>NC_143014.1:402339933-402666933 GCF_055824585.1 Amblyomma mixtum
TCAATACTCCACTTTAGCAGCGGTCAAGGAGCACTGAATTCGTCCTCCCTTACCCTTGAGACAAGCGGATTCAGTACATGCCGATGCGATGTGTCATCCCTTGACATCCACAAAAAAACTACATTTTATACTTTACTTACTGCAAATATTTTCAGCCTTTCCCACTCGAGGAGCCGGCTGTAATAACGCTGCCGTTCTTTTGGTCGCGACGAGACTCTGAAAATACGGCGTCACAGAAGGCACATAACCAGGGCAGCCAGGGGTGATTTCTGCATAGAAACCACAAAAAGTGCTCTTTGCAGCGCCAAAAAGCGAAACCTTACGCACATTTAAGCGGCGATTTTTTTGCACCAAAAATTAAGTGCTTATGTGCAAAGTGATGGAAATTCAAATTTTCTTTGGATTAACTTATGGAGTTCTGACGACATTCTGGCTGCCTTTTTTTTTTCGCGGCAGTGAATATTTTTGAAGTGTGCTCTATACTCTCCCAAGTCCTAATGAATTCTGGTCGAGAGGACAGCGACATGTTGGATAAAGATTGTTGCCCAGGTCTGGGTTTTCTTGACATTCCCAAACTGTGTGAAATAGTGTGCCAGGTGCTCCACAGAAGGGGCAGAATGAATTGCGTATGTCTTGATACCATTATCTCATAAAGTAGGGATTGGACAGTTTGCAGCCGCCGGATGATGTGTTCTTCAAATTTGCTACGGCTTTTGTGAGCTAGAAAATATTTCCTTGTAACAATCTTATCGTAATCTTTAGTTTCAGCGTAGCTTAGTAAGGGTGAGGCATCGTTAATGGTGTCAGAGAGAGGCTGTGTGCCAGATGCTTGGAGGAGGGCAGCTCGAGCAGCTGTGTTGGCCACCCCATTGGCCGTCGTTGAGAGGTGCCCTAGTGTCCAGACCATCAGGACATTCTGGGGATTGGACGTTTCGAAAATGTTCCAACATGGAATGCCCACGCAGCCCCTAATATAACTAAGTACCGCTACGTGTGAGTCGGACATAATCGTTTCCTTGCTATTCTTGGATATCGTTAGTGCGATAGCTGCTTCTTCAGCCGATGTGGTATCCTATACATACTATTTCTCACCGGAACAAGCTGCCAATTGGAGCTGCGAGTGCTCATCGTGATGTATTTTTATGGCTATCAATGATTGGTGATTTAACTGTTCTTTCAAATATTAGTTGAACAAATGTACTGCTGCTTCTTCGGTTGTATATTATTTGTTTAATTTATCTGTATACATTGCTTCTTTGTCAACCCTCACTCCCCCTTTGTTCTTTCTCTCATGTGATTTTATTCAACTGCTGGTCACTTTAACGTTGTACCCACTCCCCTGCTATAAAGCTTCGGAGCTGCAGGGTGTACTGAAAATAAATAATAGAATAAACTGCATGCTTGCCGTGCAAAAGCTCAAAGGATAAACTTCTGAGTAAGAGACTAAAAGGTGCACGAACCCCAGCATAGCAGCACATGAAATGCGCTCACTGAGTGCCCTTTCAATCGTCCGCAGAAAACATGGCAGAGATAGGCAAGTTGTCTACTAGCGCTGCTTCATGGAACCCCCGAGAGAGAGCCCATGTAGCTGTCGCTCCTTTTAAAAAGCAGAAGAGCCTTAGTCATGCCGCCAAACTTCAGTTTGGTTTCCTGATCATCCCAGCAGTGCAGCCTGCATAGAGATCCAGCAGCCTATAAGCTGGAGTTTTTAATAAGTTGCCGTAATTGTCAAGCAGTCATGTCTGAATACATTGCTGAGTAAAGACTAAGATGAAAAAGAATGCCAATTTCATTGAAGTGGAAAGTTTCCATACGTTCACTATTCACTGGCTTGTAACCGTACACAGGAAATGTACCAGGTGTTTCAGGGAACACATTAAAAATTAAAAAAGGCTTTTTGGAGAAAAAAAATGGCATTTGAGGCACAGTATTACTAGTGTTGGCAAACCAAGAAAACTGGTCAACTGTCTTCAGTAGTAAGCTGGTTAACGCATTTTTAACTTTTTACTTGTAGAGTTAGGCACCTAGCTGCAAATAGAGATTTGTACCCGGTCGCTAGTAATAGCCATATCAGTTCTTAGCATTTCGAAAGCTACCCTTGGCGCTCTGGCTTGACAAAGTTTGGCTTTTTCCACTAGCCACGTGGACTGGAGGGGTTACTTGACATGCACAAAAAAACTAGTTATTTTATACTTTACTTACTGCAATTTCAGCCTTTCGCGCTCGAGCTGCTGTCTGTAATAACGCTGCCTTTCTTGTGGTCCCGACGAGACTGAAAATACGGCATCACAGAAGGGACATAATCAGGGCAGCCAGGGGTAATTTCTGCATAGAAACCACTAAAAGTGCTTATTGCAGCGCCAAAAAGCGAAACCATAAGCACATTTAAAAGGTGTCATTCTGACTTTAAGCGGCAATTTTTTGCGCCCCAAATGAAGTGCTTATCTGCAAAGTGTTGGAACTTCAAAATTTATTTGGATTAACTTATGGAGTTCCGACGTCATTTTGGCTGCCTTTTTTTTTGTGGCAGTGAATATTTCTGATGTGTGCTCTAAACTGTCCCAAGTCCACTCTCCCCGAGTTTCCTAACTTTTGTCTTTTTAAAATTTAGCGAGGGGCTAGATTCTTCTCCCCCAAGTAGTGAAGCTACAACAAGGTTTAGACACCTGAAATGAATTGTACCTCACTCTTATCCCCACTCTGGCTCAGATGCTTTCCACACCAAGTGATCCTGGTCACTTTGCATGCTTCCGAAAATCCACCCCCTCACCCCCCCCCCCCCCCCATTCTTATCCAACCCTTATTCCTTTCCCTACTCGTACTGCAACTGGCGCCTGGAGCAACCTTGCACTTCCCTCTGCTAAATAACAAGCACAGGATGTCTGCCGGATCTTAGCTACTAACATCTGCCAACGACGTGCCCAGAACCACTCCATGTTTTAAGAATGCTCGAATCAATTACCGTGTATTGTACCCGGGAGCACCCTTTCATTCATGAGAGGGCATTTCTCATAATATTTTAATTAATTTTTCTGGCCGGCGTCACAGTCAGTTACCCCACGATTTGTGCGTATGCTTAGATACTTGTATATCTCACGTCTAAATACCTTCCAATCCCGATGTATAATCATTGGGGCCACCACTAAAAACTGTATGAAATGATGTCTGCAAGCATGGTTAGAGTCCTAAAACCTCCGCCTTCATTGAACGCATCTTCGCCAATGTCACCTCTTTTCACCCTTATGCTTCCTCCCACCCTTAGAGAGTGTGGAGATAGTGGTCTCAGACTCAATGGAGATGTCCTCGACTGACCGTGACAAGCGCAGCCAGACTCCTTTGCTGTCCAAGCTCCCATTCCATGGGTTTCGTAGCTTAAGCCCTAAGCTGGCACTAGCAGGCTATGACTTCAAAGCTGAAAGCATTTTCATCTTCCTGTATTAAAATCATTTGCTTCTCTCTCTTCCATTCTCATATCGCATACCATTGCAAACCATGGCCTTGCACATTTAAAACCTATTTGGACACAACTGTTTCACTCGAAAAATTAGCGGTGTGAATAATGCCCTCTTCAGGTCTATTGCATTCGAGCAGTGATTTAGTTTTCAGGATGAAAATACTTCTCTTCACAAAATCCGCTTAACTGATTGTCTCCATTTCAAACGATAAGGCAATATGTAATAATCACTCATTATGGCATTATGGTTAGCTGTCGTTAATTCACCAGTTAACGAAAACACGTATGGCCAATCACTGTTTCAGTATCATGGTTCAAAATAAGGAAAACTTTGCCAATAGAAGCCTGCTTTCAACGTGGTGTCCTCCATAAAGAGGTTCCATCTTTCAAAGGTCAGTTAAATAACTTGAGATGCCTACATGGAGCCAATGCTTTGTAATAAAATTATATCATTCCTGCATTGACGTGTGTTTTCTGTCATTCCAACTGATTACACTATTGTTCAATCCTGTTTTGTAAGCTGCTGCACTTATGCATGCATACTGTATGTGCCAATGCATGCTTTCGCTATTGACCCAACAGTTGTTTGCTGGTGTTTCCTGTGCAGTTTCATGATGAAATAAATTGAATGGGCATTTCTGGCGCTTCTCTGGAAATGAGCTTGCGACCTCACCTGGCGTACTTCCTGTGTTGTCGACAGGAAGATGACCAACAAGACACCCACGCGACGACAGCACTCTAGATGGAAACATTGAGAAAGAAATATATATATGGAATACGAAAAGATGGAAGTTCTCAAATATAAATTCATACAAATGATTTTCAACCATGCTACACACGTACTGCATACGCACTTGAAATTACGAATATTAGTTCACCCCACACCAAAGTTCTGTCATTAAAAAATGTTGTGAAAATGGAGGGCCACATCTAGCTGCAATCCATTTCGATATGTCAAAAGATTATCATATTATGCACGAAAGTAGTGCTTACCTTGAATATTTATTAAAGGATGCTGTAACAGGGCATTTATGCAGCCAAAAAAAACTTTTACTCACGTATATTGAGCTCCGGACACACCTACCCAAAATTAAGTACACCATTAAATGTTTTCGGGTTACACTAGACAGATAATTTGACTCCAAGCCACACGGTGATAACTTAAGCCCTGAGCTGGCACTAGCAGGCTATGGTCTCAAAGCTAAAGGCATTTTTATCTTCCT
Source organism: Amblyomma mixtum (assembly GCF_055824585.1). Taxonomy (NCBI): domain Eukaryota; kingdom Metazoa; phylum Arthropoda; class Arachnida; order Ixodida; family Ixodidae; genus Amblyomma; species Amblyomma mixtum. The sequence goes on from NC_143014.1 coordinate 402,344,611, forward strand.
GTATTAAAATCATTTGCTTCTCTCTCTTTCATTCTCATATCGCATACCATTGCAAACCATGGCTTTGCACATTTAAAACCTATTTGGACCCAACTGTTCGACTGGAAAAATTACCATTGTGAATAATGCCCTCTTCAGGTCTACTGCATTCGAGCAGTGATTTATTTTTCAGGGTGAAAATATTTCTCTTCACGTAATCCTCTTAACTGATTGTCTCCATTTCAAACGATAAGGCAATATGTAATTTATCACTTATTATGGTTAGGCATGCTTGTGATTTTAATATGACACGAAAAAAATGTTAATTTAATAGTTAACGGAAAAACATGTGGTGAATCACTGTTTCAGTACCATGGTTCAAAATAAGAAAAACCTTGCCGATAGAATTCTGCTTTCAACATGGTGTTCTCCACAAAGAGGTTCCATCTTTCAAAGGTCACTTAAATAAGTTGAGGTGCCTACATGGAGCCACTTCTGTGCATAAATAGGACCTACCATATAGACACGCACCATTCTAGTTGAGTAGCTTTGGAGCTCTCTGTAGATGAATCTGGGAAAGAATAAAAACCTGGTACCCTTTCTTTTTCTAATAATGGGTCCAATGCATCAAGAAATGAGATTTTGAAATGTTTAATGTGAAACACAACAAACCTATTTACTTCAATATTTTACCAGAAAAACAAAGTAAACCTTCTTTATGCTAGCCAATTCCTCTGCTATGTCACATCTCCACTTTTTTGCTTGCCAGTTTGCTTCTGGAGCCTCTTTCATCTGCTCTGCACCTCCCTAAGTGCCTTCGGCTACTGTCCTTGTCACGCAACCATGTCATGATGTAACGCCACGGTTGTATGCCAAATGCTTTAGCAAGCTGCCGGAAATATCACAGGGCAGAAACTGGGGCCATGCTCTCATCACCGAATGCGTGAACTGCATCTAAAATCATAATTAGGAGATGTGTATTCAAAAACGTCCTTTCTTTCCTGTGCACAGTCGGACTAGTTGGGTAAACCACTCAGTGGACTTTTGCCTTCGCTTCTGGGGTCTTTCGAGCACAGGGTGTGAAATGCATCCTTATCGCTACCTAACATATCGACATACGTGGCCCAATCTGCAGCATGCATCTTTTCCAAGTCTCTTCAACAAAAAAGAAAGAAACATCATTGAAATAGCTACCTAGATCTCATAAAATCACGCACGTCAACTTAAGTAAGGAAAGCGCAAAGCAAAACATGGCCGCATTCAATTAAACATACAATGTACCTTATTAGCTTTGTCTGCCAGGTGTTAAAAAATCAGCAGAGGTAAACGGAATTCCCAGTTTTGCTTCAGAATCATCTTTAACCGCAGAATTGCGAGCGGGTGTGAACTCCGGTGAATTTGGGTGCCCTTCCTCGCCAGTTCAAAAACCAGGCTGTTCAGAGAGAAATTAATAGAACATTTGGAATGGGCTGCTGGGAAAGAGCGCAGGAACAGGGACAAGAGAAAAGAAGTTGTTTGTTTATGTTTGTTTATTAGGGTTTAACGTCCCGAAGCAACTCAGGCTATGAGGGACGCCGTAGTGAAGGGCTTCGGAAATTTCGACCACCTGGGGTTCTTTAACGTGCACTGACATCGCACAACACACGGGCCTCTAGAAGAGGAAAGAAGACGATGGGACGGGCAGCGCCTGTCCCGTCGTCTTCTTTTCTCTTGTCCCTGTTCCTGCGCTGTTTCCCAGCAGTATGTACCACCTCGCTCAACACGCCGTTTTACTGAAATTTGGAATGAGCCTAGGTGGCAGATGACGTTTTAGCTGCAAATTGTACGACAAATTAGCGTTCCACTCAAATGTCAGTTATTCGCTCTTTAAGACTCTTTACAACTGCACAGAAATAGATGCTACAGGAAAACTCAGGATGCACTACATCACCCATACCCGCCCATATGCAACGACATAAACATTGCATGAAGAAACAAAATGACCCCGCCCTGCGAGTGCTGCACGATGGTATTGTTCCAGCGCCTAATGCACATCTTTATTTAAAGCAGCAGGTTACCTCGCGCACCTGTTATACTAACCCAAGTGTTTTCGAGCTCTCTAATTACACGAAACACTGCAGGAACCAAAAAATAAAAAAATCTTATCTAATTTTTCAGTACTCAAAAACGGAGAGGGAAGCCAGACATAGTCTATCATGAACTTTTTCTCGTGCTCTGTGAAATAAAGTGAGACAAGCAAGCATATTGAGAACAGAATATATAAATTTTTTCCCATTCCGACGCGACAAAAAAAAACAGAACAAAGAAAGGCATTGAGGTAATAATATAGAAAAATTCTTGTAGTAGTTAGTTTTTGTTTGCTTGGTTCTAAAATCTCTGCACCGATTTGACATACGAACTGCAAAAGAATGCTGCTTTGCATCCGAAGCTGGACTGAAACTGCACCGCGTGAACACACACCTTACACTCAGAAATCCTGGCTCGACACCCAGTGCGTTAACTCCCTTGTTTCTTTCCATGCATCCAAGACAACTATCGACTCACTCTGAAAGGCCTTGTGCACCCTGGGTGAACCCACGTGCCTGACCTTCGTCTGGATGCGATGCAGGTATTCTACACGAGCTCTGCAAAAATTAGCACACACAACGAAGAATCCTCTTGAAGCAGCTCATATCTCATGGCTGGAGATCTACCCTGCAACACACACACATCGAAAGTATCTAAGAATGAAGCCAAAGTAGGGTGTGAATTTAGGACTGTGAATTCCTTATGCTTGCAGACTGGGTAATTCAGTGTATGTGAGACCTATTATGTAAGAATTTTATAAATATAATTACACCCTCTCATCGCCAAAACCACCATTTGACACTTTCACTACACATACATCAGGATGATGTAAGAAGCATTTCTGATCTTCCTTCTCTGACCGATGTCCGAAGTCTATGTCATCCCCGCTAGGAGCTCCCTGTGTAAGCAGCACGTCTTCCGCTCTACCACGTCCCGGCAGGTTACTCTTCCTGGTCCTGACACTGTGCTCACTTAAAGCTCTATTAACACAGAAACAATGAAGATAGAATGCAGAGAGAAGTACGAATAGTTGACTGAAAGTAGTTTTATGCCAAAGCAAGTCATAGAGAGCCCGGTACGAATTCTCTTGAAGGAGAAGAAACCTGTAAGCGAATTAGTGATGCTGCTGTTTGTGATAGTATTTTGTGCAGACTATGTACAGATAATAAAGTGGAATGACTTTCGCCAAAATCTGGAATAGTGCCTCTTTTAATTAAAAAGAAGCCGTGCTTTCCATGCTGACAAAGACTCCGCATGTGGCAACCGTGCACAGTCCAGTCTTCTACCTGTGCCCCTGTCTTTCTTAGATTTGTTCAATTTGGGCACAGGCCCAATGGACACTTTGATGCATTGGAAGCACGAACACTTTACGCAGCGTCAGCCATTGCAATGAAGGCCGGTTGCCTCAGGCTCAAGCCGGTGGGCAAATGGCAGCGGCGTCGTTATTGAGAATAGTCGAGAAACGGACCAGTGCCATCCTGAACTCGCAGTAACATTCTACAGCTTGGAAATCACAGCTTTCAAAATATTACAACAAACTGCAAAAAAGTTACAAGAATACGAGTAGGCAGAATCAGTGTTTTGAACATTGAGCTTTAAAGTTAAGGTAATCCAGGTACGTATTTGCAAATGACTTCAAAGTGACTGCCAAAAGCCAACCTAAAAGCATTTCACACAAGTTCGTAGAAATATACAAAAAATTTTTGCATGATCTGATACTATTGACACCGTGAATCTAAAGGAGTTCTAAAACACATTCAGAGGAGAGCACAACACGCTTAATCCCTACAGTGTGTTGCCATAAAAACCTGAGCCGAATAATACACTTCTGAATGCAGCAGAGAACCCACAATCACGTGCGACAACCAAATTTCACATGCTTAGCGCTCCAAATTTTCCACAAGTGCAAACAATGCCTAACAACAGAATCCTTACCTTTATACATTGGCAGGGGCAATGCTTGAACACTGTCGTGTGGAACTGTGCACCTTTAAAGAGAAAATAGGCGTCACTGCCAGAGCCTTTAATAAATCTTTCTTTAAACAGGCCAAGATGACAAAATTTCCAGTTTCAGAACAAGGCCTACTTTGCTTCTGCCAAACGCTCTGCTTAAAAGCTAGGAACCACAACTTAACACATTTCAAGCTCAAAACTAAACACGCAACTTTACACATCGCCGGGCACGGTCAGGCCAGAGCCAGGCCTCTCACAAACCAGGAAAAGTTAAAAGCGCCACATCTTTGCAGGCTACTAGGAGAGCCTACAGATAGGCATCAGTAATTTATAGATCACAGGTCTCCATTTCTACACTTCACAGTATGCAACACCATGCAATTTCTGGACTACCTAAGTGCTCACAGACTCACATTTTCCCCAGCTTTTCGATGAAGACAGTGATTGGCCCTTCGTTGGGCTCGAAAGTTGGCGAGCCGGCAGAAGAGCGGCAACCTTCCAGCGTGCAAAAAGTGACAAGAGGAGAGGGAAAAGCGTGAAGACACTGAAAATAACAATTTCACTAAAGATAACTCAACTTCTATGTAGCGCATTACCAAGTTCTTGCTGGAATATATTCGTAGAGCGGTGTGATTTAACATCTCAGGCATACCGCAACTTTATTAGATTCCCTTTAAGAAGCCTTTTATAGCCGTAACAGAGCCCACTTGATCGAGACATTTTCAAGTCTGGATTTTCTACAAACAACACAGCCTATGCAGATAGATCGCACAAACAGCCTCCCGAGCCTTCTGGCCTCTCCCTCACAATCTGTTCGTACCAAGGTTACTACTCCCACTAAGGTGTCCGGTTTCTGAAGTCAAGAACGGTACGTGACTGCCTCGCACCACTGACATCAGCAGTCATTGCCACCAAGGTGGCAGCCAGTGAATGAACGTCGTGCGGTATGAACGGCTTTCAGACTTAGTTTCTCGTGGGCGGATGCTTTGTACCGCAGCACTTTGTGGGCTGTGTACAATTGCGCAGATAATCAAAAGAGCGGGTGCATACTCTGCAATATTAGCCGGAAGCGTGAGGCAACACTACTACTGCACGACTGTGACTATACGTAAAAACGCCAGTTTGCCCAGCTATTATATTTCAGCGAGGTAAACCCCTGTCACTATATATTTCATCTCAGGGCAAAAAGTCAGCCGCCGAATCCCTCGACAAACTTATATGCGAAGATATTGTGCGTATGTCGGACGTGTAATCACCATCTTAATGGTCAGCTGTACACGAAATGTAACGAATATGTGACACTTGATTAGCAGATACCCTCGGTCCTTCCTGTGAAGACCATTCGCACAGGCAATGTAGATGGCAACATACTAATTCGGATCTGATAAAAAGGAAGCCTTCCAGATTGTGCCAGTGGCATTCCGAGCCTTTCCAAAGTGTGGTTCACGGCTTAAGCATAGGACTACTGCCAGAATCGTGGATATACTCTGTAGCCAAAATACTGTGTTCGTCGCCAAGAGTGTAGCTCCACACCCTGTGAGAACTTACTTTTTCAGAGAAGCATGCCACTTATAACTAAAAAATACCTCTTTGAGGTAGTAAAATGGCTTCTGCAATATAGTACTAACAATTTTGGCGGATGCCAGAAAACAGATGGATGCTGGTAACTAGTAAGCTGGTCAACTTAATTTGAATAGTTAATTTTTTAACGATTAGAGAAAGGCACTTGATTGCAAATGGAGATTTTGTAGCTGGCCATCAGCAATAGGCAAATCAGTTTTTAGAATTTCGAAAGCGCGATCACTGTGGGCACTGTGATTCAAAAAATTTCAAAAACTTCACGCGAGATTCGAAAATTGCCTTCTGGCAAAGCACACATAGCGACATCTGCTTTTGTACATCACTCCAAGGGGGCAAGACCATAACCACTGAGCCACTGCGACGGCCAGGTTTGAACCATTACGACACCAAGCAGTACAAGCGCTTGGTGTCGTAATGGTTCAAACCTGCCACAGTACAAGCGCTTGGCAGGTTTGAACCATTACGACACCAAGCGCTTGTACCGTCCTCTCTTTTGTCAGGACAGCAGCGTGGGCATGTTGGTTACTCATTTGTGATGGAACAGCAAAAAACACCGGGGGCAACATACATGTGCTGACTTACAACTCATTTTAATTTCGAAGAAACAGGGCTTCTTTTAACTTCTTCACACCCTGAAAACACATGGGTCACAACTATATTGTTAACGATATCATTTCTGATGGATGAGCTTCCTGCTCAAGGGTCTCAGAGTTTAAGACCTGCGACTTGAGTTCAGTAGAGGGCATGCCTGCGGGGCCTATGAGCACGTGATTTTTGAATATGTGAAATTCTCGAAAATCTGCTGAGCCACAATGCAGATAGAAATTGTGTCATCAAAAATTTAGATACTATAATATTGATGTTACGACTCACCAGCTACAAATAGAACTAGTTCTCTCTCTTTTGAAGTACCCCAAACTGCTATCACTATACCACAGAAGTTGTCTTTATACATCAGAAAGCATACTGTCAAAAATTAGTGGCGGGCTTCCCTGAAACACCCGGTATATACATTGAGTCTGGCTGTCATCACTTCCCTATATCACAAACATATTTAATCTTCGCCGTAGGTCAGCGGTAGATAGGGTGACTTTTTTATATATGGCTGCGATCTTGATGAATCAGCCACAAGCAGTGACTCTCATGGATGTGGAATGAGAAGAAGCGCAGCAGGCACTTAGTACCCCAACTCCGATGGCCACAGAACCCCAGGCCATGACCTTCGCCGCTGCAGTACGCACTCTTGAGCCCCCAATGACACCCCATACGTCCTCTCCACCATGAACCACTTGTTCCAAAACGCTGTCTGCCTGTTTCTGCCTGACCAGCCTACAGGCAACGCTCAAACGCCACGAAATGCCACGCCTAGAACTCTTCCGACAACTGTCCGCTACGCTTCCAATGCGCTGAGGCCGCATATTCTTCGTCACTGCACCTATAGAAGAATCGGCCTGCACAGCAACTTAATTGATGCCCCGTGACCAAAACGCAGCCAATGGCCCCAGACCTGCGCAGAGAGGATTACGGGTCATTGAGCTGCCTGTCCCGCTCACCATCACTGTCCACACCACGTTTCGCATTGCTGTTCGCGGAACGTGCCGCAGTTCCGCAGAGGAAACCAAAGAATGCAACTTTTGGAGGTGAGGTTGCTCACCAGCGAAACAACGAAGATCCTCCACCGAACATGAAGATGTTGGATCTGCCACGCCGACGCCGCACACAAACACGAGAATGATGAAGGCGCGATTGGGCTTCAGAATGACCACATCAACCAGAAAAGCCCTGACGACGCGAGCTACCCACCATCCACATACCCGACAAAGCCGTGACCCGACGCACACAGAAGGCCATCGTATTACGTGAACAGGGTGATGCAATGCGCGAGTGGCCATCAAGGGACACACCTTTCCTGTGACCTTCGTAGTACTACAGCATGGTCTCGCGATGTGATACTGGGAACAGATTTCCTTAATGAGCATCAGGTGATCATCAACCAGCGTTCCAAGCTCATCACACATTCAAGAAACGAAGCTTTGCCTTCGATGACAAGCACAAAGAAGCATGTTGGCCTGAGTGTCTGGGTGAACAAGGGAGCATCCCAAGCCGGTCAAGCGTCATGGTCACCGTAGGTGCCACAGATGCCAAGAACATGAAAGCTCTCAATGAGGGGAACACGGAATTGGTTCTAGAGTGCGGAATCGGCTTCGCAAAAGGCATACTACACATCCGCAATGGCCAAACTGAAGTGATGCAGACGAACTTCAGCGAAGAATTCCGGCACGTTAACAAAGGAACAAGGATTCCTTTCATCGACGAACTATCCGACATTCTCGACGCCTTCACCCTTTCCCGTCCAGACAATTTACCTAAGGAAGATCACAAGCACGTCTTAGACATAAACCATGTCCTGCCCCAGAACAAGCAATACCAGGTCCGCTGTCTGCTTTGAAGCTACAGTGAGTGCTTCTCGTCATTGCCGAAGGCTCGACAAATGCAGTTTGCCAAGCATCGTCTTGTAACCGACCAGCACGCCAGACCTCTCCTCCAGAGCCCCTACCGTGTGTTGCCCGGATATGCTTTGCGACGACGTCATTCAGCCATGAAAGAGCCCCGGGCGGCACCGGTTGTTCTAGTGAGGAAGAAAGGCGGCGCACTGTGATTCTGCGGTGATTACCGACACCTGAGCAACATAACAAAGGACATCTACCCTCTTCCTCGCATCGATGCTACACTGGACTGGCTGTGCATGTGCTACATGTGTATGCATGTGCTGTGTAAAAATTGTGAGCTGATAAAATCAATATTAAAAATGCTATTTATGGATTGAGTAACTCACTGATTGATTGATTGAATGATTGAACCTTGTACACGGGAAATTCTCTTTCCAGCACATAGGATAGCTCTTGCTCCCGAGTCCCATTAGTGGAGCATGCCAAGACCACTCGAAGATGTCCGCCCAATAGTGGTTTCCAGCTTCAGCAGGCATAGCAATACTTAATTGCAAATCTGCGCGTCAGCGTCTAGCATCTAAGCTCGGACAAGGCATCAGTATCGAACTGGCCGCAAATTTTATCGGAATCTAGACAGGCGTGTCGCAACATTCTAATGTGGAATAGCAGCCTAACATTCACACGACCTCGGTTATATACAACGCGGATGACAATCACGGCGCTCTCGTTACTCCTTTTCCATGAGCGTCCTTAACAGCTCTCGGCAACTGACGTTGAATGCAGCGGTGCCATCACTGTGCACCTTGCCTTGGGCTCACCCTCATAAACATTCTTTCTTTTTCCTGCAGGCCTCATTTCTGGTACTCCCACTGCGAACGACGCTGTTGCTTCGGCTTCGCTCTGAACCGCCGATATCCAAAGTGCCGAAGCGCCTGCCAGAGTCCATGCACAGCGAAAGAGGAAGCAAACAATGACACCAAAGAAAAACGGCGCGGCCGCAGGCGTCGACACAGAAGCGCCGCTTTAAGTACGCCCACCCAAGCCCTGCCGCAGATGCGCAGTGTTTGCACTTGCCTCTTCGTGGCCCATCAGCCTCGCGAACGACCCTGAGGACGCCTCGCCCCGTGGAGAGGTACACGCGTGACCCCATCACTACCGAAGGTGGGGGAGGAGTCGCTCGCGTGATAATGTAGTTCGTGCCCAATTAACTCCGCTTAAGAACGGAATTCTTCTCGCCCGGACTTCCTCACGGGAATAATTAATTATTTCATAGACGTTATTTATGACCAAGCCTACTTATACAGCATCTGTAGGTTTAGATCGTGACAGACGCCTTGGGCTTAAGTGTAGGTTAGCTCCTAAGGTATTCAGTGACAAAACTGAACAGAAAGCAAACTAGCGGAAGCATCAACCGCATTTCTCTGTCTGGAAGTGACAGGAAGAACTTACAGTACGCTGAAGCTTATCGGAAGCCGTCCAACTTTGGAATACGCGTGCTGTTTTTAAGTGCATGGATGCTCAGAAATAATTTAGTTATGGCACACTGGAGAGGCTCTGTAGATTATCATTAATGATAATTATGGCTCACCTACATGATGTGAAGGGTGCCAGTTTGCGGTAAAGCTCATGGCTTCAGTAGCGCAAGCCTTAGACAGTAGTGATAAGAACATCATGTTAGCGTGCCGCCTATCGGCGTGCTCAATGCACTACAAAATGGCGGTCACCAAAGTCTGAGTTCATGCCGCAATAAGGACAATCATTTCATCCATCTCAACGATTCAAAAATGAAAATGCCTGTATTTCTTAGTGAGCAGGGCTTCGTTACAGCTGAGTCATATAATGTTTCCGCATTAATACTTAAATTACGAGCAATGGGCGTCTAACAAGATTAAGTGATGCGATTAACGCTGCATATGTGATCGTCCTCACTTTGTGTAAACAAGCGTCCTCTTATTTTGTTGTGTTCTGTTGTTTTCTTTTGGGGCTTCTCTTATTTGGGCTTCATGCGTAAGAATGAAGGCAGCGTTCAGCTCTGAAAGCAGCGAAGCACACATCTCTGCAGAGCGCGCATTCCGCATTCAGGCTGTAGGTTTCGAGCACTGTGGTTTCAGGTTGCAACTTCATCAGCGATCCAGCTGCCATTCTAAACGTTCAAGCAGAACAGTGTGCACAAGTACATGTTTTTTTTTCGTGCGCTTTTGGAAGGAAAAGAATCGGGAATAACCCAGCCAGCGGACTGTGCGACATAGAGCGAAGTGCGCATTGATGAGGAAATATGTGCTAACACGCGCGCGGCAGTTATTGAAATGTCGTGATAATAAACATTGCCATGTCTGCCCGGACTGACGTGCTTAGCATGGAAGTTGATGACTGGATGGCTGTCGCAAGTTTGGCCCATCGCGGCGTGGATGGAATGTCTCGTGTTGTAATCTTGTTTGCGCCATAGTGGTACTGCCACTCGTTATGCAACACTTCCCGTTTTTTTGTCTCCTAAATGGGAGTTATGTGTGCTGTGGCTACAAAGCTTGTGTCACGTTAGCGCAAGCAGCTCTTGTTTGAGAAAAATTCGCCGTAACAAGGAGTCAGGGGAGATGATACAACAATGTTGCTGTTCTTCATTGATGTTTCCGTTTGTTTGCTGATCCGGCGACACGCTGCGACAGGCGGACAGGACAACGTTTTCTTCCACTATGCCCGTTTATCTTCAGCTATATTGCAAAGTGGTCAGCAGGTACTCCCAGTAAAATCTACAACTTCGAACTCTTAAGCAGACCGAGTCCACACCAAGCGGGATCCTCGTCAGCCTCCGACTATTAAAGAGTCTAGCACCCAAACTACAAGTTTCAGAGCCAGGCCAGAACCCGCAACCAAGTGAAATATCTGCCTCCAGCTCTCAAAGAGCCCGGAGCCTGCAACAAGCCGGATATCCGTCAGCCTCTGAGTCATGACCGTATAGGACCGTTTCGTAAGGTTTAAAGCGCGTCGCTTCATACACTTTCCTTAGGCGAACAATCATTTGGCACAAATCTTAACACCCTGCCCGTTCAAACTTTCAGGCTCTCGAGCTGGGCTTGCAATGTCGTCGCCTGCAGCACTATCAGCGTTCATGCGGGCTAAGCTACCAGTCTCCAAGGATGTGGATTGAAAACGTGGTCTTCTTCATCTTCCATTTCTGCGCGTGAAAGCGCCATCAAAAGACCATGCAGCAAGCCACACGAAATGACGGGAGATTAGAAGCAGTGAAATTCAGCTATAAGGCCCACTGATATCGCTATGTAATTAAGCAACCTACAATATTCCTTGCCCTGAGTCTATGTCAGTGCACGTCAAAGAACCCCAGGTGGGAGAAATTTCTGAGCCCTTCACTGCGGCATCCCTCATAGCCTGAATCGCTTTGGGACATTAAACCATCATAAACTATTTTTGAAAATTTGATAGCCTTCCCTGGAACACCTGGTATATATCTAGGGAGCACTAGCCTTTATGCACTTCGGCTAAGGAGTACTGAAGAGCACTAATAAAGTCCATGAGCTGTAGCTGCCCATTTTAATCCAATAGAAATGCCTTCTGGAGGCATCTGCATTGCAGTCCTTTAAATAAACATCATCCGCATGCTTCTGAAAAAAAAAATAATTGATTTGATGGATACTCACCCCTCAAGTTCAGGAAAAGTAAGGCGACAAATTTTCAATTTCAGGGGAACTGAAAAGAAATAAACCCAGAAGTGCACATTTATGCGCAGCTTTCAATGTATCTCGCCATCTGAGGATTTGCAGAAAAGCCTTAAAAGTGTTTAGAATACAAGAAATCTAGAAAAAGAATCTACCCTACAATGAACTCAAGTAAGTCTGCTCGGCTACTGACTTCATCAAGAGTGAAACAGTAAAGAGCCATTACGTCCTCGAGAAGGGCCGCATTTGAAATTGTGAAGTAGCAAATTCAAAATTACACTGAGAGGCCAGCTGAAAATAACTTCTATGCATACTCAAGCCGAAAAAAGCAATTTCTTTGAGACTGGAGAGTTAAAAAGACATTGCTGAATAAGTCAGGCACGGATATCCTTCCAAAGTTTTAACAAATGAAGGGCATAGCCTCTCCTTGACATTTTTGGCTGTTTTCATCGTTAGAACTGGCAGTGACCTTAAATAATTGCGGTGCAACTTCACATCTAAGATCACTCGTAGACACTCACACCAGTGGGCGCTGTGCCTCTTCGGCCCCCCCTGTACGCGATGCAAGTGTTTCAGACGACATCTGCAAAAAATTTAGAACACAAGACCCTTAAATTTGTGGCATTGGGTATGTGAAACACGCTTTCGTCTCATCTTATTTTAAATTTTCAAACCGGAAAAACCTTCGTTTGCAAGCCCAGATCTCAATAATTCTTTTCGCACTTGTCTCTGGAACGCGTGATAATATCTAATGATATTAATCGGTAACCAGGAAAGCATCGCAGCGCACCTTTAAAGAGATGCCGAAGGAAATGCTAAGTTAGGCTACACTGATACGTGGTAGGCTTCTCTGAAAGTATAATTTTCAACGAAAGCAAAGCCTTTCGCAGAGGTGCAATCGTTCCATGGGGTAAATTTTGTCCAAAAATTTTTGAGCACCGAAAATGCCAACAAGTTGCAAGTCAGACCCTTGTCACACGGGTGCGCTTAACCACAGTTTTTGCTACCTGTGGTTACTACTATCCACACAGCAATCAAACTGCGGTTATCGCGAACCGTGCTTGGCAACCTCGGTTTAGGTCATTAACCGAGAAGGTGGCGGCATCTATAGACAGAAAGTGCACGTAGGTGTCAGAGCGAGAAGTGCACGAGGTGGCCCGCTTCAAGAACATACTTTCCTTTGCACAAAATTATGTTTCAAGAGCAACAAATCAAAATAGGCAGTGTGTATAGTATCGTGCGATGACACTTTTATGCAGAGTTCGATCTCGTCCGAAGGTGCAGTAACAGTGCATTGCAGCAACGTCCCACGGCACTCAAGCTAATCATTTTACCACATTTAAACTGAAAAATCTGTGGTCCCTGCTGCAGCGTTGAAGCAGCTGACACATTCGCAATGCTCGCTGCAAGCGCCACCGTCAATGGCGCTCTGGCGTGCTACTCCAAAGTCATCGCTAGGCCTAACTTGTTTCGTATCGAAGCCACAGAGGACGGCGCCTTTGAATTGACCAAAACTATGCTACATTGTCTACTTATGGCACTGCCTCACTGACAACCTCATGGTTTCATATTAAAAGAAAGATATATGATTGATTTAAGCGACACCTTAGCAGTGGCACTGGCGTGCAAGCAGATCGGGCCAGTTGCACTGAAATGGCGGCAGCTGCTACGGGGCTGGGAGCATAAAATTACCTTGTATTGCAATTATTACTCCTACCAGCAACTCGGTACAGGTCAGCAGTCCTCAAGGAGGACTGCTTCATTTTTGGCATTCCCGTAACCCAGAGCTTATCACTGTGTTCGTTGCAGCGCAACTCAGAACGGTGGCGAGCCTTGTGACAACGAATCATGATTCGAGATAACCGCAGTCAAGTTTGGTATCTGTGTTTAGACTGCCTGAGTGACTGTAGGTCAACCAACACCAACGTTTCAGCATCAGCAAAATTTCAACAAACATAAAAAAAAATGGTGGCTAACAGAGCAAGATGGTCATCTGCATGTGCCATCTGTGTAGTACGATCGTTGGCTAGACTTGGCACATAAAATGCAGCGGCAAGTTCAAAGTGCATCATTATGCGGGGAATAAAACAAATTGAATTTTGTCACCAAAATTCAGAGGTGTGATCATTACACGATTGCAATCATGATTAACACTGTAAGTGGCCCGCACAAATCTCAGCATAACAGTGCAATGCACTTCAAAAAGTATGATAAGATTGTGAGTGTACCACTACAGTCAAATGCTGAAGGCAACATGCAGCAGGTAATGTCGAAATTTATAAGCGAGATTGGTAGTTGTCTGAGCCAGGCCTAAATGGCATTAAAAAGGGTAGACAAAATAGGTTTGGTTTGGTTTATGGGGTTTAACGTCCCAAAGCAACTAAGGCTATGAGAGACGCCGTAGTGGAGGGCTCCGGAAATTTCGACCACCTGGGGTTCTTTAACGTGCACTGACAACGCACAGTACACGGGCCTCTAGAATTTCTCCTCCAAAGAAATTCTAGCCGCCGCGGCCGGGATCGAACCCGCGTCTTTCGGGTTAGCAGCCGAGCACCATAACCGCTTAGCCACCGCGGCGGCGGTAGACAAAATAGAACTGTTGGTCGACTTCATTCTGTTGTAATACTGAAAACATCTCAGTACCCATGTCCAACATTCTTGGGAAACAATTATGAAAGGTGAAAGATTTTAATATACTATTCTGGAAACATTAAAGAGCGCTTGCAGAAGAATGCAAAGGCGTCACGTTGGGCCCGATGTCACTGCATTATGAACTCCATTTTTGGCCCAAGTCTTCCTCAGCCAGGAGGCACAGCTGCAGTGATGAGTAATTGAAGGAGTCCTCCAAATACCGAATGCAGAAAAAGCAAACACTGTTCCTAAATAAGCTTGCATGAAAGAACATTTCATCAACCTCCTTAGTTCGAAAACCTGCTTGAATTAGTTGTGTTGTCATTGCCACCTGCCACTTACAGGGGTACATATTTTAAAAAATACTATCACTATTATTATATAGGTTTTAACATGGGCAATGAAAAAGGTTTTAGCGGAGGGCTCCGGATTAATTTAGACCACCTGGGAATCTTTACCGTGCAATGACATTTCACACCGCAGGCCCTCTTTGGGTTTCACCTCTATGGAAATGTAGCCACTGCGGCCTTGATTGCCTGCCACCTCCATGCACTCAGAAGCAGAGCACCCCAACCATAGCCACCATGGTTTTTGTTTGTGGCAGTTTAGAGTGCCAAAGCAAAGCGGGCTATGAAGGACACCATAGTGAAGGGCTCAGGAAATTTTGACTACCTGGGGTTCTTTAACATGCACTGACATTGCACAGTACACAGGCCTTTAGAATTTCGCCTTCATTGAAATTCGACTGTTGTGGCCAGGATTGAACCCCCTTCATTTGGGTCAACACCCAAGCGCCCTATCCAGTGACAACCGTGGCGGCCGTACCTAAGGCAACGAATGTACTGAGCACTGCATTCTCGAAGGAAAAACGTTTAAGAATGTAGTACTACTGCAAGAACGTAGCTTCAATGCCGCCTTTGCACACAGCCTAGAATAAACATAGTATGCATGACTACGCATATGCAAATTAAACAATGCGACACTAAATCTCAAGTAATTTTTACTTCATAAAGACCAATGAAATTTTACGACCAATGGCGTTCTTGATAAACTGTTCAAGGTGGCAATCAACCATGGACACTACCCGTACTATAGCTGCATTGAAAAAATCAGAAAGCACCAGCAAACAATGCAGCAGAGAGGAGTGATTTCCTCTCCATCATCGGCAGAAGATCAGAAAGGGCACATTCAACACACATTTAATCTATACCACCATCAGGGGTACACCTCTTTAAGGGTCCCAATCTTACATCTTGCTTAACGAACGGCTGGTTATGAAGCACATTTTCAGCTACCTGTTCACCCACTAAATTTCCAGAAAGGAAAAATACAAAACTATTATTCCACGATTGCCATTGCTCTCTTCCCTGAAAATGCTATGTAAGATATCTCCCACGCATTTCAGCAATTTCAAACAATCCACCACAGGTGGGAAAATGGAGTGTCAGTGAGTGGCATCATGCAGATTGCTGGCTCCACTGTAGAAGCCAATGCTGCAAGCTTTAAACTGATTGCTCCGGGACGATTTACTGAAGCTAAGGTGTTGCTGAGATCCTGGCATGGTAACAGATCATGTTTAATCCTACGAGATACATGTGGCCTAGCACGAATCCAGAAGAATTGATGTGATAAACAAGGCCGTTAATCCAAGAACATTTTTGGAATTTTGCTAAAATATCATAGTTCCCTTGCGGAATAGAAAATGCAGAGTTCAACTGCGATTCTTCTTTCCTTTTCCACTTGCGGCTATAAAGCATCAAACAGATGGGCGCAACTGCAAGAGGGTGATTTTGCAGGAAAAACAAAGGGGGCAAAGCTTTCGTGCACTGCAAAACAGCAAATGCAGGGCGTCAGCTTTGGCAGATACTAATACCGCCTAAAAGAAACAAACTATAATTAAAAAGCCTATGGTTATATACTGGCCTGCAGTCCCTCGTGACAAAAACATCTGCTGAAAGCACTGTATCCTGTGGAAGTTTGCGCACTACAAGTTCCATTCTTTCGTTACTGCGCCTCACACCCCTGTATGCCGTCGTTTATGAGGCACTGTGAAATGTCATCAAAACAAAAGGTCATCGTGCATATGGAATGACCAGACTATTCCAAAGCCTGTCGCGTTACACAGGGCAATTTTCTTTACAATGGTACGCGCAATGTGCATTTGAAGTGCTAACAACGAAGTAATGCACTCCTAAGATTCATAAGGTTCAGCATTAATTAGAAGAACCTTAAAAGTAGCCAGCGTGGAGTTCTGCCAAAGTAAGTTGCTCCGCTGTGGATGGCAGGTGAAGCGTAGTGCCTTTATCCTAACTCTCCTAACCACCACTAGGTGTACATAACCCCTAACGCTTTAGGACGCAAGCGCACAGTCTTGCCCAATCACACTGTCCATCATGCTATGGCAATTGAGTTTCTTCAGGTGAAACATTAAGCATTCATGTCAATCATGGTGCGACTTGTGTCGCGCATTCTCTGGCTATGAAGGAAACGCGAAGGAAATAGATCCTGAAGTGCATCTTTCTGCAGAAACGTATGCGTTCAGATTTAGTTTGAGAAGCCACTGCATCAGCGTCCACACCACGTGCCCCTAACAGAGCCCTTCAGCTTCCTCGTCATATTTCAATACTCAGAAATCCAAGAAACGGACCGGTGAACTTGCATTTTGTTTCCAGTGAGAAAAACGTGTAAACAGAGTAAGAGTGGACACCACGGACATCGGAATGCTGCTGCTTTGCCTTGCTACTGAGGTGGGGATAATCACGTGATCTCACCTGGAAGGCCTTCCAGCACACTTGGCAGAAAGACGAGCTGCCTCTATGTGACGACAGCAAGCCAGACAAAATGCTCCATTTTCGGGACGTGGCGACAACTCTTCAGATTAGAAAACGTGAGATGACCATCAAGCCGCCCTCTGTACTGGCCGCCACCACGTGTCCTTCCTGCACCACGAGTCGCATCCAGATCTCAGCTGCAGCATACACACCAGGCCACACATACACTGCAGAAAATCTATTCCTTCGGACCATATACTCCGCAGCTGGATTTCGAGTACGTGAAAGACAGCACTTTTGGAAGAAGTTATTTCAAGCGCCTCTTGGAGCCCCCAGGCATGAGACAAAAACCTGACAGCAGAAGCAGCTGAAGCAGCCTAAGAAGGTTACTGCTACCACGCTACGGGGATTTCTTGTCCAGATGGCAGTAATAACTGTGTGACAGCTTCACTGAACAAAGTGGTGCATAACCAGAAAATGTGCCCAGTTGTCACACGTCACTTTTTCTGCAGGTAAAATCAATGGAGGTGCCCTGGGAGATCAGAATGGTTGCTATTACGCTGTAAAAAAATATACGCGAAATACACGTCGTTCCCAAACAACATAAGCGAATTCATATTATTTTCTTCGATTTGGGTTTTTCATACAAGCACTAACTGCCAGCCTCCAGACCAGTGGCCTAGCTCAAACACACGGGCAGCTGGCTGCAAGTAGGCCGCAGATCTGTGGCCTGCTTCAGCCAGCCCTCCAAGTTTCACTTTTATTCACAAAGCTCGTTCACCATCGCACTTCTTTTCAAACTAAAATCGGCCAATCAGCTACGTCCACAGACAATACTGATCCTTTGTTGACAGAAATATGTGAGGGTCCCTTAATTTATGTTACCTTCAGATAGATGTCAGGTGCCTTCAAAAGTGCACAAGGAGCGAGGAACATGGCAACCGTCTATCTCCCCTTCACCCTCCTAAACTGGCAAATGAATCAACCCACCAAGACATGGGAACAGAGGGAGAAAAGCCCACCTCCTTTCCGTTCCTGTGTAGCCTTCGCTGCAGATCCACTCAAGTGTAGTAACTTCCTACTTTTCTATTTATTGCATACCATCAGGCATTAACTTCAATATTGCAAAGGGTGAAAGCATTGAGGTGGTAATAAAAGGCATGGAGAATGCACATTGCAGTGGCCATGGCACAGGTAATCTATAAGCTGACCCATTACCTACCTTCCCCAATGCACAAACCATCCTTATGCAGGTAGAATAGAAGAGCTCCTCAGTTTATTTTTTTTTCTGGGAGGGGAGGGGAGTGGTGCCTGCTGCCATTGTTAAGTTCTCGCCTCCTTACTGAAAGCAAGACAAAGGAGAGTTATCTACCATTAAATTGTTCCTGCTCGAGCAAGCCATGGACTTCCATTGTGCCAGTAATGCTATGAAAGCTTGGTCCTGCTTCATTCGGAAACCCCACTCTTACCCACATGTACGTTTCCCCATTTTAATAGACACTAACTTCAATATTGTAGAGGGCGAAAAGATTGAGCTGGTAATAAAAGGCATGGAGAATGCACATAGCAGTGGCCATGGCACAGGTAATCTATAAACTGACCCATTACGTACCTTCCCCAACGCGAAACGGTAAAACGGTGGCTAGAAATACCAGCAAAACCAAGGTGGGAAAGGCTACAAGCAAGAAGGGTTGCACGTTTAGCTGGTGATTATTTTATACCAGCTTTAACAACTGGATATCCAGGAATTCCAGGGGAGTGTTAAGGCATGTAGAGTGAAGACAAAATTAAGCTGGCCACTGCCTTTGCTTGTTTCCTTCAGTGCTTTCACTGTGTGCAGATAATCGCAACGCCATACAAGCGAACAAGTGTGGGTGCTATGTATTTTTACTTCTAGGTTGCAGCTAAGATATCTACTGCCATTTTTATATTATGAACCATCAGTGTACCGAACTAATACACAATTGCCCTGAGGTTCAATATATCCAGATTTGACTACTGTTAGTACACTATAAAATACAAAATTGATGCAAAAGGCATTGCGAGCAGTGGCGATTGCTACCTAACATGAGCAACCGAGCTGCGGCAGACAGGAACCAATGGACATGAATAAGGATGCAAGGACAATTAGAAAGTGCAGCGATAGTGAGAAAGCACATGAGAGAGCTCTGAGGACTGTTTGATATTTAGAAAAAAATAAAGATGAACATCTTTTCACCGAACACACGCGCATGTCTAGGCACTCTCCTAATGACAACCGCACACAAACGACTACTGCACATATCTACAACACCAAAGAAGCACTGTATACACAAAGCTGCGTGCATGTTGCGTCCTTTCCCTAACTGACCATGCATGCGGCTCAACAAACAGGATTTCTGCCTTTGCAAGGAAAAACAATGGAGCTTGCGGTATCAGACAAGGACTGCATCTGGTTCCAGTTCTAGTTCAGTTACAAGTTGGCAGAAAAAATTATCTTCATTTCCGTTCTGGTTGAGATACGGCTTTGCTTCTGGTTTTCAGTTCAGTTCCGGCTTCGGTTGGAGTTCCTCCTTGCTGGTACCAAATAGAAAAAAAAAATAAATCTCTTGACCTGCACCTTCTTCGACACTTATTGCTTAGTAAACGTTAGGGAGGCATGCAGCAGCAGTAAAAGCTCCAAAGTTACTCAATTCCGAATCCAAGAGAAAGCTGGACTGCAGCTGGGACATACCATGCGATGGCTCAAGTGAACCCTACATTCCGATAAGTAGCTTCATTGCCCTTGAAGCACAGCATGCCTCTAGTGGAATAGGTTGGAGACTGCCGCAATCCACGCTGGCTTTGCGTATTGTTTCCCATCAACTTTGATGTCGGAGGCCATCCTGCAGCAAGAAGAAACCAATGTAAATGAAGGCATGCAAAGGATTTCATGTGAAGACCATGCACCGTAATAAATTTAGATTTCAAAATCATCTTACACCGACTTGAGAATGAAATTCACATCCTAGAGAATAACGCAACCTGTGTAAACGCAAGAGAGCTGCACTGATCGACGTATACATGTAATAAGACATTTATTCAAAATAATATTATTGCTAAAATTTGGATGCACACTGGAATAGATTTAATTTAGTGATTTTGAGCATGCAAATTGCATGGAGCAACCTTAAATATCAACAAGCCCAGCCTAACTTTCAATACATTTTCATCGCCAAATGATAGCTCCACAACTTTTCAAAAATTTTCACAAACGGACGTAGAAACAACTCAGTGTAGAAGAGTTATCGTCCCCATCATCGGTTGAATGAACATAAAAAAAAAATTGGAGAAAACACTTAAGCTTTGCTCTAAGCATACGACACGATAGAGCTAATGAGTTAATGACCATATATAAGGAATTGGTCATTCTCAACTTTACATTCATAGGTCTCTGGGAGTCCTCACACCACTCCTTGTGCCATGATGCAGTGGTTAATGGATGCACCACTTCCCTGCAATGGCAGGTGCTGCCATCGGTGAATCTTTTGCGACCCAAGTTGCTCTTGCTGTGCAATCTTTCACGATTAACCATTAACTTAGCCGCCACTTCCCAGGGCAATTAGTTTGCTCACAATTCGGTGGGCAGCTTGTGATGACACCACAAGGTCACGTGACCCAGGTAGCCCACCTAGGCTGCTTTTGTGAGGCTGGCTGCCTATTTACCACACCACCCTATTTATCGATCCACGCCGACGACACCCGAATTTCTGCACAGCAGAAGCCTTAATGCTATCGCGTTTTATCAAATCTGGGCACGGCTCTGAATCTTGACTGTAATCAGCTGCACATCCTTATTTATGCCACTGTGAAATAGGCAACACTGTCGCTAGAGGACTCCTCTTTAGACAACCAACGGCCTGACAATCCAATTGAGAACTAGCTGCGCTGAAGAAGCCTGAACATTATGCAACTACAAAACAATCCTTGAAGGAAGCCTCATTAAAGCATAACTCGGTGGAGACCAAGACTCGCTTACAGAGGTTCACATAGTATGAGAAGCACCGTATTTACTCGCACAATGATCTCACTTTTTTTTTAAATTGACGCAAACTCAGGGATGCGATCATTATGTGGGGGAAAATTTTCTACAAAAAATTTTTGAGCACCGAAAACGCAAACAAGTTGCAGGTCAGACCCTTGTCACACGAGCATGCTTAACTGAGATTTTTTCTAAATACTGTATATGCTACCAAAGGTAGCAGAGTTGCACGTAGGTCCACCATCTTGCCTGTCAAGCAACCGAAGTTATTCGGTGAAGCTGCACTCCGTTTCTGCAGGCGACATGCATAGTGCATCACCGATCAACTGCGGGTGCTTTTCCAAGGTTTGTAGGCCACTTTTTCGCTTAATCACAAACAGAGCATCGAAACAACTGGCAGCGCAACACATTCAAGTAATATAGGAAAGAAAAAAAACTGCTGCTCTTTCTAGTGCTGTACGTGAGCTGCAGGAGCAGGCGATTTACACAGCTGCCTTCCTCGAACTCTTTACTTGTAACTTAACAACACTCAGTATTTTAGATACACCGTACAAATGCAGCATTCATCTTTGCGGCAACATTTATTCACCGGAACTGCGTCAAAAAACCAGTTTATACCCCCTTTATTGAATCCGAAACTCCTACAAAAAGTTACAAGCCAGAACTATAAAAAATACAGTATAAAATTCAGAATACAGTTTACTCAAAACTGGATGAATGTTAACATCTGAAACAAACAATCAGATGCCTAAACATGTTTTCCATCGCTTGAAAGTTGTTTTTCATTGAGGTTTTATGCCAACAAGGATAAATACGCACTGCAGAGCTCTATTTTAGTGCTTGAACAGTGTAAACGAAAAAGTGCACAGCCGCAAGTCTAGCCTGTTTTCAGTAAAGAAATCTCAATCAAACTTTTAGCAAAAAAAATGTTAATAAAGTGCCTGTACTTGAACAAAACATGCTCACTGTGCAACATAACCAGATTTTTTATCTAGTAAGCTGTACCTAGTTCATGCTCTGTTTCAGATAGAAAACTGCACTAAATATGAGGTCTATACCAAATTATCTGTAGCAGCTCTCAATATCCAGGTTCTCCGAGATCATATCACTTATGAATCAGCGATCAACTGCCAATGGTATTGAAACTCGTGTACACCTTTAGATTTCCTCCGGACCCGTACCATCGACCTTCCAGAAGGCACAGGGTATCACAGCCACACTTTCAGGAAAGCTGTTTCGTTGGGTGCCTTTCAACTCTGGTGACTCGAAACGTAACCTTTAAGAGTGGCGAACTGCGGTTCATTTCTCAAAAGGTAGTTATAGGTGTACTATGTAATAAAGCAAAAAACCAGTTAAATCCTTATATTTTACATCACGGCACATTCACTCTCTTCTGTATGCTTTAACCTAGTGGTGATCTACAATGCTGGTTTGTTGGTTTATGGCGTTTAACATCCCGAAGCAACTCACGCTAGGACAGATGCCGTAGTGAAGGGCTCCAGAAATTTTCACCACCTGGGGTTCTTTAACGTGCACCGACATCGCCCAGTACATGGGCCTCTAGAATTTAGCCTCCATCAAAATTCGACCGCCGCAGCCAGGATCGAACACACGTGTTTCGGGTCAGCAGCCGAGCACCAAAACTACTGAGCCATCGCAGCCGGTGTGTCGACATCCCGAGCCGTGCATTATTAGGAAAAGAATATGAACTATCTTTTCTATACCAGTTTGTGAAAAGGCAGTGGTGTGCATTCCATGCAAAAAACTGGCAATTCCAGCGACGTTTGCATAAATCTAACAGCTCACACACATCTGCGAAAATTCAGGAGGCTTGCAGCAGCCTTTTAACTTCCCCCCATGGATGCACAGCCAACAAAAGCACCTTGCTGTGAGTCAAGCAATTCCACCTGAACAATACTTGATGTAAATGGCACTTGAGTGAAAATTGATGTCTCTTAAGGCATCCTTGCCTACAAACCTGTCAGTAATGGTACCAAGATCAACAGCTGCTGTTGTGAGGTGTTGCTCTTTAAAAACTGTATAGTTTAATTCCAAAATAACACACAAACCTTGTAGGTGAATGAGAACACCACAGCATTTCATTTCAGGAGAGCAAGCTGCTGGGCTAGTTGCTGAAGCATGTTAAATAGAATTCAGCACAAAAAAAAAGGACAAGGGACAAAGTAAGAGACACAGAGCGCTCGTGAACGTCTCTGTGTCTCTTACTTCGTCCCTTGTCTGTTTTTTTTGCGCCGAATTCTATTTAACAGCATTTCATGACTGCAGACACAGACAATTCACAAAACAAACACTGTGGAAGTATGCTTAGATTTATTTATCACATTATGCCGCGTGGCAACCAAGCATTCAGAAAAGAGAAAAAAAAACATTCGTAGCAACCACTGAAGTCAGCGGCGAATGACGGAGCGGGGAATGACGGTATAGAGTACAACGCTTTGCCACTTTCCGAACGATTGGTGCAGCTGGGAGCTGAGCACCCAGTCATTCTGATGGAACTGTGATAGAATAGCTGCACCGCGAGAGCTACGGATGTGAACAGCACCGAACATAGACAGCGGCTGGACAGTGGAAAGACTTCTAACTTGGCAGGCTGTCAATCCAGTTAGTTGCAGCGGTGGTGTTGGGAATTACAAAAAAGCGTCCCGAAAACGCAAACAAGTTGCAGGCAACTTGGTTAAGTTTGGTATCCACGGTTAAGCATAACCACGTTTAGACTGCCCGTGTGACTGCAGGTCAACCAGCAGCAATGTTTCACCATCAGCAACTTTTCAACCAACCTCAGAACAAAAATGCCGGCTGGCAGAGCAAGATGGTCATCTGCACATGCCATCTGTGAAGTAAGATCATCGGCTAAACTTGGCACATAAATTGCAGCGGCAAGTTCGGGGTGCGATCACTATGCGAGTAAATACAGTATACATATCTAGGGAGCACTTGGCTTTACGCCATTCGGATCAGGAGTGCTGAAGTTCAGTAATGAGGTTTTAGGCTGTAGCTGCCCCTTCTAATCCAACTGATGCACCTCCCAGAGGCATGTGCACTGCAGTGTTTTAATAAAACATCACATGCATGCTTCTGAAAGAAAAAAATGATTTTATGGATACTCACCCCTGTAGTTCATGATGGAAAAGACATTGGAGATAGGCCTTCACACCAGTTGAGGGTTTTTCAGTTGCAGGGGAGCTGAAAAGGAAAAAACGAAGAAGTGCATGTTCGAACACAGCCATTAAACTTATCTTGTAGTTGAGGAGTTGCCCACTAAGCTTAAAAGCACTCAATTTAAAAATCTGAGAAAAAGAATCTACCACGTAACTAAGTCAAGCAAGTTTACTCAGCTACTGCCCTGGTCAAGAGTGAATGCATAAGCAGCCATTACACACGTGAAAAGGACCACTTTTGAAATTGTACAGTTGTAGCAAATTCATTGATAATCATTTACACACTGAAATGCCAGCTGAAAATGACCTCAATTACCTTCTATTTGGTCTAAAGCTGAAAATGCAACTTGGTGTTTGTGGGGTTTCTAGTTGTGGTTTTGTTGCGATTGTGGCTTGTTAAGAAAAGTCAGGTACTGATATCCTACCAAAGTTTTAATAAATGAAGGGCATGGCCTTTCCTTTAAATCTTGGAAGTTTTTATCGTTAGTGCTGGCAAAGAGACCTTAAATGATTTCGGTGCAACTTTTCATGTCTTCCTCTTCACATCAAAGGTCACTCGTAGACACTCACACCGATGGGCGTTGTGCCTCTTCTCGTCTCCCCTTGACGCGACGTAGGTATTCGAGACGACGTCTGCAAAATATTTAGAACACAAAATCCTTAAATTCCTGGCCCGACAGAAAGTGACACACAGATGCACGAAAGACATGTTCCTACAATGAAACTGTTCTGTTGGACAAAAAAAAAACATCCAAAAATAATATATATAATGCTGATCCCGAGCGCCCTATCATTAATGTAACTGGTGCCTGCCACGGTGGGCAGTTTGCTCTATCTGATAGGCAGGTTGTGATGACAACGCAATGTCACATGACTCAACTGCCTTTCAGGTTCCTCTCCGGGCGCCACCTGTCAGAGTCATGCTCGTTATTTTTTTGCTCACAATGCTGATGCCAGATTTTCTTGGTAACGGGGCCTTTAATGTTATTAGTTTAAAATATCATAAATGATAGGATCCATTATACAATAACTGATATGAAATTTAAAGCAAGGTGCTCACATTGCTAGGACTGCACCAATGTGCCGTTCCCAAGCATAGGATAGCAAGCTCATGGAAGCGCCATACGTGTCACTTCCACTATCAACTGAGGAGGACACCCTCTTCTCTATGGGCATGTGCAGCACCATTGCAGTGAAGGTTAGCGCAGTGTACATTACGTGGTAGTCCAGCGTTGAGGACACGGGACTGTGCGACCTGGTTCCGCAAAACCTGCGACAGGCCGAGCATCGGTCCAGGAGAATGCCGCAATGTTTCTTGTGGGAAGCAAGGACTTCATGGCTTGTGCACAGACTGGATCTAGGAAGATGGCGCCGTTCTGGCTTCCAACTCTGCACATGGAAAAGCAACAATCCTTTGAGGAACCATTCGTGCTAACCGGGGCAGACTCCCCAGGCCGTCTTTGTGTCTGGTTACTAAACAAAACCAGCACATTACAAATCAAAGCAAATGATAAGTAGCACCCCTACTCAAGAATGTCCTAATAAAGCCTATACTAAGCCTTAAGCCACCGCATGCTCTTTGATCATGGTAGTTGTCATGCCTAGGTAATGAAGCCTGCCTTGCCCCCTCCCCACAGCAAAGAAGATTCCGCAAGTAATCAAATTTTGTTCTTTATTCATTTGCGCCACAGACTTGATGCTTACCTCTACTATTTGACTGGCTGATGACAAAATAGATGCACCACTGAATTTGGAAAAATGGAAATAAGGTAAAGCTAGATCCGCATGCAGACCAAAGTGCGTATTCCAGGTCAAGCTCGGCACATGGAGGACAGTTCGTGTGAAGCTCCAATTTCTCTTACGCAATGAACTGCTCAAGCCCAGCTGAAGGTCGACAAAAGCCACCAAAATCAAGGATCATGGGAATGTTTTTTTTATTATTGTTCACCTGTGGTGTTGATCTCGCACACGGTGCTCTGCCACTAGGTGACTGCTGTCCATTCTTCTGCTTTCGGGGCTATTTATGTGTAGTGTAAACTAACCTTCAGGGTGTTCACCAGTGCCACCTCCTTTCATAGCGGCGGACGTAGTCCGTTCTGTATTATCGCGAGCTCCACATGGAACTGATCAAACGGTGGCATCAAGAATACCAAAGGCTACCTATTGCATAGAAAAGAAAAGCATCACTTATGTTCCTTTCTTTTGGTGATTGTTGGCTTCCTTCATGTATGTCATAACGAGCCTTTTTTTTCCCTTCCCGTATCTGCTCAATTGCGGTAGCATGGCTCACAAGTGGAGGAAGGTACGGGCTACCAAAACGCACAGCACAAGCTCAAGCAACTGCGTGCACTCGGTACAAACAAAACGGTCTGAGTGCCAAGGGAGCGACAGGGTCAGTTCGTATATGCCTTCGGTATAGCACAACAGAATGCACAAGAAATTCATATTGAAAGCCATCGTGCTGGCTGAGGCTCAGATATAAGCCATTAGAGGATATTCCTACAATGTAAATATATATCAGCCTGAACAGGAGCATAAATAGCTGTCTGCTTTAACTTCATCATGAAAGAGTCCCATAAGCAGGAGGAAGGAAAAATGAGATCCCATTTTTTTGCTGTCACGAACCAAGGGGCAAACCATAGCATTCACAATTACTGCTTTTCCGAACAGGAGTACATCGGTTTGGATATTTCTTCAGACCCTGATGGATTTTACGAACTCCTTTCTTAGCGTCTGCCCACCACCTAGTGGCAGCTGCAGGTTTGCCACACATGCAAGTTGCAGGTGATGACACTGGCTTCCTCGTCGCTGCATGTCCACTTATCGCCTCTGTTCTTGCTGCTTCAGGCAAGTTTGTCATGATACAAGACATCGGGTCGCCTCGCGTACCATTCTGCTGCATAGACTCTGCCTCTAAAGCCACCAAAGTGTTCGCGGACCACTTGGTGTTGCTTTGCCTGTGCCGCCAATCCATGAGAGGCCTAGCTCCCTCGGACCAACACAGCTGTGTATGACACGTCGGCCTCGACGCAGCTGCCACCTTACCACCCATTTCTCCATGCATGCTTGCCGTGATGCAAGATATTCGACACGATCGACCTGGGCACTAGCATACCGCAGTGAACATGCATCGTCTATGCAGCACACAAATAAATGCTGGCAGCTGTCGTCTCCCTATGTTGGCATGGCAGTGTGTGCATGTCGCATCAGTTTCATGTGAACCTGCTGGGATATGAAAGACCATATTATCCATCGTTCTGTATAGGCGTAAGCAGTACTGAACTTTCCTTTGATGTCACTGATCCCCACGCACTAAATGCCACTCCCTCTCCAGTGTGCAGCGACATGCTGTGAACCCCGTAAGGAATTTGGGTGTAACGAGACAAAATGCTTCATCATAGAGACTCGAGGAGACAATTCACATAGCAGTATCAAAATACTTATTCTTGCATGCAGCTGAATAATGTGTATGGCAGTAGTCATGGCTGTTTACGTTAACTACAGCTGGTAGTAAAATCAGTTTCTCATCCAAATGCTAGCTTTTTGAATTTAGTTAATACGCAAATTAATTACCTTGATTCACCTGTATTCTGACGTTCACCAAAACTGCTATTATCATACTGCATAACCTCTTTTTACATAAAAAAAGCCTATTTTAAAAAATTAGTGGCGGGCTTCCCACAATACCTTGTATACAGACTCAGTCTGGCAGCCCCCCGCTTTCCAGCATCCAAAAGGTATTTAAATTCGCAGCAGGTTAGTGTTAGAACGGGTGGCTTTTTTTATATGGCTTCGATGCCTATGAATACATGACAAGATATACAATTAAAATGCGAACTGCGTAGCCTGCTGTGTCCATCAATTTATGCCAACTGGAAACATCCCTAGCTGATCGCAATGAGCAACAGTAATGATTAAACGGTGGGGGAAAATGTTCACAACCTGACCTCATGTTCCAAGCTGTCACCTGTAGCAACATCGCTGCTTCCAGATAATTAAACGTATTTGTGCAGATGTGTTATTCTACGCTCTCATGCAGAAGTCCAATATTATGCACAGGGCAACAAGAACTAGAACACCCTGCAGGGAAGTGGTATACAAAGAATTCTGTTCATCTGTGCTCCGTGAGCACTGCATGCATGCGTCTGAAAAACTGCGTCCGGTGGACGCGCTGTGCATCTACCTTTTTTGTTCTCTGGATGGAGAGCCTGCTGGTCAACGTGGTTACGCGATGCAGGTATTCCACACAGACTGGCAAGTCTTCATTCCCGGTGCACCAAGAGACACAGCCAGGAAGCCTGCAGTGGTAATTACAGACCGCAATTTTTCCCAGTACTGACGAGCAAAGTGTCCGGGAACCAATTTTGGCATGCTAAGTAGAGAGTGTCAATTAGGACTGAGGATGCGACAAGCCTTGCTGACAGCAGCTAAAACCTAACTCACCTAACTAGACACGTTAAATGATTGCTATACATTAACGTTCACCCCAAGCTTAGCTTTAGTGCATTCTCTATTCCCTAAAGCATAAATTGCTTCGTTTCGTTAAGCCGACAATAGTAACCGAAAAATGATAAAATCGTAGCTTGATTGTGCAGGCCTTCCAAACCTACAGAACTGTCTTCTGCCCCCCCCCCCCCCGGTCCCTGTGGCGTTTTGCAGCTAAGCCCACAGTCGCGTGGAGACAAAATGAAAAAACACCGTGTGTTTTGCGATGGCAGTGCAAGTTAAAGGACCCTAATTGGTCGAAATAAATTCCTAGTCGTTCACTACAGCATCTCTCAAAGGCCAGCAGCAGCTGCAGTACATTACATCCCACATAACACTACATGCACTGTCATTCTGCACACCAAAACCTATACTATTAGGATTTTCACTGCGTGCATGTTTAGCGGTATGCTCATTATTTCCCAGTAAAGTTAACACATACATCATATGAGGAAAAAGCCACAGCTCATTCTAGAATAACTTGTAGTTACATTTACACCCCAATGGTAACTGTAGTGTGACTTTATGGCACTTTGACAGCAGTATGCAAACAATCAAAATGCTGAATGAGTGCACACGCCTGCTTTTGGCTGAGTCATGAATATTGCTGCCATCCATGGTCATACCCCAGCTTAGTGTTCAACCTGCCTTTTAATGTTGCTCTTGATGTTGAATATTACAATCTGAATATTGCATTGCATATTTTTGGGCAGCTGGCTGTGTCAACAGTACCGTCTGCTGAAGCAGTGAGGGCAAGAAAAATACTACAGTATTTTGTTTGTGGTCTTGGATACTGTTTGATCTTAATGGTGTGTTTTGGTGCGGCTGGCCATGCCAGGAATGCTTTCCCATACAGCAGTAAAGATGGGCAAATACATATACTAAATAGTTTGAGTTCATGACCATGAATGCAAAATTCACTATGAACGACCACACTAACAATGTCTTTTGAATCACAACTCGAAGAGCCACTCATAAAGGTGACAGAAACAGAGAGGGTGCCTATAGTAGCATGGCAGGGGAGGATTTCCTATGCAAAGCATGAAAGCCTTAAAAAAAATGTCCAAGAAATCATAACGAAAACAGCGCAAACTTCACGAAGGATGCAGAAAGGGGAGAGGAGAGACAGGCAAGAAATACATGTTTCAAATGGGACCGCCCCCTTTAAGAATGACCCATAAATCCACCCTTGTAGCACTACAACACACCATGTTTCACATCCACATATCTAGTTCGGTGCATACTAATTAATACACATGACTGTACCTTTTCGGACTATTACTAGAAGGGTAGGAGTACCTATAGCGGCTGCAGTATAGGTTTCAGTGTTGTTCATTATTTCAATGCTGTTTGTCATGTTTAACGTGCAGAGCTGCTGTTTAACATGTAGAGCTGCTGCTGTACACTACAATTTCCTGTACTTGGTGAAATACTAGCTTGCAGTGTCATTCACTTCACTTTATTCACCTTAAAGACCACCTTTAGGGGGTATTACATAAGGTGTGGGATAATATATGCAGTAACAAGTACAAGTCATTATCTTTGAATTATAAGTATATTTCATGAGAAATGGCATTAGGCAGGCAGAATTCTTTTACCCTAATTTCTTTGGGGTACTTGCCTGAATCGATAAAAAGAAAGTCGGATATGGGCATAGTCAGCGGTGACGATGAAACAAAACTAGCGATTGCACCGGTGGCGCCATCTCGTTTGTCGACCGTAGAGATTCGGCAAAGGAAGGGGGTGCTTTGCAGAGGATTTGAAGACGCTGCTTCAACTGCTTTATCAATGACCACAAGAAACAGTTTGGCCAAAACTCCCCTCAATCTTTCATGAAAAAGTGTCTTCAAACTTTCCGCAAAAGCAACCCTCACCGTTCTCCTTTGACGATTCTCCATGGCTGAAACGAGATGGCACCACCGGTGCAATCGCTGAGAAAACACCTAGTTTTGTTTCGTCGTCACCACACACGATGCGAATATCCAACATTTTTTTATATCAATTCAGGCAAGTAGCCAAAGCAAATGTAGCATAAGACAATTCTTCTGACCAAATGCCATCCCAGGTGAAAAAATCCTAACTGGTTCCAGCTGGAACCAGTTCAACTGGGTTATGGAACAATTCCCAGCTGGAACCAGTTGCCTTTCTGGTTCCAGCTGGAACCACTTGCCTTTCCAGTTCCAGCTGGAACCAGTTGCTTTTCCGGTTCCAGCTGGAACCAGTTGCCTTTCCAGTTCCAGCTGGAACCAGTTGGCTTCTGGTCTAAACTCCGACTAGTGCCAACAAATTCGGCGACATTCTTTGTTCCTACTGGCACCAGTTAGACCTTATATTTTCAGCTACTTATGCTGCCTGTACTGAATGCATGTAGGGTCAAAAGCTATTCACTGTGCAACCATGCAATGAATTACATGCGACAATACGATGAACAATTTAAGCAAATATGGGTCACTACGGCATTTCTGGCTGAAACCATTTATTTTGTCTGCCTGTTCAACGCTCTCCGCAAATCTTGGATTTTCTCCGAGAGGAGCTTCGGCACTGCAGCGACTGTCTGTTCCACGTCAACTCCTTTTTTGCGCCCCCAGTAGCGAACTGTCTCTGCATATGCAAAAAAAAAACATAGTTGTAGCTTGCATGTCTAATTAAGCATGACAGGCACATGAACAATACAAATTCCACACCTGCAGCAATTACTAGCACTAGCTGCAACTACAATGGTAATACTTTTTTTGCTATAACATGAAGAGAAACTATACATTATCACATAGCAAAGATACCGAATGCACTTATGATAATACGCACATCACTGGCAGTAGGTAACATACAGATATAAGTGGCAAAGCATGTGCCCAGCATGATCTGCCGCATGCCACTGAAAGCAGCCCCACACACTTCCACACAACAAACCACCGGATAAGCACTCTTCCTTACCTGCAACTACGTCCACTTTCTCAGGAGTAAGTTGCTGCCTGGGTGGCTCGCCCAGGCCCCTTTTTGAAGGGGCAATGTTGCCACTGAAGCTCCGCGTTGCCAGGACTTCAGTGCTCCATATAGCCTGCGCGGTGTCTTTGCACACAATGGTTGGCTTTCTGCCTGCCATTATTTTTAGTGCACTTGCAGCACTGATAATTACTCCTTTTGCAAGGTGGAACTGCAAGGAATAAGAATTTCACCTTGTGTAATATGGGTTCATAAATGCTGAGCAACAGGTTAACAGGTAAAACAGATCATTCAGCACTCTGCTATCTTGGCAAGTTTTATGTACTGAGGTTTTTACAGACACTGTTTGGTGGAATAAGCTGAAAAGAGCTCTAAAAGAAGTTGGATGCTGTTTCGAAAGACGTAACAGAACTGCGGGTTTCTGTTTAATATAGTATCCAGCAAATGAAACTCGTATCTTCACAATTGTATTAATGTGATTTTTAGCTAACAACCAAGCATGGTAACATGATACTTCTGCTACAAGATTGATTACTGGAAAGAGACACTGTGGTCAGAACTACTCACAGATCCATCCGCGAGGTGTGTGAAATCTTGATCTGGAACTGCAAACAAACCACAGAAATAAAGTATGCATCACAATAACACAAGCTTATCCTCCCAACAGGTTCACAGCACATAAACAATAGGTCAATTATGTTTGCCACTGTCTTCAGGTAGCCACCAGCATCACCTAGGTCACATTCATGGCACACAATTCAACTAGTAAAGTTAAAGGCTCAGTAGACTCCACTGACCATTTAAAAATAGTTACCTTCACTGCTGTAAGTGATACACAAAGTGCTGGCTTCTTGCTTATGACACCTTTGTCACAACATGCAGTACAAAACTGACAGCCAGAATATGTGTAGCAGGATGTCCTGCAGCCTTTTTCAAACTCTCTAAATCTAGTGAAGTTTTTAAGACATTAGCAAGTGAATGAACAATAAGCAGAATAACAACAGAAAGCAAGGCACCAAAGAATGGCAGTTGAAGATAAGAGAAATAAAGTTATATCACAAACCAGCATTTTCATGGGACATTCTGCATTTATCTACTGGCGCTTTGGTATGTTTTAGACCAATGGTTATGAAAACTTACCACACGAGGGCTGCGAAGGTGCTGCATCACTTTGCTCCTTTGTGGGAGAAGCCTGCACTGATGCAGGGGCATCTGCAATATTAAAAACAAATGAAATAACTTGACATTGCTATATATATTACTATATATAGGAAGTTAGTGAGATTACTCTCATGTCCACTCGCAATACGTAAAAAGAGGAGGACAAAACTAAAGTAAACATTGCAAATATTGGGGATTGAACAAAAACAAAGTTCATTGGTGAGGCACATGCATTTCCACAACAGCTTTGTTCAGGTTTCATGCTCACGCTTTGTCACCTGAGGGCATCATGCCTGCGTGACAGATTGTGATTCTGCTTCTCACTTCATCCCTCTCCCTCACAGTGCAAGGTAGCCAACTGGAGCAGCCTTCTGGTTAACATCCCTGTGTTCTCTCTTCCTCCCTCTACAAATGATCTACTGGTGATTCCAGATGCTTCAGTCCAATGTGTAAAAGCTACTGCACATGAGCCCCGCAAGCTCCACGTTTTTCTCAAGGACGGCTCTGTGCTAGTGCACCTGAGGCTGCAAATTACTAGCTCTTTCAAAAAATAGTGCACACAGTACAGTACACTGTTACATCATATGGACTGCAACTATGATGGAAGGTCAATTAGCCTATATATAGATGAACTAACAATAGGCTAGGCAACCGAAAATAGAAAGGTAAGGGAACAGCACGAAATACCGACAGACTATAGTTGGATACAACTTAAGAAGGCAGCGGCTTTTCCCCGTCAAGGGACTCCCTTCCAGCCAATGGCGTCGGCCGATTTTCATGACCTTGCTAGTGTCACAAGGCAGGGAGTGGTAGATAAAAGGGGATAGTCCCCTCCCTCCATAGTCAGGAATAGACCCCTCTTTCCATTGTGGCACCGCTCCCTGCATTGTCACCCTAGCACAGTCATGAGAATTGGCCGACACCATTGGATGGAGGGGAATCCTTTTACGGGGAAAAGAAGCTGCCTTCTTAAGTTGTATCCGACTATAGGAAACGGCAAATAAAAGTAAAAAATAACATATATTGGCTAAGCATGCGACATTAAAGAAAGACGCCTGGCATAAAAGTGCACTTACTGCATTGTGGTTGCTGCTCAGTGCTCTTGTGGACCCTAGCATAAGACTTATCCACAGGTGGAGCTGCATTTAAAAGTTCGCATCCGTCATTTTGTGCATGTAAAAAACATGAACAAATGTTGAGCTGCAAACTGTGTCAACAATATACTAGCCGTTCATGAACTTAAATGTCGTTAACAGCAGAGAAATGAACCAACTTACTTTTGCAGCTTTTCACTACTTCGTGAGGAGATTCCTCAGCCACTGTAATAAAAATTCTGGCATTACAAAAATTACTGCGCAATTTACATTATGAAAAACTAATTACAATCAGTTTATAGTAGAAACTGCCTTGCATGCTTCAGCAACAAATGACATGCAAAGAGAACTGAAATGCCAACACAGAAACAAATATATTAGGTACTGGAAATACAAGCGAGGTTGATTAAAACTTCTAAAAGACACTCCTTACACCTTCGAGAAATTAATCTGTGCTAGTATTGAGCTTCCCCTAGCTAAGATCTCAATTTGTTGTTGATGTTTCAGTTGTGTTCACATTTCATTTGTTGCTTATGTACGTACGAAGCAAAGTGGTCAAGTTGAAATTTTGGTCATGCTTCAATAAATTTAAGAGTGCCATACAGCAAAAGTTCCAAGTACACTTTCATATACACAAGCCCAGACTGATCTCATGCATCAAATATAAGATTGTGCAGGTGATGAGATTCCTAAGCAAACTCCATAAGATAAATTCAGGAAATTAACCCAGTCTTTCATATAAGTATTAAGCAACTGACAGGCACTGTAAATTATGAATGTTCATTTTTCAATCTGTCAGCTTGCTAATCACACTATGGTGAAAGTTTAAAGCATAACTTAGCCCTTTCATTTAATCCCCTTTTCATTCTTGCAATGATTTATCACACTGTCAATCATCAAGGTCGGGAAGAACTTACATTTAAATATCTTGCTCTCGAGGCATCGCTGCAGAGAGTCAACCTGGTTTTTTAAGAATTCTTTGTCTGCCTCCAGTTTCCGGGCCGTCTCTTTCCAATAATTTTTGCTGGCAACTGCCTGCCGCAGCTCCGACGATGAACACAGCGATTCGTCATCTCCCGAAGAGCTAGATGTGGAGAGGCGCCTCTTTTTGTTCTGAAGCATAGAAATGATAAACACATAAAATATTGTCCCATAAGAAATGATGAACTGGTACCTACTTTCTGCTCGTCGTTTTGCATCGCCTTTGTTTTGCGGTGAGCATCGTTCAGATGCTTATCCAAGATATTGGCATACGTTGTTTGCCTGGCTTTTGCTTTTTGTTGTTTCTTTTTTCTGGATATCTGAGGAATTATGGGATAACAGGAATGGTATATTATACATATATTCGGCATGTGCATTTAGCATATGTGCAACTGTATGTATGTTCACACAGTACCTGTTTTTCTTTCCTCCTTTGATCTTCTTCATCCGAGCATTCCTCAGCCCTAATCTTCGGTTTGAGGACCCTTTTTGTTCTTTCTTCAATGTCTTCTCGTCTTTCTGCATACATCGTGGATAAAATTAGCACGGTCTCATAAAATAGACAATTTAATCAGTATCACTGGAATTATAAAATCAATATGATACAATGAGGGTAATTAAGCCCCGGCTCTACAATCCAGTACAATGCTCCAAAATTTCAGTTCGTTTACGTGCGTCGCAGCGTTTTCTGCAAACCTTGCTCACCTCGAGATCTGTACATACACGTTTTTTTTTTTTTTTGTTAAAGCTCGTATCTTGTAAAGGCGCTATACTAAGGCTGTATCGTAATTCAATATATATCTGAGAGATAACTGGGTAGCGGTATCATTGACAGAATTTTTGTTCCAACGCTGTAGAACAATGAACCATGTAGGACTGCATGCTGCGCCGCAGATATGCACTGCCAGAATTATTTCACGCCTCCAGCAATCTGCTTCAGCAGGCGAATTATGCACTCATAATTGTGCACAATGACGAAAGTTAGCGCATGCGTTGTCACCCTTTCTGTTGTCCAAACTAACCAACTATATATAGCCCAAATCGCGCCACTCAGAGTAAATATCTGGGCACGTGCATGCCCACACTTAGAGCGTATACGACTTACCGGCCAGGAGGAGTACTTGGGCGTTATAAAACCCCGTTCCATCACCATCTTCTTTGGTATCAAGCCAGAATACCGAGTAAATTGCTTTGTTGTCAAAGTCTTTTGTATTCGCCGGTTTGAAGCTGTCAATGTCGGCCACGTCTACAACGTGCAACTTATTGTCTCTGTCGTCAACAAACCTTACTAACGCAAACATCTCCTAAGTTAAAAGAAAAGCTCTAATTACAAGCGAGTGGAGCCGGCAAACAATTATATCAGGGAACCAACGCAAATGAAGCACGGCGCATTCAAAAAAGCATGGAGCAAAAAAGCAATTTCCTCCATGCAAAAAAGCCATGGACAAGGTAGATGGCGATGGCGATGGAAGAGACCGAAAGCGCCGAGGCCCCAAAGGCCCAAAGCAGCGTCGGTGCGCATTCGGGGCAAGCGCTATACAAAACATCATTTCAAAAACTTTTTGAATAACAATAAACATTAATAATAATTTTTTGCAATATTATTTAAAATTGCTTTTTGCTTCTTTTCAACAATTTTTCGTAATATTTTAACATGGCTAGTAGTACGCTAATCAGGCAACTCAATCCAATCCAATCCAGTTGTCAGTTGTGTTTTGTAGCGTGTGTTGCGGCGTGTTGTGCTTTGTGCGTGGAGCTCTCATCGGTGGCACAATGCGGAAGCGGTACCTGGACTCAGAAGCCAGTTTCTCTGACATTCCAAGGTCTACTAGATGGCGATTTGGTCATACAGAGCGCGGCGCATTGGCAGAAAATGAAGTCTCCGACGGCGACGAGCAGGCTCCGCTGCCCGAGCAGGCGCTACTCGAACAGCACCCCATAGCCGACCCATTCTTAACAGCGTTCACGCTGCCGCCCGATGATCACGCTTGTGAAACAGAGCAACCAACACAGCAGCACGAAGAATCAGGCCTTAGTGCAGCCGACCTGCTTGCGCTTACAGTAGACTTCGTGGTGCGGTTCGACTTGCCCTGGACTGCAGCTGAGGCTCTCCAGAAGCTTATGACCTTCGTCCTTAAAAGACGGGATATCCCCTCGACAAAGTATTTGTTCAAGAAATGTGCCGAGGTAAACATTACGGCTGCAACATTCAATTTCTACTGTGACCAATGTATGACACTTGTTGCGGAAACATCGGGCAGTCTTGCCGAACGTAATGCTGTCCGCGGGAGATGCCCATCTTGCAACACGGAATATTGCGGACGACAAATGCTGCTTCATGGACACTTCTTCCTCAGCCTTCCAATTGAGGATCAGCTGAAGTTACTCCTTGCCGAAGGAGAGGTGTCAGCAGCTCTTCACGAGCGGCTAAAAGATATCAATAATCCCGAGAAGCCACCGGGTGAGATGTCCGACATCACTGACGGTGAAGCCTACAAGGCAATGCGTCAGAAGCTATCGATTCACGACCTGACGTTGACGCTGAACTCAGATGGAAGTAATGTCTTCAACTCGTCAAAATACAGCATCTGGCCAGTTCAAGTCATGGTGAA
The DNA here is from genome assembly GCF_055824585.1 of Amblyomma mixtum. Classification (NCBI taxonomy): domain Eukaryota; kingdom Metazoa; phylum Arthropoda; class Arachnida; order Ixodida; family Ixodidae; genus Amblyomma; species Amblyomma mixtum. The sequence goes on from NC_143014.1 coordinate 402,382,169, forward strand.
TGAACTTCCTGTACGCCTCTGCCAAAAAAGTGTGCTGACGTCCATGCTCTGGTACGGGCAATCGCACCCTGACATGACGTTGCTCCTGGGAAGTTTTGTGCGGCAAATAGAGAGATTGGCTTGCAATGGAGTGAGCTGGAAGGTTGGCACAGAGACTATCCTTTCAAAGGTATGTTGCTGTTGGCGGTTGTTGTTGATCTAAATTCATTATTGAATCGGAGTAGAGGCTTATTTTTTGTCGTGCACTTGGCTTGCAAATATAGGCTAGTTGGCATGCCATTCATATAACAGTCAAACGTGAGTAGGCAGGCTGAAAAAAAGAGATATGGACAAGACGTTGGGATGTGGGCCTGTATAACATACTACTGAACTGATGCTGAAAATATGCTATGAAATTGTGTTTCACATGCGAGAGTCTGAGTTAATTTGAAATAGTCTTAATTTTGAAACATTCATTACAAGGTAATTTCTACATTGCTTGGACAACATACGTATAAATGTTTCATCATTTAATTGTAAAAGCTACAAAATCTTAGCCAAGTGGTAACTAAAGTAAATACGATTAAAATGTAGCACCTCACTGCAGCGGAAATACACCTTTGCAGGAGTCATTATATAGGATTGGTTTCTAGCCTTCATTTTGTATTTGTGATTTTGTTACCCTGCAGATTCATTGCTTCAGCTGCTGTGCTGACTCCCCAGCAAGGGCGATCATGCAGAACATGCTCCAATTCAATGGGCATTTCGGCTGTGGATGGTGCCTACACCCAGGCACTGTTATTGATGGTGAGCAGCCTTACAACCACTTGACATTCAGAAATTATAAAAACTGGTCAATGGATACATCTGCCTTGATAAAATGGACATCTCAAAATATGCGCAATCAATGCTTAAAACCACTGGGCACAGTGACACTTTTGTATAGGAGTAGTAAAAGGAGTGCAAAGATTGGGAGGTACCTTTACTTTTTAGATTCATGCCAAGAGCCTAGAGGAGCCTGGAAAAACTTGCACAAGTCTTAAACCTGCTGATGGAAAATATTCAATTATGTTGTTGCGAGTGCATATTTTGAATGCATTTGGCTGTGCATTGTTAAGTCCACATTACATGTGTCAGATTATAGGTTGTTTACAGAAAGCATTTTTTTCGAGGCAACAGGTGGCACTACGAGGTATTTATCATAGCAATATTGTGGCCATTGCAATGGGTTTATTAGTATGTTGTAAAGCTGCCAAAAGCTGGTACGATAACTGCATTTTGCTTCAGTAGTTGTGGCCGTTCTATTGCATCTTCACATTCTTGTGTGCGCTAATTTGTCTCCTTAGATCACCCAACACTGATCTCAGTGTTGTTGATTTGCTCTCGTCTCTGGTGACTGCCCTTCATTGGGAGTAAATGCAAAAACATTTGTGTGCTTTGCAGTGCTAGACATCTAAAAAAATCTCTAGGTGTCTAAGTTATTCCACAGCCCTCCACAACAGTTTGACTCATTGCAGAGGTGCAATGTAAGACCCTATTTACCTAATGGTCCCCATGACCCCTAGGCTTTATTTAATACTGCTGCATTCAGTTCATTAATGGTAATGGTGAATATAATTTCAATTCTCAGCATCACGTTTTTCATGTTGCAAAGTGCTAAGATTATTCTACCTCTCTAGACGACAGCACTGAAAAGCTAGAGCAGCAAAGCATCCGCATGAGAACATTTTGCCCACAGGCCTAGGTTTGTTGAACAACAGTCCATTCTTTTTCAAATCTATTTTTGTGATTTTTTTTTTTAGTATATCACAACTGCTTTTTTCCTGTATAGTTGTTTGAAGTTCTGGACACTGCAGACTTTAAGGCAGAAATACTGATCGAGCTCTTTTCCAATTTCTCATTGTGCCTGTTATTCTGTTCTTGCTTTTGGATACAGGGACAGTCAAGTATACTGTTGGTGACCCAGTGCCTGATAGGACTGCAGATGAGACCATTGAACAGATGAAGGAGGCAGCAGCAAAAAATATGGTTGTGAAAGGGGTAAAGGGACCGACAGCTTTGCTGAACTTGCCGAATTTTGATGTAATCTGGGGGTTTACCCCAGATTACATGCACTGTGTTCTGTTAGGTGTGGCACGACAGTTCACAGACCTTTGGCTCTCAAATCCAGGGGAAGAATATTATATTGGTGAACCAGCACTTGCCGAGGTTCTGGACAGAAAACTTCGCAGCTTGAAACTTCCCCTTTGTTTTCATAGACTGCAGCGTTCGCTCACAGTACGTAAGTACTGGAAAGCGATTGAGTGGCAGCAGTGGCTGCTTTGCTTTTCCCTACCATGTCTGGATGGCATTTTGAGGGTAAAATTTCTGAGACATTTTGCCCTACTGGTGAGAGGAGTCTCACTTCTACTCCTAGACAAAGTAACAGGAGATGATGTCACCCACAGCACACAATGTCTTGTTAAATTTGTTGTGGAGACGCAATTTCTTTATGGTCAAAAAGCCATGACGTTCAATGTCCACCAGCTTCTACACTTGCCCAAGAGTGTGGTGGCACAGGGGCCACTCTGGGCACATTCATGTTTTGCCTTTGAATCGAATATTGGGCAACTGAAGAAGCTGGTGACATCATCCAAAAGTGTGCCACTCCAGATCGTTGAACGACTCATGATGGCCGCTTCTCTAAACCATCTAAAAGCGCTTGCTAGTTCAGAGACGCAACAGTTTTTAAGAAAGGATAGTGCCTTGAGCCGAAAGCCTGTCCAGCCACTTGGCAAGCCGAGAGAGGCTTCTCAAGAAGTTTTGCGGTGTCTTGAAGGTCAGATTGGTGATATTATATGCGGTCCTGTTGTGGAACATGACCGGGTTGCAGTATCTCAGTATGTGTTCCACAGCGAGCAGTACAAAAGACCGTACATGACTGACTCCACTGCTGCAATGCTGGAATCTGGAGCCTGTATCAAAATTAAGCATATAATTTGCTTCAGTGATGTGGCCGGAGATAATAGAACATTTGCGATAGCACGCAAGTTCTTTACCACTCCAGCCTACAAGACTATACATATACTCAGTGCTGAACTGACACAACATGAACATATTACAGAGATAAAGCCTGGTGTCATACCATGTGTTTTCATGGAAGGAAATGCATCATGTTTTTTTATACCACTTAAATTTAAAGCCCTATATAAGAGCCAGTGATTGCTGATGTGATGATGATAGTGAATTTTTATGGCGCAAGGGCACCTGCGGCCAAGGAGCACCATGGCACAAGGTTTTTTCATTTTGCTCAACATTGGGTCACAGACCCATTTCCCAAGCATTTCACCCTGATTAAGCCGAGCACCGGGCCAGGGGAAAGCTTGTACCCATTGTATCAGTGGTGGGCACCAGGCGGCACTGGGGATCGAATCCCGCACCTCCCGCATGTGAGGGGGATGCTCAAACGACTGGGCCACCGCTGCGGTTCGCTAATGTGCAGTGCTGTGAAGTAACATTGACTATAATAATATGCAAGTGCACAAGAAATTCACTTTCGTTGCACCAACATAGAGCAAATAGCACAGTGTCTGAAGTTAGTACTATGTGTGCAGTGCTGTGAAGTAACATTGACTATAATAATATGCAAGTGCACAAGAAATTCACTTTCGTTGCACCAACATAGAGCAAATAGCACAGTGTCTGAAGTTAGTACTGAACACATGCTTGCTGGTATTTGTGGGAGCTTTGCGTGCTTTGTGGTGCACACAAGTTGCACAATGCTTGTCATGGAAATTGATCTCAAGCCATCTGCTGTTTCTCCCATTGCCTGCTGTGTGTAGCTTGAGGATTTGGAATACTTTTTTTTTCAGGTGAATTAGGTAGTGGGAGACTTCCTTTGAGCACATGCTTCTTAAAAATATAAATAGTTGCAGTGATTGTTCATTGCTGTGAGTGATTAAAATTTTGTTGGGTGGTATCTGCACACCTCCTTTTGGTGGGACACTGAGGACAAATTCATGCTGGCCTTTATCGATTAGTGCATTCCAGCGGCATAGACACTATTTGCACTGAAAACGAAGCTTTCATAAGAAAAAAAAGTAAACAACAAATGAAATACAGGTCTCTGAATTACTGGCCAATTTGCAAGCAAAGTATGATGCACCAAAACAGTTTTCAGGCTGTCAATCTTATAGGCTTGGGCTCACGTGAATTCATTTCCAAGCAATGATCGTGAAGCCTTTTTCAGCTTTGACATCATGATTTTGAAAGATGTGGCCGGAAAATTTTTTAATCCTTATTTTCTCAGCAACACATCTTTGCTGGAAAAAAAAGATCAACATAGCCTGAAATAACCATAGAATTGATGTTTTCAAAGAACAAAAACTGGGCGAAGTTGTCTCCATTGTCTCTCCAGTGCTTGTTTATGGTTGCGTGCGATTCATGTGCATTCATTTAAAAAAAATGTCTTTATATCAGTATTTCATCTCCGTTCTTTGCCTTGAAATAAATTGCATATTTATGGTTTTATGATTTGACAGTTTGAATGTTCATTCCTCCATGAAGAAACAGTATGCATTTCATGGCTGTTCTGCATCTTTTACACATGCAAATGTTAATCACTTTACTTTTCCACACTGCACAATCAGCAAAAATGAATGCATCTGTGTTGAAACTAGTATTCAAAACATAGCACAGTTCAGTTCATCAGTGAAATCTTTTCACAAGCACATTGTGAATGTGTCAGTTGTACAGCTGACCAAATTTTTAGCTGGCGTGTGTGACGGCCAGGTTTTGCTTGTTCCTACAGCTTATGACAGAGCAAGCTTGTGAAAATATCAAATCCAAGCACAGGCTCACTAAGCCTGTGCTCAATATTGAGCGTTCTGCAAGTTTGCTTCATCATAAAGTGCAGGAGCGCAGGAAAAGTGGCCATTGCACATGCTAACTAAAGAGTTGGCTGGCTGTACACTTGTCAAAGCTACAGTTCAGCCTGCATCTAATAGCAGAGCTGAAAATTTTGATTAGCAATGAAACCTCTTGCAGTAAGGAAGTATATGGCAGTGCAACGATTGCAAGCTAACTATAAGGACTTTTGTGGAACGAAATGTGAGCTATCACTGTGAGCTTTTGCTTTGCTTTGTTTTGCCAAAGCTCTCAGGGCTTCCACATGCAGAAGCATCAGTTTGTATGATTCACAGGCTTGCACACTCGGTCGGATACCACCTGGACAGAGGTCATTTCTATAAAGAACCAGCACCTCATATGGGTATCAACTCATGTGAACCACACATAAATCCCACGCTCGAGTCCCAGTCTACTGTTTCACAGTCTGGTTCCATTTACAGACTACAAGGTTTCCGATCAGCTGGTTTTATTTTCAGATCAAATGGTTCCAGCTGGTACCATTTCCAGAACGACTGGTTCCATCTGGTACCATTTCCAGGCCAACTGGTTCCATCTGGTACCATTTCCAGGCCAACTGGTTCCATTTGGTACCATTTCCAGGCCAACTGGTTCCAGCTGGCTCCATTTCCAGGCTGCACTGGTACCTGTTAGGACCAGCTGGAACCAGCTGATTCCAGTTGAAACCAGCTAGAACCAGTTAGGATTTTTTCACCTGGGATTTCTGTGCGAAATTTGAGCTCGAAGAACTCGCCACTGTAGCTGAGAAAAGCATTCTACGGAAGCGGCACGGATAAAATTCTAATAAAAGAATCTTTAGGAAGCATTTAATATTTAAGCGAAAGAGCACATCGATCGATGCAAAGCATGACGAGTTAATTTTTTTCACTGCCCACCAGTTATGCTCTGCCGCTGTGCCAGCTGTCATCAGTTTTCAAGGCGCATGGACTGGAATCCTCGGAACGAGTCGACAACTGTTCGATGTGCAGCTATTGCTTTCATGTCATTTTTGATGCACAGTAAATGGCTCAATGGCAACGAAGCCTGGTGCTGTTGTCCAGATGAAACAGTCCAAAAAATGTGTCATCAGCACAGCTGCCATAGTAATCATATATGCCAAATTGTCTTTAGGACAAGGGCCTACTGAGTGAAGGAGGTTAGAGACCTTTAAGCCGAATGCCTTTTAAAGGATTTTTGGTCAAAGACCTTTAGGGTAAACGCATTTGACAAAGGCCTGCACCCTAAATGCTTTCGACATAAAGGCCCTTACCTAAGCACCTTCAACCTAATGCCTGCAACCTAAACACGTGCACTGTAAAGATCATCAACCTAAAGGCCTCTAATCTAAATGCATGCACTATGAAGGTCTTCAACCTAAATACCTAACTGTCTTCAGAGACCTCTGAGACATCAAAACTACTTACTAACAGATATGGTTAACTAGTAGCCCACAATGAGAGAGAATGCTTTTGAATTCACAGCATGTAGTCTTAAGTGGCCTCATTAATTTGCACTTTAAATTCTAGTTATTAAAGTGATGCTTTGTTAAAATCTACCTGTGGCTTCCAGTGACTGCACTGGTGTAAATTCATTCATTCTGGCACTGAACCCATTACTGCAGAAAGCTCGAAAACTGGAAGCTGTATCAATGTGTCTAGCACTGAAGAATACTCAAAGCATAAAGGCTCGAAAGAAAAAATCAGCCCCTTCTCACCATCGAATGCCCTCCAGCAGCTGGTAGTCTCTGCGTCGATCAGCCGCTGTCCCGATGCCGAGGCAGGAATGCCCCGTCTTGCGAAGGGGACCTCCAAGGTAGTTTCTGATGGGTGATTTAAGAATGTGCATTAACATCACCGAAAATGCTACACATGACTATTTTCATGCTGCAGAAATCCAAGTAAAAAATGGAGTTCCTACCATTTACGAAGGCAAAGCTGTCGGCGCGGCCGCCACGTCTGAGCACGTTACGGCACGCCGGGACGGCGGCCTGAAGACATACTATACTGCCAGTGGCAGTATTTGTGGCGAGCACAACCCGGAAAATTCGCCGAGTGCTCCGGCGAGACAGCGAAAACAGCAGCAGCCGGGTCGAGCCGACGGCGCGGAGGCGGCCGGTTGCATCCCTTCCTGACGGGGAGGCCGACCCCCTCGCTCTCGGCGTCGCCATCGCTACCCGGTCGGGGGGGGGGGGGGGGACGCCAGTCCGTTGGCCGCCATCTTGACGCCGGGCGGGGAAGGAGACCGCCATCTTGAACTGAAACAGGACAGAAAAGACCGCCATCTTGCAATGAAGCCGGGCAGGGAAGGAGACCGCCATCTTGAACTGGAACAGGAAAGGAAAGACCGCCATTTTGAAATTCTCGCAGAGGACGAGACCCTCTTGTGTCTGACGACGCTGTGAAACGGCGTCTACTTCTAGAACGCATAGCTGCTGCATTATTTTATCGGTGTGTTCCTCTTCCTGAGCAATCTCCATTGCCTGCTTGATCGTAACATTCTCGACGAGTTAAATGAACCGGCGACGAAATTATGTGACTGCAAGCTGCAAAGGATTTGATCTTGCACCATGATGTGGGTAGCGGCCAAACTTGAACGATTTGGAGAGCCGTTGGACATCGCGAATGCATTCGGCAGTTCGCTCAGCAGGTCTCTGCACACTGCGTTTGAAATGAACGCGGCTGAAATATTCGCTTTGTTCTTCTTGAAAGTGCATGTCTAGCATTTGAAGGGCCGCTTTGTATACGTCCGGTGCCTCAGAGTCACCTGTCCCTATGTCGGTTCTATCCTGCGTCTCTTTCTCGATGAAGCTCTAGTAGACATTGATGCCTTCTTCCCACAGCGCGTTGAGCAGAAGCGCTTTCTTGTGGTCCGGCGTTGCGGTCTTGGCGGCGGCGTCGTAGGGCCTGGAAAACACGTCGCCATTTGAGCCAAGGAATAGCCGGGGCATGACCAGACGGGTGCCGGAGGTATTGCCAAGTTCATCTTGCAGAAGGAGCAAGCGGAACGAGGTGGTCAGGACAGCCGTGCAGAAGGCGCCGCAGTAGCGTCGATAGGTCACGCAGACGACGTTGAATTCACGTCAAAAAACAGCCAAGTGCAAAAATGCTGCGTGAAAGTAGGTCAGCAGAAGTAGTAGACGCAGCAGAGAAGTAAGTAAAATTTTCTCACTCACGTATAGGCATGATGCATGTGGATGGATCCTCGTCGCCAAAATGTGTCGGGCGCGGCCGCCATGCCGGAACACGTTAGGGCACGCCGGGACGGCAGCCTGTATAAAGACATCGACGCTAACGCTGAACGACGTTGAGAGAGTCACCGTTTATTCAGAGCGCGGCGCGTTAAATAGACTGAGCGACGCCAATACAGCGCCCCCATGGGGTGAGCAATCTGTGGTCCCGAAAGCGAAACCAAGTTAAAACACTAATAGCTTTTGGAGCGAGAAACGGGCGTCGAGTTAGATGAACAGCAAATTTTAAGGCGGAAGCCTTTAATGCCTGATCGTTGTAAGCAAGAGTTGTTGACAGAAATATCACGCTTTTCAATTGGTCGAAGTGGTCGTGACGTCACAATGCGCGAATTTCGAATGCGGCCAATTGAACTTTGGTTAGTAACCATGCAACCAATTACAGGGATGGTGTAGTGATGTTCCAAGTAAAATAAATAAATAAATAAAAGCGAGTAGGAAATTGGTCGAGTTGGGGAATCGACCCAGGCACTCCGGAGTGCGAGATGAGCACGCTAACCTATCCGCCGTGGCAACTCGATGGTTTGGAATGAACAAAAAAGGCGCGTCTAGTGAATACTGTGTTTTCGATCACTCCCATCTTTCTCGCTTCCCTGGCAGAAAAATTAAAAAGAAAGAAAACAGAACAACAAGAAATTGAAAAGGAAAAATTAAAGGAATAAAAACTAAGAAAAATAAAAATGTTGAAAAATAAATAAATATTTATAAAGCACAAAATTAAAGAAATGAATGCAAACCAGTGCGCAAGGAAAGGCTCTCGCCTTGCAGCACTTCAGAGAGCAAAAGTGCCCTCTGAATTTTTTGTCTCGTGCTTCAAAGTTTTGCTATAGGTGCCAAAGTTCAGCCACAGCTTTTCGCCTCTCCTTCCCCGCTGTGCTTTCCAAGCCTTCGACAGGCAAATAAATGTGGCCACGGTGTCCTGACTTTGCACGCACAGCATTGATGCCGCCTGACTGGCGACCTCAATACCACGCGTCCAAAGAACGATATGTTAAACAGCAGCACACACACTATATTATTCAAGTTCACTATAACACATATGCACGTCACTAAACTGGTTGCGTTCTAGTTATCTGTCCCTGCCAGTCTAGCTGGGGTGAAATTTCCGACCTACATCTTGACACCTACACGCAAGCTGCAGCGTTCGCCAGCGGCGTTCGCAGGCCCCGAGGCACCGCTTGCGACGCGTAGCGCACTCACCGAAGCTGGGGCTGGTCGAATGCAGCCAATGAACGAACACGTGGAAACAGAGCCGAGCGGCGACCTTCACGGCAGCTGGTTGTCGTCCCCAAGGAACGAGCGGAGACCCTTCCAGAGCGTAGCTGTTGGCTGGCCGACAGATCCAATGTGCCACAGCGACGCAGTTACGTCCACGTCACTGTTCGATCAGCGCCTTTCTACATTGCTGCGCTGTTTGCACGTGGCGGCGCTTCTTCGCAGTCGCCTTTTCTTTCTGCTTTTAGTCGTGGACTTACCCGAATCCGAATCCAGTGCGCCTGCTTCTCGATATTCACTATTCTAGTTGACTATAATATTCACATTTGGCTGGTGGCGCCAAGTTGCCTCACTGATCACCGTCAGTGAGACCAGCGCCTCCTTGATTTTTTACAACTCGAGCCGCATCACCCGCTTCGTAATGTGAGCCGTCGGTACGCCTCATTTCAGTTAGTTGCCGCGCTGCGGCGCTCCCCACTGCTTGCGTCATGCTTGCGAATTAGATACAAGCCATCGGGTCGCCCCGCGCAGCACTCTGCTGCACAGACTCTGCTTCTGAAGCCACCAACGTGTTCGCGGACCACTTGATGTTGCTTTGCCTGTGCCGCCAGTGCGCGAGAGGCCTAGATCCCTCGGACCAACACAGCGGTGTGTTCGGCCTCGACGCAGCTGCCACCTTACCGCCTACTTCTCTATGCATGCTTGCTGTGATACAAGAGGTTCGACACGATCGACCTGGAGCATACTGCATTGAACATGCATCATCTGCGCAGCACACAAATGCTCCCAGCTGCCGTCTACCCATGTCGACATGGCAGTGTGTGTAAGACGCATCGGTTTCACGTGAACCTGCTGGGATATAAAAGACAGTATTAATCATCGTTCTGTATAGGGGTAAGCCGTACTGAACTTTCCTTGCACTAAATGCCCATCCCCATGCACTAAATCCCCATGCACTAAAAGCCCCTCCCTCTCCAGTGTGCAGCGACATGCTACGAAGCCTGTAAAGAATTTGGGTGCAACGAGACGAAATGCTTCATCATCGACTCGAGGAGCCAATTCACATAGCAGTATCAAAAAATTTATTCTTGCATGCGAGTGGAAAATGTGCATGGCAGTACAGTCGTGGCTGTTTACAGTAATATGTACTTACAGCTGGTAGTACCAACATTCTTGACGGTATTGGTGAGAGCCACCAAAACAAGGATAAGGGACGAACACACAGGACGAAGCGCTTCGTCCTGTGTATTCGTCGTTCTTCCGCACTATGATAGCGCTCACCAATACCTTCAAAAATGTATTTCCAACTAGCCCCGGTAGCAGATCTTTTGTCTTTAATTTCCAGTATAAAGAGTTTTTGATCCAAACGCTAGCTTTCTGAATTTAGTGAATACGCAAATTAGTTACCTTGATTCACCTGTTCTCTGACGTTCACCAAAACTGCTATTATCATACTGCATAAGCTTTTTTTACATAAAAAGCCTATTTTAAAAAATTAGTGGCGGGCTTCCCCGCAATACCTTGTATATAGATATCTTCAGCCGGGCACTGAAGATAGCGGGTAAGACCCATTAATGAATGTGGGCGATTTCAATGCTCCCAGCCAATTATGGGGCTACAAGAAGGGGGAGGCGCGAGGTAGAAAGCTAGCGCAGCTCACCTCTACGCTATGCATCACCCTCCGGACCAACCCAGCGCATCCCACAAGAATTGGAAACTCTGTGACTCGGGACACGTGTCCTGATCTCACACTTTCTAAACACATCCAACACGTGGAATGGAACACAGAAGACACACTAGACACCACTGCATCATTAACTCACTAATTCACACGCGGCCCCTCAAAAGCCGCTCAAACAAGCTCGACTTCCAGATTGGCAGGCCTTCAGAAAGTCCCTGCCCTCAGCCAGCCTGATTAAAGATGGATACGAGCGGTGGGCCCAAATACTGATGACAACACTCAAGAAACACGAAACGCAGATACAGACCAACTAGGACTGTCCGGCGGTGGACAACCATCTACTCCACATCCGGGAAGCCCGCCGCAGTCACACCAAACGTTGGAAAAGACAGAAACATAACAGAACACTCAAGAACAAGGCCAGGTTAAGAAAAATAGTGGCCCTGAGCTAATGCGCATGACACGCCCCCTCTCCCTTTACCTCCACTGGCCCCCCTGCACCCTGCTACACTACTGGATTATATCCCATGTTTCATTCTAATTCCACCTAATTAAAAAGAGCGAAGTGCAATCGATAAAGGATTCATGCAATAGTAACGCAGTAGCATTAGTTTTACAGCGCACGCAGATACAGACCAACTAGGACTGTCCGGCAGTGGACAACCATCTACTCCACATCTGGGAAGCCCGCCGCAGTCACACCAAACGTTGGAAAAGACAGAAACATAACAGAACACTCAAGAACAGGGCCAGGTTAAGAAAAATAGTGGCCCTGGGCTAATGCGCACGACACGCCCCCTCTCCCTTTACCTCCACTGGCCCCCCCTGCACCCTGCTACACTACTGGATTATATCCCATGTTTCATTCTAATTCCACCTAATTAAAAAGAGCGAAGTGCAATCGATAAAGGATTCATGCAATAGTAACGCAGTAGCATTAGTTTTACAGCGCACAAAACACAACGCGACTCTTGGAACGCGCGACACGTGTCCGTCTGTGGCCGAAAATATCAGTCCTGGATAAGTGGTGAGCGTGCTCGGCGCTGAGCCGAGTACCCGGGCTCAAACCCAGCCGTGCGGCGGCCATGCTTTGATGGAGGCGAAATGCAAAAAGGGGCCCTTGTGCTGCTCGATTTCAGAGCACGTTAAAGATACCCAGGTGGCCTAAATTATTCCTGAGCGCTCCGCAACGGCACCACTTTTTTTTTGGCTGCTGCGGTGGCTCAGTGGTTATGGTGCTCGGCTGCTGACCCCAAAGACGCGGGTTAGATCCGAGCCGCGGCGGTCGAATTTCGATGGAGGTGAAATTCTAGAAGCCCATGTACTGTGCGATGTCATTGCACGTTAAAGAACCCCAGGTGGTCGAAATTTCCGGAGACCTTCATTGAGGCGTCTCTCATAGCCCGAGTTGCTTTGGGACGTTAAACCCCCTTAAACCAATAAACCAACGGCACCTCTTTCTCTCCTTTCATTCACGCCATCCTCCGTCCCCTCAAGACAGGTTGAGGTGTCCACCTAGAAATCAGGCAGTTACTGTGCCTTTTATTTCCTCAAAAATTAAATTTCACCTGGCTCTACAAAACCAGTCCCAAAAAAAAGAACGAACAAAAGAAATTGCCCCGGCCACGGCGGTCACATTTCGCTGCAGGCGAAATGCTAGAGGCCCGTGCACGATGCGATATCAATGCACTTCGAAGAACTCGAGGGGGTCGAAATTATCCGTAGCCTTCCACGACGGCGGGCGTCCCGTACAGCCGCACTTGATATGGGACGTTAAAGCCCATAAACCTAAACATAAACCCATTAACGAGTGTTTCGCTTCCTTAGTGGCCGCCAGAGCACAAAGTGAAACTGTGGGACTTCCAAGAAGCTAGCATAGCCTGATTTGTTTTTCAAATTGGTAAAGCTAAAGAAGAAAAGCCGGAGTTGTGTAAAATAATTCTGACGACCAAATGTCATATCTGTGCGAAATTCGAACTCGAAGTGTAGCTGAGAGAAGTATTCTACTGGCATTCTTCGCCGAATACAGTTTAATCTCCTACGTACACCAGGCAAACTTTATCTGTACCGGCACACTTCCACACCTCGGCGCCCAACTGTCCATACACATATGCAGCCATAGAACACTGCCTTACACAATGCCACGTAGCCTTCCAGTCCCCCGCCTATCCTTTCCCGCCACCCCCACCGTGGCCCATCTGGCTTGCCTCCTGGGACCTGAACCTGCAACGCGCCCTCGTCACCTTGGCCCAGGACCTATTTAATTAAACGTCTCACATAAAGGCTGTTAATAAAAAGTGCCACACCACACCACCACTGTGCGCGTTTATTTTCTCAACAGTCTGTATATGATACTTGCACAAGTAGGCGTCGCTTCAAATACCGCTGCGCATTTTAGTTTCGTTTTTGCCTACCCTGCTGTAATCATACTTCTGACACTAAAGCGTTGCATTTCCTTATATTTGTAAGCCATGCAGAGGGCGCAAAGCAAGTACCTTTTACATCTAGCACCGCATTGCATATTAGCGGATATATGTGTTGTTTTAAAAATTAATTAGTAGATTTTTAGCGGGTTATGAAGCAGTTCCAGCAGAATTCTTGGCGGCGAGGCGGAAGTCCAGCCTGTTATGCCGACGCCAGGATTCTCAAACACACTACACCTTCAGACGCCATTGGACAGGGAGGATTGACAGAAAACCACGAAAACGTTTCCTCAATCCGTAAGCAAACGCATATGTCGCTTCATAAGAAAGGGGGCCCCCTTGGGGTGGCGGGGGATTCCTGCTTTTGCAGCTCGACAAGCTCCCTCAAACTGATTAGGCTAAACGAAGTTACATGAGGTCGGGGCCCATCTCATCGTTCTGGTTTTCTCGCTTCATACGTGTCGCTCAAAGTTGCATTGCCCGTGGTTCCATATAGTAAGCAAGTTAGAATGAATGGGCCCGTTCTCGTGTTGTCGGAGGTGAGGCCCTGGGCTGCAGCCCCCTTAGACCCCCCCTTAATCCAGCGCTGCTCAAGAAGCGCATCCTCGATCTCAATCACAAAGCAGCTCAGTATGCCTCCCAGCTTGCTGACGCCAACTGATAGATCACTGTAACACGGCTGCCAGACAGAACACTTCTAGGCTTTCCCGCAACCTTATAGACCCCGCGGAGACCCGGGGCGAAACACAGCGCCACTTACAACGATCTCTTCGTAATTTCAAGGGCAGCACAACACAACTCGCACAGACACTCGGGGACAAGTATCTCTGCTGAAAACAGTAGCGCGTGGTTATGAGTATCTTTACGCAGGCAAAGATAATCCTGAGTTGTACCAACCATTATAACTCTTTGATCTCAAGGCAGCCCTGGCTAAAATGAGAAGAGGCACTACGCCTGGGCGGGACAAGGTCACAGTCAAGCTGCTGGCCAATCTCTTTGACTTGGCGTATGAGGCGCTTCTGGAATACATGAACACTATATGAAAGGGCGAAACCCCGCTCCCCCTTGACTTGAAAACAGCTCTAGTAACTTTCATACCCAAGGCGGGAAAGGAAACGAACACAGACAACTTGAGGCCTATCTCGCTCACCTCATGTGTGGGCAAGCTGATGGAGACCATGGTGCGGGATAGGCTCTCCGAATACTTGGAGCAACGAAACACATTTCCAACATTATGTTCGGCTTTCGCCCACATAAGTCGGCACAGGACATATTGCTACAACTCAACAGAGACATAATACAGCCAGTTGAACACCCACATAATGACAAGGTCGTCCTGGCGTTTGACTTAAAAGGAGCCTTCGACAACATCAAACACAGCGTCATTCCGACACACCCCAATGAGATCCACTATGGCCGAAACACTTTCAACTATACAAAATACTTTCTCACCGATCGAGCTGCACTAATCAGAATCCAAGAGGCAGAATATGGTGCGTATCAAATGGGTACGCGGGGGACACCACAAGGTCCGGTGCTATCCACCCTCCTACTCTTTAATTTGGCGATGCTCCATCGCTCGGACCAGTTGAAGGGTATCGAAGGCATACGGGATGCGCTGCATGCCGATGATATCACGACATGGACCACAGAGGGAAACTTATGGCAGATGGAGGAATGCCTGCAAACTGCCGCTGACGTAGTGGATCGCTACGCAGGGCACTGGGGTCTCCAGTGCGCACCCAACAATTCTGAATTTGTGCACCTATAGGGACTCCTAAGGACATTACCCAAATACATCTCTCCATAACAATTGGCCCCATACAGGAGGCCAGAGAGATTCGAATACTAGGACTATTTATTCATAACCAAAGAAGAGTAGACACAACATTGCACAAACTCCGCAAAATTGGAGACCAGGTGGGCGGTATGGCCTCCGCGTCTCCAATAAGAGAAGAGGTTTGCGAAGCAGGGATGCCGTGCGGGTGGCCCGTGCTTTCGTAATCAGCTGAACTCTCTATTCGGTCCCTTATCTACACTTGCGGAAGCACGACGAAGACAAAGTTGAGGTAATCTTGCACAAATTGATGAAAAGGGCACTTGACCTTCCGGTCGCCACCTCCAATGCGAGACTTGCATTGGGAGTGATGAACACCTTTCGGGAGCTCAAGGAAGCCGATCTCACCAATCAATACACTAGGCTAGACCAAACGAAGTCGTGTCGGCACATGCTAGCCCGGCTTCACATCCAACACGATTTTCACATTCAGGAGCGGGTGCGAGCGCCCAAACTGTCGTCAAAGTTCGACCCCTCCCCACTAAGATGGATAAGGAAGATCATAGTGGTCATCGCCAGCGGGCGGAAGCCTTAGCGCGCCACTGTGGCAACAAACATGGTGTCTATTACGTAGATGTAGTCGGGCCGAACCACGGGGGGGGGGGGCCGCGGTCATACATAAAGAAATACAGGTGTATGGGCTCTCCTATCGAGCCCCAGGCACAACTCAAGCCGAAGAGGTTGCCATCGCACTGGCTGCTTCTGATTCAAAATCCAAACACACCATAACAGACTCGCGTTCGGCGTGTCGCAATTATGGGGCTGGCTGGATAACTGCACTAGCTGATCTGATACTAAGGAACTGCAGCCGAGGTACCGATCCTACTCCCCGCTGTATAGTTTGGACTCCGGGCCATAAGGGCCTAGCAGGAAACGAAGCTTCAGACACGGCGGCCCGAGCACTCATTCACCGGGCATTCCCTTTCGCTCCTGGGCACCTGGAACCTGAAGGCGGCTGCTTACACTCCTTCAGATATCACATCCTATTATAAAGATAGGCATCACCTGGGGAAAGCAAACGAACGCGTTCCGCCTTTTTCACGACGCGACTGCGCATGCGCCCATCCCCTGGCGGCGGTGTCGCGAAACATACTGGGAGTGTAAACAAACCGGCTTCCTACGCGGCGGGGTGCTTTGCTGCAGCCTTCGGGCGCTCAGCACGAAGCGTTTTGCGATGCCTACGACATGTGTTGCATACGGCTACAATGCCCACTATGTAAAGGGAAACAAAGTCGACTTTTTCCGCTCTCTGAACGCTTCCCGGGACGGCCTTCGGCGCGAAGCGTGGATAAAAGCAGTTCGGCGGCTCGACTATCATGGCAGCTTTTGAGCACCGTCAAGAACGTCAAGACTGAGCGGGAATCACTTTGTGACAGGTACGAACGAGGTACCGCGGTTAAATGCGTGTGCAGACTATCACAAAATCTTTTATTCGTGGGCAGGAAGGCCTCGGCACCGCGGCACCCACATTTCCGGTCGCTGATCTCAAGATCGCGGTTTCGATGCACACCACGACAGCCGCATTTCAGTGGAGGCGAAATACAAAAACCAGTGTGCTACACTGGTTTTTGTACATACAAAAACACAGTATACACAGCACACATACACAGTGTGCTGTGTATGTCAGTGCACGTGAAATAAGTCCAAGTCGCATATATCAATACGGAGCCCTCCACTGAAGCGTTCCGCACAGCCCATGTGTCAGACGTTCAAATCCACGTATAATACCATGGCGTGCGCTCATCGCAGGCAACTGTTTTTCAAGAAACAAGCAAAGGTGCACTGCGGCGGTAGCCTCACACGCTCCCAGTTCGTCACCAAAAATGGGTTTAGGTTTGTATCCCGGTAGGGCAAAAAGTGAATCGGTATATTTAAGTTCTCCTAAAGTTTTGCAGCACGCACATCCGTAGGAATCCTTACGGGCGGGCGGATGGTGGAATGGAAGAAAAAATAGAGGACACTCGAGGCAGAAATGTGGCCATTTCATCTGTTCCTAGATTAAAACACTGCAAACTGGAATCGCACACCAGCAAGCCCATACGAGTTTCCACATTCAATATCGCGACTGTATGAAGATCAGCCTCCATGCAACTAAGCTGCTGCACGTTTTGATAAAGCTAAACAGCACTACCACCAATAAATAGGAAATGATCGGGGATATTTCATCGAACATTGCGTTCCGAATGTAGCCTTCATCTTTGAAGCGGCGGCCCTTGCTTAGTTGGTGATCGCATCGCATGCCGGATGATCGGAGATACTGAAGAATTTGCTCTTCGGTGGGCACAGCAGCCTGCCCCGGACTTCGCACCAGCCATCAGTCAGCCGTAGAAATTCTCCAGATACCAGGTGCTGCCCAGGACACGCCATCGTCGACAGATTCCAACAAAACGTGCTCCGCAGCGGCACTCAGTCCGGCTGGGTTGGGCGCGCAATACCCTTCCAGTGAGCTTCCAGCGTTGTACGCGAGGTGGCAGCACAGGAAAATGAAAAAGGCACAATGCTGTGCCCGGCAGTAAAACCACTTCGGTCCCGCGTTCACTGGCAGGTGCAAACACTGTGGCGAGGTGGCTGACACCTACAACATGCTTTGGGCTTGCCAGCGCAACTCAGCTCTCTCCTCCCACCCAACCCTACCAGACAGCAATGGGAGGCGGCCCTGCTTGGCTGCTCGGACCTTCAGGCCCAAAAGGCTTTGGCCAAGAGGGCTAAGCTGGCGGCTTCGAATATTGGAGTCCCGGAATAAGGACTCCACCCATTGCGGGGCTCTTTTAAGAGCCTCACCTCTTTTTAAATAAAGACTTTTCAACACCGCGTATCACTTGAGGATCCCGGCTGGCATACTTGAGGCGCTGCTTGAGGTGTTTGCGCCGCTGATTGCTATTTCTTGCCAGATGAATAAAGCGCTGTATGCTGTTACCTTCGTTCGTTTCGTGGCACCATGGTGTGAGGATCTGTGAGATTGCAGGTCTTATTTTAAACAAACACAAAAATACAAACAATAAACGAGGCGGCTTTTATCGGAAAGGAAACCAATTTCAATATGAGCGAGAAAAAAGGAAAGGAACAAGAGAGCAACGCAACAACACACGGGGAAAACACACGGGGGAACAGAACAAAATGCTTACGAAAAATACAGGAAAAAGAAAGTCAAAGAGGAAAGTCACACTACTTGTCTCTTGTTCGAGCAACGTGCGGGGAGGACTGGCTGGGTGTCGGGCAGTTAGGGAGTCTCTTGGCGTTCCAATGTCGATGCAACGCTACCGCAGCGTCAGCGTCCGTGGGCTCCCAGCACGGTTCCCAGGTCTGGTATCCCGGAAAAGTCACGTAGGCGCCAGAAGCGGCCTGTGTGGAGCAGCTGACGGATGGACGGAGAAGAGTGGCGCCTGGGCCTGGTGGTTGAGGTCTCGACGATGGATGTCCAGGTCTGGTGGCCCGGACGTCTGCGGCTGAGGCCCAAGCCCGGAACTCGGGGAGCCAGCAGAACTCGTCCACGTCCGTCGCCCACCGCGCTCTTCTCTTCTCTGCCACGTAATCCTCTTCGACCAGCCCCGCGTTCCCCTCCGCACGCGCTCCTCGTGCTTTGTCTTCTTCTCCTCACGAACGCCGCTGGGTGGCGCTATCTCCTTACAGAAGGCCCCCTCTTCGGAAGTTTTTTCCAAGGGAAAGAACTCAACTTCAGGAGAGCGACACCAGACGCGTTCGACGATCACAACACAGAACACCGCACCACAGCGCGCACACTACACACCACACACAATACGACGGTCGTCAATGTTCGAAGCGTTCACAGACATTCGCACACACAGCACAGAGAGCACATGGAAAGTCAACGTAAAGCGTCCATAGAGGGCGAAGAAACACGGAAAGCATAAAAAGTAAGTAGCCGACACCCAAAAACAAACATGAACAAACAAAGACAATGCTAACAAGAACAGGTGTGGGCTACATTCTTCTGTATTCCATTCTTCACATCAAACCACTTCACCGTCGCGAGAACTCTTTCAACTAGTACTTCCGTTTTCCTTTGTGAAACCGGTTTCTCCAAACCGACCTCGGTCTCCACCATGGTTTTAAATGTCCCCGTCCTACGATGTTATACACTCTGTGCCGGCCGTTGTCCGCCGGCACCGATGGAACAACGGCGTCATTTACTTTGTTCTCCCTTTCCTTTGGCACAGTCGGTTGACACTTAGCACACGATCTGACATAACTCACTGAGCACCCTAGCTATTGTTTGCCGTATTCCTTGATGGCCGGATAATGCACTCTTATGCGCCAACTTAAGAACTTGCGTGCGTAAGCCCTTCGGTACCACCGCCTGCTCAACGACTCGGCCAGGACACACTTGGTATGTCCGGAAGAGAACACCTTCATCTGTATCAAAAAAGTGGGCGGTCTGTCCCTTGCCACGAAATATTTGCCCCAACTTCCTGCGACACACCTCTAAAGTCGGGTCTTCTTCCTGTTTCAGGCGAAACTGCGGCCGTGACAAGTGGAGTGTGTTCAGAGTGGGGCTTTTACTACTCTCTGAAACCTTTGCTGTCACCGTAAGGGAAGGAACATCGACCGCACCCGTCATGGCAAGGGAAACTGCCTGATCAGTTAGAACTGGCGGGTCAACCGAGAATGGAGGTTTAGCGCCAGGGACATTGCCTATTATGATGTCGTATAGGGGTGTAGACAAGCACCGCACGATGGCCTTACCCGAAAAGTACGGTGAGGAAATCACCACCTCCGCTTCCGGAACTTCTACACGGGTCCCATTGGCCAAGAATAATGTAGCCTGCTTCCCTGTAAGTGCCGCTGCCGGTACAAGGGACTCACGCACAACAATGCCGGTGCTGCCCGTATCCCGTAATACCGAACCAGGCTGGCCGAACACCTCGCCGTGCCCCACGGGCATAGCAGTTTCCACAGGGGTGGAAGGACAGACCATCTCCCCCAACTGGCCCTCTACGCGCGTTACCACTGCAGGGTTATCGGGACATGAATACCGAGGTGTCATGCAACATGCGGACGCCTGACGGTCTTCTGGTCTCTTAGCTCTGCATGACTGGGCATCATGTCCTACCTTGCGACACCAGGTGCAATACAATTGCTTCGGCTTCGTCCGACAATCCGACGCCTTGTGCCCAGTCTTGTCACAAAGAAAACACCGAAGGCGAGACTGTGGACCTGAAATCTCGTCTTTGGCTTTATCTATCTTGTGCTCCCCCTTTTCTTTAAAAACCAACAAGTTATTTTGCCGTTGTTCTTCGAGAAAATGATCGGCAGCCTCCGCCAGCTTGCAGACTGTCTTGCCCTCCCGTTCACGTAAGAAGAGAGCTAAACGGGAATGACAGTTGTTCAGGAACTGCTCGCTCACGACCATTTCACGAACCACCTCAAAAGTGCGGCCTTCTCCCCGCATCTCGACCCAACGGTCAAAGAAACTAAACAACCTGGCAGCATATTGCGAGGCCGTTTCGCCATCATTGGGCTTGCTCTGGCGAAACTTTTCCCGGTACCCTTCCGCGGTGAACCTAAACCTCTGAAGCAAGGCAAGCTTCGCTTTGTCATAGTCCACTGAATCCTCAGGCGAGAGCCGACCGAAGACTCTAAGTGCCTCGCCGCCAAGGCACAAGCTCAACGCCGTTGCCCACTTTTCTTTTGGCCAACCCTGCCCAGTGGCCACATGCTCAAACCTCTTTAAGTAGGCATCGAGGTCATCCCGCGCTTCATTGAACTGTGGTATGAGGCTGTGCGGGTTAATGGAGCTATTCGATGAGACGCTACGCTGTCCACGGTCACTCGGAGGATTTGCGCCACCCTCCATGAGCCTTATTTGTAGCTGCAAGTTCCGCGCCTCTAACTCCAAGCGTTCCTTCGCAGCCTCACGCTCCGTCTCTAAATTCCGTGCCTCTAAATTAAATTTTTGCTTCGTAGCTTCACGCTCTAACTCTAATTTCTGCTTCGTAGCTTCTCGCTCTAACTCCAATTTCTGCTTCGCAGCTTCACGCTCAGCGGCTCTCTCTTCCCGTGCCTTACGAAGCTCGTCCTCCACCCACGCTCGCAACTCCGCGCCGCACAAGCCCATGCGCTCGCCTAAGGCAACCAACTCTGACGCGCTCATACTGTTCCTAAATTAACACAACAGGCAAAGAAATAATAACCGACCTCGTCCTGTCGTAGTGGACGCCAAATTTGTGAGGATCTGTGAGATTGCAGGTCTTATTTTAAACAAACACAAAAGTACAAACAATAAACGAGGCGGCTTTTATCGGAAAGGAAACCAATTTCAATATGAGCGAGAAAAAAGGAAAGGAACAAGAGAGCAACGCAACAACACACGGGGAAAACACACGGGGGAACAGAACAAAATGCTTACGAAAAATACAGGAAAAAGAAAGTCAAAGAGGAAAGTCACACTACTTGTCTCTTGTTCGAGCAACGTGCGGGGAGGACTGGCTGGGTGTCGGGCAGTTAGGGAGTCTCTTGGCGTTCCAATGTCGATGCAACGCTACCGCAGCGTCAGCGTCCGTGGGCTCCCAGCACGGTTCCCAGGTCTGGTATCCCGGAAAAGTCACGTAGGCGCCAGAAGCGGCCTGTGTGGAGCAGCTGACGGATGGACGGAGAAGAGTGGCGCCTGGGCCTGGTGGTTGAGGTCTCGACGATGGATGTCCAGGTCTGGTGGCCCGGACGTCTGCGGCTGAGGCCCAAGCCCGGAACTCGGGGAGCCAGCAGAACTCGTCCACGTCCGTCGTCCACCGCGCTCTTCTCTTCTCTGCCACGTAATCCTCTTCGACCAGCCCCGCGTTCCCCTCCGCACGCGCTCCTCGTGCTTTGTCTTCTTCTCCTCACGAACGCCGCTGGCGCTATCTCCTTACACATGGTTAACGAAAATTGTTCTGGCCGGCTAAATGGCGTGGTCCGCGAGCTGCCGAGGTGTGCTCGCAGCAGCTCTGAAATGGCACCGGTTATGTGCAGGACGGCTGCTGCTTTCAGTTTTGTGTGACATCTGGGAGATTTGAAGCTCATTTATGTGGAGCTGAGGAACTTCGCTGCACAGGCTGTAGAAAAGAAGGAGACATTTGCGTGCATTTGTTTACATATATTTACACTTATATACAATAATAGTATATATACGATACTTTGCATGTATCTGCGGCTATACACACTACAACTCTGTGTTTGTAGCCTGTGTTTGTAACTCTGTGTTTGTAACTTTATAAAATTAGTTTCTATTTACTTGCATTTGCATGTAAATTTACAGTCCTAAGATATTTGCACTGTAGCGCCACTTTTGCACGCGCGAGGAGAACGAAGCATCTCATGTGCGAGCTGAACACACCAACAAAGCAAACAAAACTCACCTAACGCTCGAGTGGAGACGCCAGTTCGTACGCCCTGATGTGTTTGATCGCCCTCTCCTGCGGCGGCGAGTGACAACGCCGGGAGAAGAGACGCTGACGAAGCGCCGAAAAATCGCTGCCTTGTGGTTCGGCCGTTAGGGTGACTGACCCTGAACACGTGCTGAAGCGAACTTGATTTCTGTTTTATCTTGCCTGGTTTCCTTCACACTCATTTTTTTAGTTTTTCATCATTTTATTAGTGCCTGGTTTTGCACGGCGCAGCAGCTGATGCTGCTGCGCCGTGCATTTGCAAATGGAGCTCACTCTTCGTTCCTACAAGAATCGTAGCTGCAGGCTGCCACGGACAGAGAAAAATCCTCACCTAGTTGTAAAGATGACAGCTTATCCTGCAAAAAGTAGAGTTATGACTTGAAAGCTATTGCTACCTGGTAGTTTCAAAAAATGCTCTCTCGGGAAGGCTTACCATACATTCTTTATATCATTCTCCCATTCCGCTTACTGAACATGAGTGAATCGCTAGCCAAAATAGCATAACTTATTATCCACTACATTTGCCACCTTATTTCATATTTCCGCCAAGCGGTTTCAGCCTGTCCCGGAACTTTTCAGCATTGTAGCTAAAATACCAACATGATTCGAACAAGCCGCGAAAGCATTTCGTCGCAATGCCAACGTTAGCTAAAAGGCCAACATGATTCGAACCAGCCGCTACAGCATTTCGTCGCAATGCCAACACCGCTGCACCGCACTCTCTGTGGCTCATTTTAAAACCAGCGCCTGCACCGGTTTCACGATGAGCAACGACACGGTGGGCGCATTTGTTTTTCCAGTCCCGGACTACTTGCTGACAGGTCTCGGCTTCCGCTCCGACAGGAAACAGCGTCATGGTCACATGACCTACATACCAGAGGCTGCTTGCGGACTCACCGCCAGAGTCGGGCTTCTCGAAGTACCAGTATAGTGCCTAGAATACTGACTAGTGTGGCAAGGGCGGGCTTGGCGAGGGTTCCGATGTTTACGATTTCCGGCGGCACCCGCTTGGTGCGCTGTTGTTCGGGTGGGTGCATCTGCGTTCAATACGCGCGCGCGGAGCAGCGCGAAGCAAACTATTCTTTTTTGTATCTGAAGCGTTCTTGAAAAAAAAATGTTCCGTTATATAAGAACTATGCGAGCTCACTGACAGTGAGCACATTTTGCAATACCAGTTATAGATCAATTTGTTGACGTATTCTTGCAGTTTGCCTTCGCCCGCAAAAAACTCGATACTGACCATGCAACCGATTCTTTTTTATTCACTAAGCTCTCGAGGGCAAAATTATTTTAGAAAGTCCAAAGCCCCTTACCACATAGCCTTCATTCGACCATACTTGAAGTGGAAATCAAGATTCACAATAAGGTTCAGCAATAAACTGCCACACTAAAGGAACGTGCGAGATGTTCCTTGCACTGGAAATCGAAACGCTGAAATAGAGAACTTTATGGCAGTGAAATTTAAAGCGCCGCACCTTTAGATCGTTGCAGATATTTTTGCAAGCATTTTCGTTCAGGCAGAATCATAATGCTCTGCTTCCGAAGGTGCTCGTAGAGCTTTGGGCTCCGCATCCTCATTAGCAAACATTCCACAATCCAGACATCTTCATAAGGCATGCCTCTCAGAGACTTTCGTCTCGCGGCCAGGAAACAAGCTCTCGCAGCTAACTGCTGCTTCTTCGGGAGTGACTGTATTTTTGCCTCGAGTGCTTCTTCGCTCAGTGCATTGTCTTGCTCCTTCATTTGAGTCATATGCTGCTGAGCATTAGCCACGCTTTTCTTTGTCTTTCTCAAAGGACGAGAAAAATTCTTGAATTTTTTTGGTCACTGCAAGGATCTTTCGTCTTTTTACTTCTGCACATGTTGTTCTACGAGAGCTTACGTAAATATCTGCAGTGCAAGCATGAATCTCTTCATCGGTGGTCAGCAAGAATTTCTCTGCAAAGTACATCCTTCTGTATGAAGTATGCTTGCCTGCAACAGGAATCATGCCTCCCGCCGCAGTGGCTCAGTGGTATACGGCGCACGGCTGCTGACCCGAAAGGCGCGGGTTCGATCCCGGCCGCGGCGGCTGATTTTCGATGAAGGCGAAATTATAGAGGTCCGTGTGCTGTGTGGTGTCAGTGCACGTTAAAGAACACCAGGTGGTCGAAATTTCTAGAGCCCTTCACTACGGCGCCCCTCATAGCCTTAGTTGCTCAGGGACGTTAAACCCCAATAGACCAAACCGAACCAGGAATCATGCCACATCCATTACAGAGGCCACGCAGAGGCATTTCTTTGATCATTAGAGAGTTTTAGTATAGCGGGCTTTGCGTAATTGCGTGCATAGCGGAATAGCGGGTCCAGAGTGCGCATGCGCAGAACGCTAACGGGGAAATAGCGTTAGCGTACGCACGCAATTTTCAGAATTTAGCGTTGCGGCAGTTGCGGCTTTTGCGCCCTTGGCGTGGAAACATGGCGGCGTCCTTTCAAGCGACAGCCGCCCGCTTCAGCCGATTCAGCAGCTCTTGCGATTCCGGTCGGTATGTTTACCGGCAACTACTGGTGTTTTTGCTTTTCGCTATGACTTACCTTGCTTCGACGATAAAGTTTAAGCTGCAATTCAGCCCTGTTTTTAAGATACGCTCTCGATTCTGGAGCGCGCAAGCCTAATAGCACCTCCAGCTGCACTGCTACCGTCTGCAACGGCCCGAAACGCAGCAGAAACCTAGCAAAAACGTCTGGAACGAGACAAAAATAGATTTGGAGGCTTTTCGCGGTGTTTTATGGACAAATTATGTAAAGAGAGTTTATATTAAATTTACAAAAGTTTTTTTAACATTAGACGTCATGTGATAACAAATATTCTTGCTCCAACGGCTTGTAGTTAACATTGCCTTTACTAGATGGCGCCACTATTTTACGTTTCTATTTTATTTTTTTTCAATTTCGGGGTAATTTTGCAGACGAAAATGAACGCTGCACTAATAATTCGTTTAACAAACTCGGAAATATTATACTTTGGCAAGTTAGCGGCAATGTCAACCATTTTAGAAGGAGCGTTGGCATCCATGTCAAGCAGATGGCGTTTAGCGTTTTCAAAACGCTACACTAAAACTGTCTGTGGGGATAAGTTGCTTGCGGCACGCTAACGTAATTTCCCTTAGGTCCGCTATCACGCTAACGCTATACTAAAACTCTCTATTGTCTCTGCCTCATGGCGGGCTGTAAGCACACGCTTTTCCTTTTCTCTTCCTCGGAAGTAAATTGTGGCAATTACAGAACCGTGCTCACGCAAAGGTTGTCCAAAAGTCGCCAGCTTCGGTCTCGCTACAGGCATAAGTTAAAGCGCCATTTGACGCAGAAGGCAATTTCATCCATGTCACCAGAATCAAAATTTCATCGAACGGGTGCCGAACATCACTTGGGCACGGACACTGCAGTATCGCTTCGCTATGACACACCGGTCCTGTAGCAATGTCTGTCTGCTCGGAATCGGAATGCTTCTGGAGTTCCTCTGATGCGCCTCCACGAGCGACGCAATGAGAGTCAACCCGCGTATCATCACCGTCGACTGCAGAGCACAACTCGGGATCCACCAGCTCGACATTTCGTTTCCGTTGTTTAGGTGCCGGTCCTTGGTCGCAAATGTTTCGCACCTTCCTTTTCACCGTCTTTTGAGGCACAAGACGAGGTGGATAATTTTCGAATGCTGTAGGGACAGCATCGGTCTTCAGGCGTGGCTTCACTCGGGCGAGTTTGTTCACGACGCCGTTTACCGTAATCTTAAATGATCTTTCGATGTATTCGTTCTCGAAATGTTATTCGCATACGACAGCCTTCGGTGTCAGCCTTCTGTTTGGCCTCCTGATCTTATTTTCCCATTCAGCAAGCCGCGCTGGGTCCACCGGTGCGGTGAACAAAGACACCTTTTCTTCGTTAGACCGATAACCGCTTCGACACAACGGAACAAAACACGTCCTCTATTTGCATTGCCGCTTAGCCTTTAACATTTCAGGATGTTTTTGCTCACGTTTAGCGTCTTCCAGCTTCACAATTAAAGAGATGATGCCTGCCAAATATTGATTTCACACGAGCAATCGCGCGAGGCTGCGGTATCGGCGCGACAGCAGACGACAGGAGTTCGGCGGCTTTCGCGCACCCACCCGACCGGCAGCGCCCCTTGCGGCCTCTCCGCGCAGTCATCGCGGCGGGGGCCTCGCCCTCCCGTACGAAACGCGCGCGCTGCGCACACTAGCCAGTCTGCAAGCAGACGACGCAAGCCATGGCCACCACGACGCCAGAGCAACGCCGTGCGCGCCATCATGATACTGAGTCGATGTGAAAACCCTACCGTCAGCTTAGCGTAGGTGCATTACAGAACTCAGCTTCGGGGGTATGGTTGCCGCTACTGCTCGCGGCGAAGTTCACACAAAGCAGCCAAACTCGTTGCGGTTAGGCAGATAGACGAAAGCCTTCGCAAAAATGTTGACAACAAGTGCTTTAGCTGCTCCAGTATACGAGTGCTTCACCTGCGATGCTTTCAGGTAAGCGCGCAGACAGCATGGGAGCGCCTCTAGCGGCCGGAACTCGCAATTAAAAACACTCATAACCGATAGGAAGACGATGAAGATGGCCTCTGGTGGTCGAAGACGATAAAGATAAGCTAGAAGTATCTCTGACGAGGTTGCGCTGCCGCATCCCTCCTCTAAATTTCTATCTGCACAGATCTGGTTTGGCGTTATCTCCACTCTGTGCATTTTGCCGTGAGCCTGAATCTATCGATCATTTTTGGCTCCATTGTCGTCGTTTCACCTCTTTGAGAAGAAGGCTGCTGGAGTTGCCCTTACAGCAACTTGGCCTTAGTTTGAGCAGCCCATACTTGCTATCATTTGGTGCCACCACGCTTGGGTTCAGCCACAGGTCTGTTTGTGACGCTGTTCAAAATTTCTTGCTGGAATCTCATCGACTGCCTTGCTAAAGCTTTCAGTATTTTCTTTTTATGCTTCATTATTTTTCGAAGTAATCCCTCTCTTTTCTCTCTCTCTCTCTCTCCAATCCAAACTCCTATATATATATATATATATATTATGATTATTATTATTATTTATAAGTATTATTCATTTTTATTTTTGTTTATTTTATTTATTTATTTTTTTTCATCTTCTCCCTGCCCTTCTTGTGGTAGACTCCCACGGTGTTCCTCTCCCGTGTGCTTTCCTTTTGCCTTTACTACGCACAGGTGAATACCAACCTTTACCTCCCGATTCTTGGCCGATCC
Source organism: Amblyomma mixtum (assembly GCF_055824585.1). Lineage (NCBI taxonomy): Eukaryota > Metazoa > Arthropoda > Arachnida > Ixodida > Ixodidae > Amblyomma > Amblyomma mixtum. The sequence goes on from NC_143014.1 coordinate 402,410,077, forward strand.
CCCAGTGTGGGTATGTGCCATTCTGTCAAAGGCTACAACAACAACATTATCGCTCAAATGTCATGGTTCAGCGGGAATGCCCGTTGGGACAACGTCAGCCCAGCTGAGCAGTGAAATGCAAGTCTCGCCTGCGAGCCCCGCAACCACAAAACTCTACCTCCGGGAACTACCGGCAAAAACAAAAATGCAGCTCCGACATGCGAGTTCAGCGCCTCCCAGCACCTTACGAAAACGATGCGCGCGCTCTAACCACTAGGTCACCACTGCTATGTCATGTTATTATGTTATATTACATCGCACAGCACAAGGGCCTCATGAATTTTGCCTCCATCGAAATTCGACCGCCGCGGCAGGGTTAGGACCTGCATTTTTCGGGTCAGCAGCCTATCGAGCGCCTTAACCACTCAGCCACGTCGACGACTTTAATAAATCTGCTCTAGTTCCTTATACACTTGCTTATAGGGCCGCACCCCTAGCATGGGAGCCGATAACCTGGAACCAAAATTACCCGCAAAGAGCAAAAGGCTCTCACTTGAGCGTAAAATTTACTTGCATGGCACGCTCACCGGGAGGGTTCCACAAGACGCCTGCCTGCTGCGATTAACATCTTATTAATGCCATCATTACTCTCATTATCATCGTCTTCCAGCATACAATGTTGTCCAGCTGCCTTCCATTTGAGCGAGAATTCAGACGCCTGTATTCCGTATAGATGGTAACGGCTGACCACGAAGTTACGTCCACAGGACGGCTATGAAGAACTCCACTTCAGCTCGCCTGCTCTTATGAATTCGTGACGCGCGGTGTCCCTGGACATTACTGCTAAAAGGTTTGCAGTTAAGAGAATTTCGAATGCAGTAGATGGAGCCGAGGATTATTTCATTTCCGAGGGTGATGAGGAGGCGGGCTCGAGCAGCAGCGACCGTGACAGCAATGAAGAATCTTAACCTATCTACAATCAAGCGCCAGATATAGCGTCAAACTGTGCGGAACTTCGTCGAAGTAGAGCAAAGGATGAGGACACAAGAAAGGTGACAAGACACGAGATACAATGAAGAAGGCTATCCGCAGGACAGATGGAAAGCTGAAATGAAAAATGCCACTTTCGTGTAAGGGCGAAGAAAAAGTGCTGGCACTTAGGCGACTCTAGATGCTGTCTCCTTCACTTGGCCAACACGATCTAGCTAACGCTGGGTCATTCACGTTACAAACAATTTTACATTTCAGATTTATGCTGCGAGAGGTCCTCAGATGCACACCAGGGGCCATATTCTATATGCTCTCCATTTTCCATTGTCCATTTAGCATCCATCCGGTCCTCTGTCAGTGGTCACTCAGATATACCCGCGGCTTGCAAGCCTCTGTGGCAAGCGACCCGGCCATTGCGTTTTCAGCGAGCGGACCTTACCATTGGCTGAAACTGGATGCCATATGCAGTCCAGGCGGCCGAAATTTCCGGAGCCCTTCACTACCGCGTCCCTCATAGCGTGAGTTGCTTTCGGACGTTAAACCCAATAAACCAAACCAAACCAGTATACAGTCAATGGTGAGGTGCATTGCGGTGCTCTGTCAACAGCAGGAGAACGGCCCTGACCACTGGCTACCATTGCCTGCGATATGCAGCCAAGGGTGAGGTCATGTCGGCAACCAGCCAGTGGCCGGGCCGCCGGCCCGGGACGCTTGCAAATCGCGCGCATATGTGAGCGACCACTGATAGAGGACCGAATGGACGCGAAAAAGACGACGGAAAATGGACAGCTTATATAATGCTGCCCCAGGACGTTTGAGCAAGAGATCTCTGCCACAATTTCACCGCATTAAATAAAACTTCGGCAGAGACACTTCAGTTTACTTACCAGTGGTAATACGAAACCATTACGGTTCCTGGACGCATTGCTTACGCGTTATGTTTGTACGTGCATTAAAGTTATTTTCCAAGAGTGTAGGCGTTTGCATATTAAATGACCACCAGACCGCAAATGTCCGGCCTCTGTCGCTGCACGGCGTTGAGGTTGGCCGAGTTTGCATGTTGAGGACGCAAGACGTACAGGCTTAGCTGCTTGGGACGCCCACGTACACACGCTCGTATGACACCACCTGGAACGCATACGACGAACGGTTGCATCACAGTTTTGATACAAAAATCTGTGAAGCCATTCAAATGGACGTGCATATGTCGACGGTTCGAATCACTGTTGCAACCTAGCCTCAAACCTGACTAGCACTTGTAAGCAATACGAAACCAGAAATCGTATGGCGCCAACCGGTACGCTATACGACAAATGGTTTTTTCATAGTTTTGGTACCAATATTGGGAAAACTGGCGCTACGTGTTGGTCTGCTAGTGGGGGGGGGGGGGGGGTGTGTAGACGAACGACGCATACAGCTTTGGCTGAAGTGGCGGTTCTTGGCTTGCTGTGTGCGTCATACGCCCACATGATGACGCAACCCTATTTTTCTTGCCATCACTGGGATCTTCTGCACCACCTGCTATCCCGCTATCACATGCTATACCCGCCACGCATACGGTTAATGAACAAACTAGCGGACGTATAAGCATTAGTGAGAACATGGCATTGCGGATTTGTTTTCACTTTTTTTTTTCTTTTTGCTCAAAGAGGCTGAAGTCATATGGGTCCGTCAGTATAGGCTGACGTCGTATAGTGACCAGATACGTGCAGGAGGGCATGCGGCGAATTTGGGGTTTCTCACATCTACGTATAACCTCAGTTACCATGTTCGTTTGATTTTTCCGAAACGGACAAACAATAAGCATCGCGCCACTTACCAACTGCAGTTTAATGGTGTACCTGTTACCCAGCTTACTAGCATACAGCATGCGTTTCCTACATCCATGCAGAATTATGGCGATAGCTCTATTGAAACGTGTATCCATTTTCATGAGATTTGCCGCCGCATACATGACATAGTTTGATGCGCTTACATAGGAATAGCGCTTGCATTCACGCAACTTTTTTGTTGACACTCTTCGCTGCCTTTTGTGTGGGTGCGTGCGTGCGACCGCGCGCGCGCGCGCGCCCCTAACCGCTCATATAGGCCTAACCGCTAGACCACTGGCAGGCCTCCAACCGATTGCCACCCTTCACATATCCCTCGCTGCCACTTCGGAGGAGGCCGAAGAGGCCGCCATTGCCCTGGCCATCACACGCACGGAGGCACGATATATAGCTATCTAATTCTAAAACTGCCATACTAAATTTTGCTCGCGGGAGAGTTCACGTCCCTGCATTTCGCATACTGAACTCCCTCGCCGCACACCCGCCCCGCCACGTGGAACTGATATGGGTGCCTGCCCACTCCGGGAATCCCGGAAACGAGGCCGCCAACGCTTTAGCCCGAGGTTCTCTCAACCATGTACCAGCGGCCTCTGATCTGGGGTTTTTGCGGGAGCGCATACACTCATTCAGTGGAATGACGCAGGCCTGCAAAGCCGAGCGTCGACTCTATCCCCCACCCCATTCCTCCCTCGACAATTACCATCATACACTTTGGAGGCGACTCCAAACACGCACTTTACCCTCCCCTTATATACGCTCGCGCTATCGCCAATTCCACACAAACCCCTCCTGTACCCTCTGCCACCACCCCAAAGCCGCTCTCCACCATACCCTTTTCAACTGCTCGGCAAATCTTCGCCCGCGGGGCCTGGAGCACCTTACCGCTTGGGAGGCATGGAAGACCCTACTGCGCTCCGAGGATCCGGCCAAGCAAGCCACTGCCGTAAACCGGGCTGCCAGCGTCATGAGCCTCCGGGTCATGAACGTTTGAGTGCAGTGGGGCCGTGCGGGGGCCCAAGGGCCTACGTGTCCCAAACTACCCAGTTTCAAAATAAAGTTTTCACCGCCACCACCACCTACACTGCTGCTGGAGGCACCACTGATGGAGGCTTACCGACGGTTAGAAGGGGTTGGATCGGCACAGAACGTGATGCTTTGCAAGTGTAGGCGTCTGTCTTGTGATAATGTAAATAATAAATTAATATAATGTAAATAATAAATAAATGCGCTCGGGTGGATGTCAATGGAGACCTTGCTCCATACAACTGGTTTCTTGACACACAGGCTAAGGACACATGATTTTCGAAGCTTTCACCAATTACGTAGCCGCAGAAAGGTATCGCCTGCTCACAGTGGTTGTGTGAATGCACCGTTTACGAAGTATAAGGGCTCTGAGGTAGAACCTTTTCTTGTGCCGCCTTATTCATTAAGACAGCAGACGACACCCACGGCCGCAAGATGATGCGTTTCCATCGAGCGGCCGGAATGCACCTAGCCGTTTCCCCCGCATGATGGTGGAACAACAGTGACCTGATGCGATCGCATTTTTTTTTATCCGGCACTGAGGCTTTCAACCTTACGGTGTATTCCAATCGCAGGCCCGGAGCGGTCTGCACGCCCTGTGACAGAGCGCCTGAATCCGGCGGAGAGCCCGCGACTTGAAATTGCGATTGGAGTACACTTGCTCTGGCCAGAGCATGTAGGTGGCACTCGCGAATTGCTTGAGGAAGTACCCGTCATTCCTTGCGCTTGCCCGCGCTTTTTGCGAGCTCGTCGTCTGCTTTTCGAGCGTAGCTGCAAGAGGTGAAGATTATTCCCGCTGCCTTTTGAGATGGAGGTGACGCCTGAAGTTTATGCTGTGCGGTCAGCCATGTTCGCACATGTTCACTTTTGAGTCCATACCGGCGGGAGATGCTACGCAGCGCGGAGCCGGCGCGGCGGACGCGACAAGCCGCCGAAAATTGGAGGGCGCTGCTTACAAAGAACGTCACGCAATCTTCCGGTCGACTCCGATGATTTCGGCGGAGCAGGCCCGACTGCTCCACGGAGCGATCTCGGCTCGGGAACCGCTCCCTGTCTACGATTGGAAGACGCGATCCGTGGCTCAGATCAGCGTTTGGAATACAGTTTCTCCGAAAAGAGCAGAAAACGTTGCTCCCGAAGTGCTCCAACTCTGCGTTTGGAAGTCACCATGAGATTTCGCCGAGGTCCGTCTGTATGTCTGGAGTCTGTTTGACCTGAAATAAAATGAACTAAACGAAAATACTTTACGGCAGCGAGTGGGTTTCGAATCCGGACGGCGCAATTAGATCAGTTTTGCTTACCACTGCATTAGACCACTACATCATCGACTTTTGTTCTATATACATGAACAACGTGCAAACCATGAGGAAAACTGGCAGATCGACGTGATACATAATACGACACATCTCAGCAGCCCAGCACCCGCTCTTACATCATCGCCGCAGCCGAACATCCCGTGTCCTAAACTACCAGTCTCTCGCACACTGCTTCGGGTATCTTCTGCATCAACTTCAAGCCGTGCGCAATGGATCCGAACACCGCAACCGCAGTGAAAACCGAAATGCTAACGCACCTAATTCGCATTTGGCGCAACCGCGCCAAATCGACCAAAATTTGTTTTTATGCCACTCTTTCTGCCTTGCACTGCGCTCTTCTCAAAGCTGGTGGAAGTCCTGCGGAACGAGGGCGTCGAAGAATGCCACTGATTCCCTTCAAAAACTCTGATCTTATGTTTGGGAAATGTCTGTCCGCTTGAGGACTGACCCTTCGCCAGGAGACACATTAGTAGTTGCATGTTTTTCTTCTTTTCACGAGAGTCTGGCGGCAAGGATGCGTTCATGTATCAGACCTTTCAGGACCGGTTTGGCAGAGGCATCAAATTTGTCGTTCTACAGCATCGGAAGTAGAAAAAACAGTCCACTTGAGAAGCAACCTCGGTCTGCGGCCCACGGCTCTCGGAAAACTAAAAGGGGAAAAAGAGAAAGGCGCAGCAAGGTACAGCAGGAGAGGCCGCCCTCTCCCTACTGCCCTTTGCTCTCTCCTATCCCATAGCCCCGCAACCGGTCGCTCGCGTACTTCTTGAAAATAGCGCCCTTTTCTCCATATATGCACCCGCTCACATCCTTTTTCGCGCTTCACACTATCGCCCCTCCCCAATCGTCATCCATTCTGTGAATTTTGTGTCTCGTTGTCATAGCCTGCCTGCGAGGAACATTGTCAGAGTTGTGTCGGAAGGGCACGGTGAAATTCAAGGAAGTTTAGGTTGTAGGCGATTCCCAATACTTGCGTATTTATTTTAAAATCAGCGACAGCAGCGCTTTGGGCATGCGGTTCGCGGGTGGTTCGGGGTGCGATCCCCAGTGCCGCCGGGCACCCACCGGTTTACAATGCGTACAAATGTTCTCGTGGCCTGCTGCTCGATTTCTGTGACGTGGAGTACTTCGAAAAACGTCTTTCACCTAGGCTTGTGTAGAAGAAAACAGTGTTCCATGGCGCTCTTTGGTACAAGGCTGCCCTTGCACCATTAAAACTCATCAACAAAAGAAAACATCCCTACGAAATAGATATCCAAAATTGAAAAAAACGCAACGAAAACAATTCTACGCCCAGGCTAAGCACACACCAGGAGCAAAAACGCGTATGAAATCCGTACGTAAAAGCGAAATCTTGACCAGTATTCTCGGAAAGCAAGTGGTGGACACTGGGTACAAGCCGGACACGATTATCAGGCGCCTCCTCCACCGTCCCAAAGGCCTGTCATCCTATAGAAAAGATGCTAGGCGTGGTATGCAAAACCCCTGCTTCGAGTGCCTCGTTTACATGAGTCCGACTGGGGTGGATCGAGTCAGGGGGTAGATTCTAAAAGGCCAGCCCGACTCGACGACTGCGTGTTTACATGAACTTGGTTTTAGCGAGTCGAGACCGGTTCAACTGCAGTGACACCAAGCGTCGAGCAGCGCAGCGAGTGAGGGCAGTGGTAGGTGGCAACCTCAAAAATTGCGCCACGGCACCGCTGTCTCGCAGGCGCGACGGCGCAGGCTAAAAAGAGGTTCGCATTTACCATCTCCCCTCCCGCTAACCCGACTCTTCGACTCGATCCGGTTTACATGCTATCTGCCGTTGGGGTCGAGCGAGTCAACCCACCCTCTGCAGCGGAGTTGACTGGACTCCCTCCGTCGACTCCCGGAACCGACTTTGCGGTGTTTAAATTTATTGAAGCGAACAGCTTCACTAGGCTAGTCAACTCCGAGCCTCGCGTGTGCTCCGTCGTTAGAAAAAGCCACAGCTGCGCATGCGCGAAACCGATCGACGTCACGCGGAGCGCAGGTGGCTGCTGCTGGCGCAGCCGTCGTCGCCGCCGCGCGCTGACTCCGTCATCTGAGCGCCGCCGCTTCTCCTCCTCGCCACCGTTCTACCCTTCCCCGCTGCCGCGCGGTCGCCGCCGCCGTCCCAAGAGGAGAAGGTTCTTCGCAAGGCATTGCGAGAACGCGTGAGCGGCGGCGGCGGCCATAGAAGAGCCGGCCATGCTCGCCACCGTTTGACCTTTCGCCGCAGCCGTGCGCAGTGCACATTTGAAAGGAGGGGTATACAAGGCGCGCTGGCCCACAGAAAAGGCGCAGACACTCACCATTGAAGGAGAAGAAGAAGCAACAGTCGGACGGCGCAAAAACACCGATCCAGAAGTGGTAGCTTGGGAGCTGGCTGAAAAGCAGCGAGAGCTTTTCGCTTATACAGGCTTAACCTTAGCTAAGCCACATCGAATTTTTTATTTATTTCCGACAACAACACATGGTGTCCACGGGAAGAGGCTAAAGGAGACTAAGATGTCTCCTGACGAGGCCTAACACCTGCATTAGACGTCGGGGCAGATGGTACAGAGTAGCATATCAGTGAGCAGTGGTACATCAAACACATAAGCAATTACGCAAGCACTGGTCAAGTAGAAAATAATACTGAAGAAGTCATGGGCGACGGACGCCAGCGTCGAGGAATGTGGACGAATCCTATGTGCGCTCCGCAAATTTTCGATGTTTTCGTCGGTTTTGTCGTTTGTGCTTGCAAACTACTGAGCTATTTCAACACCGGAAGTCTTCGCGACCACCGGGATACCACTTTTTCGGCAAGTGAAGCCCTCTTTTGCAATTTCTACAGACTTTTGGACTCACGCCACCCGGCCAGGCTGCTAAGCCTAACATGGTGAGCGGCTCTTCGAGCCGCCCGCCGAGCGGACGCACAGGCTGGCTTGTCGCGGTGTAACTCAGCTGCGCCATGTCTCGCATGGAAGTAACTGTGGAAGGAGAGAGTATTGTAGTGCCGGCGCCCACATTTCGCTGGCTGGCCTCATCTGGAAACAAGCGCTGCGCGCCCGCCGTCGCTCAAAGCAGGCCCAGACTCTCTCGGACATGTCGCGACGTGCAGCGTGACTCATCCCGCCAGGCCGGCGCCGACACGGACCCTTCCTCCCCTCCTCTCCGTCGGTGCGGGCTACTCCGGCGCGTCGCCGGCCGTCGCCTCTCGACCATTGGTCTAATTTGAACGGTGGCCAGTTCCGTGACCTGATTGGAGGATTTGAACTGCTGCCTGCCGCAACCGACAACGGTGGCTTTAAAAACGGAGCCGCGCTGAGCCCGAGCAGCAGACGGGCAGCAGAAGAGCCATCACGCCGGAGCTACGCTCGCCGCCGGGGACGCCCTTCTTTGTGCTAGCCCGTGGTGCTCTTGGCCCTTGTATCATGTAAAAGCCCTTGTACATACTGTACATAAAAGCCATTTTACTCACCGTCGCCACGACCGTTTCCTGGCTCGGACTCCCAGTCCCAACAGTGGTGGCAGCGGTGGGATGCCCAAATCCCAACAGTGGTGGCAGCGGTGGGATGCCCAAATCCCAACAGTGGATGGCAGCTGCGGGTTCGACCGGCGTCAGCTACCTCGGCGCGGTGAGTGCCTGATGTTTTCCCCTCAATTCGCCAGACTGCTCTAGCACACGTGATTGTAGTCTAGAGTAGGGCTGTGTGTGTAGCACTGTAGAGAGCTTTGCTGTTTCGAGCCAAGTCGGAGCGCTTTGAAACGAAAGCTGGTGCAGAGGGAGTAAACGAGGCGTTTTGGAAAGAATTACTTGCGCGTGTCATGCTAGTAGCGCTATAGTAGTGAACGGCAAGGGAATTCTAAAAAAAGGGGCAAACTACAAGAGGCTATTGTGCGCGATGGAGAACTTCAAAGTGAAGGAACTCATCGAAATTTGTGAAGAGTTGGGCATTGATTTGGGCCCCGCAAAACGAAAGCTTGCGATTCTTGAGATCATGCGAAAGGAGAATGTAACGGCTGAGGAAGCCAATGAGGCCCGGGAAGAGATCACAGAACGCCGTGAGCGCGAGGAGGGCGAAAGACGCCGTGAGCGCGAGGCGGCCGAAAGACGCCGTGAGCACGAAGAGGCTGAAAAACAGAAGCAGCTTGAGCGCGAACAGGCAGAAAAACGGAGGCAGCTTGAGAAAAAACGGCATGCCCGCGCTAAGAAACTGATGGACCTGGAGCTTGAAGCGCATGAGATCGATTTCGAGAGATATAAAACATTGTCCGCTCTGCATGAGAATAACGGTCAGCTGCTGAGAGACAGGCCGCAGCCCTTCGTGATCGCCGAAGATATGGCGAAATATTTGGCGGAGTTCGAGCGCGTCTGCGAGAGAAAGAGCGTTCAGCGGAATGGTTGGGCACAGAAGTTGGTAGCCCTGATTTCCAGCGAAGCGTATGACGTTGTCAAGCGCCTGTTGGACGGCGGCTTGGCAGACTACGATGAGCTGAAAAGCTTCTTACTGGCGAAATATAACGTGTCACCGCTGGACCTTCGCCAAAGGTACCTGCGAGAGAATATCACTCCATCGTTTAACGAATTTCCCTACCAGTTTCAAGCCGACATTTTAGAGTGGCTCGAAAATGCTGAAGGGTCGGAAGTTCGTGACACAGAGGTAGAGTGCGTCGCTGTAGAGCAGCCCTGCCAGTGCGGCACAGAGGAAGGTAGTCCGTACGTGGCAGATGTAACCGCTGCTGTAACATTGGTAATTGCCCCACATTCGCCAACCGAGGAAACCTCTCTACCATCGGATAAGGTAGTCACAGCATCGGACGATGCACTTACAGAGGTCTCGCCCATTGAAATTGTGGCGGTGTTAGCAGAAAGCGGATCTCCTAGCGTGTCGAAAGCAGGAGAAGTTGCCGAACAGGGCAGAGAGGATGTCCGTCTGGACCTTAATGAAAGCGCCAGTGCCAACGCTAGCGAAGTAAACGAGGATGACACACCGCGTTGTGCATCGCATTCAACAGAACTGCAGAAACCCGACGCTTACGATCAACGGAAGCGGGTGCATGTAGAGTTTGCGGACGATGAGTTGTGCGTTAGTGTTTCTGGCGAGCGATGCAAAACGAGTCCTGTGATTTCGCACTGCTGTGAGCTTTGCGACATTCCAGAAAGCAGCTGCAGTAGCGGGAACATCGCGACTGAGTGCAGTGCCGACCCTCATCCGAAATTGGCTGAAACGCGTCAGGAGCATGACGAGAGCTGCGTGTCAGCAGTAATGTCAGTAGAAAACACTGGTTCGTCTGCGCCTGAAGAAACTAAGGTGTTGGACGACAGTGGAGAACAGAACGTTCCAGACGACATAAGGGCGGTAGACGTCAACCCGTCCGAGAAAGAGGAGGACGATTGCGCAATCAAAGACGCTGAGCAGGAAGAGCGCAGCTTTGAAGAACTTAGTAAAGGCGCCAAAGACAGGCCTGATCTAGGTAGCGCACGTGAATTGCCCGACAATCAAAGCGACGTTGTCAGAGAGCAGAAACCTAGGCGACGGAAGCAGAATGTGCTTCCTCAGGAAAAAATGAAAGGAAAGCTCACGATAGAAAGCTGCAACCGCAAGAAAAGGAACCGGCAGTTCAGGAATGTGAGCTATCGCCACAAGGTGATAGCCAAACGAGAGAAACAGTGCTGCCGTCGAAAGGAGAGGAAATGCAAGCTCAAGAGAGAAAGCTGTCACCGAAAGACGATAGAAGGCAGGCAAAAGAAAGAGTGGTGCCGCCGAAAGATGAAAGGCAGGCATAAGAAAGACGGGCGCTGCCGAAAAGAGAGAGGGGGCAAGCGCGCGGAAACGGGTTGCCACCATCGGAAGCGCCAACGTCGCTGGCAAAATGACTTCAATAAAGTCATTCACGTTGTTAGCCCTGAAACTAGAGTCAGAATCAGAGCTAAAGAAGTGTTCGAGGCGTCGCTATCGCGCAAAGTGAAGCGCATCGGTGTGTCGAGGCACATAGATCTGAGCAGTCGAATAAACAGCAAAAAGAAATCGTACAAGTATTCGCGCGGGAAAGAGTATCTTGGGAGGAAACCGAGATACAAGAGAGCGCTGCCCGTGAGGCGAAAAATTAAGGAGCGGGTCATGCGTGAATCTTGCCGCCAGCACAGAGAGAGCGAGACGCGCATAGGCGCGTGCTCTCAGCACGGCTCTCGATTTCCACTGCAGTCACGGGACAAACCGCGCTCCCACAGAAAGCGGCACGCGCGCACAGGGAAAACGCGAGGGCGGCTCAAAAAGCGAAAGATTGTACGAGGCCGCAGTGACAGGGGCAAGAAAATTTGCAAGACCGTCTAAGCGCTCGGCCAAGCACAGTTATCGCGATGAAAAGCCGCGTGTCAGGATAACGCTATTTGGTAGGCGTGAAATCAAAAGGCCGTGTAGATGCGATCCTCACATTCAGCGGAGAGGCAAAAGGGTGTGCGAGAAATTGAAGACTCGTGGGTCTCACTTGCCCCCACGAACAAAGAGAAAGAAAGAACGGTCCCATCGGAAGCGTTGCGCACTCGATATGGGACGTCGCGACTGGCGCGCGAAGCGCAAAGAAAGGGATAAGTCAGTAAGAGAAAGCAAATCATTCTCGTACTGTACCACCCGTAGAAACTGGAAAGACAAGTACAGAGAGAAAGAAAAGCGCGTCTACCGCGAAAGAGGTAGAGGCGTTAGCTACCACGGTAGTAGAGAGAGAGAAAAGTGCAGCTACAGCGAAAGAGTCATTAGCTTCCGCGGTAGCGGGTGTCGTTTAGCCGAGTTAAACGCTGAAGTGGACACACTAAGCCGTGTGTTCTAAGCAAGACTGCCTTCTCCTCCTCGTGTCCTACATTTTGTCTTCGCGAACGGTTGTCAAGTTCGCTCGTAGATCGGGGAAAAATTGATGTCCTCATTTGTGGCCTCAGCTGAGTGTTTTCCTGGCCGAGTGATCTCAAGAGATCGAATTTATTTTGAATTCATTTTATTCCGTGTGTTACATGTGTTTGACACTCTGAGTTTATTGCTTTGGAGTTCTCGTCTCCCACATGCGTCTCTGGTAGAATAGGGAACAAAAAGGGGACAGAAATATAGCCAGCAGAGTTTTTTTTTTACTTTTAAGTCTGGTGTATTGACGGGTGACAGAAGGCACTTGCTCGTGTTGGGTGTTGCCTGTTGTCGGTCGGTTCTTGGCAACATGCAGAACGATCAACGACCGATGCTGAGAAGCAAGCTCTTCCGAAGGACCGAGCGAAGCTGATACAGTCACCTGGGCGACAAGGCGGCGGAGCAGTGATCCTGTCCTGACGAGCGGGACCCGTTCTCGGAAAGGAGCCTGGAGCTACCTGCGGCTGAACACCGGACGAGAACTTGGAGGAGCCTGGCGTACGAGCGCGCCCCGCATCCGAGCCACGCGGAAGTAGCTCGTCTTCGCGGCGCATTGTCTGGCGGCGGTGGTGCTGTAGTGCCAGAGCCCACATTTCGATGGCTGGCCTCTCTGGAAACAAGCGCTGCGCGCCCGCCGTCGCTCAAAGCAGGCCCAGACTCTCGCGGGCATGTCGCGGCGTGCAGCGCGACTCATGCCGTCTCGCCGGCGCCGACGCGGACCCTTCCTCCTCCCCTCCTCTCCGTCGGTGCGAACTCCTCCGACGCGTCGCCGGCCAGCGCCTCTCGACCATTGGTATAATTTGAACGGTGGCCAGTGCTGTGACCTGATTGGAGGATTTGAACGGCTGGCTGCCGTAACCGTTACCAGCGGCTTTAAAAGCGGAGCTGCGCTGAACCCGCGCAGCAGACGGGCAGCAGAAGAGCCATCACGCCGGAGCTATGCTCGCCGCCGGGGCCGCTCTTCTTCTTTTTGCTAGCCCGCGGTGCTCTTGGCCCTTGTATCATGTAAAAGCCTTTGCCAGCCTGAAGAACTCCACTCTCAAGTAGGTTGGTTTAAGGTTAATTATTCCAAAGTCAAGGCCCTCTCGCAGACAGGGGAGGGAGAGCAAGCTGGCGACCTGACCCGAGATGGGAGGCAAGACAAAGCTTCAGCGCAAATAATGGTGATAAAGAGAGAGGGAAGGAAGCTGGCAAGGCAATCTGTTGGCACGCAGCAGACGCGCCTCTCCCCCGAGCTTCATAAAATAGTGCTCAGACCGAAAGAGGGTCTCAAACTGATCATGGAACGCACTGACGCAACAGTGGCGGACGCGGTGAAGATAGCGCCAGGTTTTAAACCGGCGGAAGTTAAGGAATATATCGTACTCGTCAACCACAAGCAAAACTCGATTCTCATAGGCACTGACAGCCAGGAGAGGATGCAAAAGTACCTGAAAATCGGCTCCATTCCAATGCCAGAGGGACGCGTTGAAGCGTTCGTCTATCTGGCTGCTCCGGACGGCTGTGGGAAAGGAGTTATACATGGAATTCCGGTCTCGCACACCGTAGAATTCATTCCAGATACGTTGAAGTGCTCGCGTAACCCGGAGGTGATGGGAGTCAGGCGACTTGGCCGTGAGTCGCGCACCGTGTTGTTACTCTTTGAAGATGAGACAGTGCCGCACTGGATTTATTATGGAGGCATGCCGCTACGCTGCCATCTCTACAAGAAAAAATATGAGGTCTGTGTGACATGTGGCCAACTCGGACATCGAGCCGACGTATGCCCGAACGCAGACAACATTAAGTGTCGAGGATGTGGTATGAGCAACCCCCCTCGGGAACATACTTGTGACCCAAAGTGTGCCCTATGTGGGAAAGGGCACATACTCGGAGACAAGAAGTGCCGGGAACTGTACAGAACCCCGCACATAATTAAGAAGCGACAGTGGAAAGAACGAACGCAAGACAGTGAGAGCAAGGCAACAACAGACAGCGAGAACAACGCATCTGGACGACAGAGCAGACCAAGAACCAGGTCAGAAGGGGGATTTCACATACGACTGGACTCCTTCCCGCGCCTGGAGTCGGGGACAGGCTCTGGTGGTCACGGCCAGGCCAGTCCACGGGACGCTCCAACTCCCGAGGTCGCTCGGGTTCCCGGGACCGCCTCAGCTGCAAGGGCCCTTCCTGCTCCCAGGGTCGTTCCAGCTCCCGGGGTAGTTCCGGCTCCCGGGGTAGTTCCGGCTCCCGGGGTCATTCCAGCTCCAGGGGCCATTCCAGCTCTCGCAAGCGCTCCGCTTCCAGGGGGCGGGACAACACTGGCAACAAAAGGAACATCGGAGCCCGGTCCAAAATCGAGGGACGCTCTGAGTGTCATCAGCAAGGGTCAACGCCGCCCACGGACAAGACCAACGTGCCGGATGACCACAAGAGGGTGAGCTTTGTAGATAAGGACTCCCATACTCACCCACCCGGTGGGTCTGAGGACATCTTACAACTTAAACGCATGGTGGAAAAATTAACCGGGGCGGTTACGGCCCTTCAAAATGAAAACGCGGAACTTAGGAAGCAGCTGCAGCTTAAGATCCAGATAGATAAGAAACGACAGGAAGCCGAAAAACCTCCAAATGATACCCAGGAGAGTACGATGGTGGTGGAGAAATCCCTACCATCACCCAGCAAGAGAAAATCGTTAGAGGGCGCACAACCCGAACTTACGCTGGATGAAGTCTGCCATAAACTGGAGACCAACATTCAGACCCAGATTCAGGCCCTGGATACCAAAATGCAAGCGCAATTTCAGGCATTGGAAACTAACATGCAAAACCTAATTCAGTCGATTCTCTCCGCAATACAGGGACTCACAGACGTAATACAAGGACGCAGGAATGAGCTCTTAGCCATCAATATATGGCAGCAAACTGTGGAACATACCATTCAGCAAATTCAACATGGCCATATACACAAAGAATAACAACTACTTGCTGTGGCAATGGAACTGCCGGGGGTATCGGCGGAAAAGGCCGATCCTCCAGCACCTCCTTGCGTCTCTGAAGGTCCACCCAGAGGTTATCGCCCTCCAGGAGACTGGAGGCGCGTCAAAATTAATTGGTTATCAAGCTTTTAACGCCGCAGGCGACAAACCTAATGTTACCACATTCGTTACAAGGAACATTACGGCCATTGAACATGACACTGGCATCCGCCACATAGAGCACGTCCTCGTCGAACTTATTCCGGCCAAAAAGACTCAACGCAGTCTTTTCATTCTGAATATTTATATCACTCCAAGTCAAAAGAAAGTTAAATTCGACTCCCTATTCAGGAAAGTGATGCGTATCGGCAACAAGCACGCACTGGTTATTCTAGGTGACTTCAATGCCCACCACCCTGCGTGGGGCTACCCGCGGCCCTGTACGAAGGGGAGAGAGCTATAGCTAGACATACAGAAGATGGGCTTCACCCTGCTCACGGATCCTCTCACCCCCACAAGAATGGGTAACAGCGTGTGCGCCGACACGTTCCCAGACCTCACCCTGGTGAAGAATGCGGGTACAGCTAATTGGTCCAACTCCTTGCTAAACCTAGGCAGTGACCATTACACACTTGTCATGGAAACTGACGTTGGCCCTGCCAAGCGCCAAACGCGCTCCCCGTATATTATCGAATGGGACGCTTTCCGCGACGCTCGTAACCAGGACGGGAGAAAGGCAGAAATCACAAACATAGAACAATGGGCGGAGGAACTCCGCAGGGATGCTAAGAATGCGACTAAAACGCTCGACGACAAAGACAACGTGGAACTTGAAGTACTAGACAGCCGCCTTCTTCATATGTGGGAGGCCCAAGCTAGTATGGAAAAGCGATCAAAGAGACAAAGGTGGAATCGCAATCTCAGAAGACGCCTAGCGCGCCACAACAAAGAGATTGAGGCATATGCACTTAGACTCTGAGATCAGAACTGGGAAACAATGTGCGACCAGCTTGAGGGCAATATCGGCCTCGCCAGAACATGGAACCTCCTTCGGCACCTCCTCAATCCAGAAGGTAGTAAATTAACACAGCGACAAAATTTACAGAAATTAGGTTATAAATTTGAAGGTTCGGAGCAGGAGCTCCTCGATGCAATTCGTTGTCGATATATAGGCTCCGCCACCAAAACTTCCTTACCGCGCTATGAGGGTAAATCCAACAGCCAACTACACGCCCCTATTCACGAATTCGAGGTTCGAGCAGAAATACTAAAACTGAAAGCCAAATCAGCCCCCGGACCCGATGGTGCAACCAACAAAATGCTTAGAAACCTAGATGACAAATCTATAACGGCGATGACCAATTCCATGCAAGAATGCTGGGAGAAGGGTGAGATTCCCAAACAATGGAAAACCGCTAAGGTAATTTTCATACCTAAGCCAGGGAAACCACTCAATCTAGAAATTCTAAGGCCCATATCCCTCACATCTTGCGTAGGAAAACTGATGGAACATGTCATACAAACGCGACTAAACAATTTCATGGGAGACAACGACTTATACCCCATTCGATGATAAGTTTTAGATCGCATTTGTCCACGCAAGATGTCATGATACAGCTCAAACATGACATATTAGACACTAAGTCGCTGGATGCGAAAGTAATAGTGGGACTTGATCTCACTAAAGCTTTCGATAATGTAAAACACGAGGCGATACTGGAAAACCTGGCTCTTTTAAACGTCGGGGAGCGCACATACAACTACATTGCCAATTTCCTTTCGGGCAGGATAGCGCGCATCCACTTTGGTGAAAGTCAGTTTCAAGACATACACTTGGGCAGCATAGGCACCCTTCAGGGTTCGGTACTTTCCCCTCTTCTCTTCAACGTGGCCATGATACGGCTCCCGAAGAGGCTGGAGAGGATAGATGGCTTGAATTTCTGCATGTATGCGGACGATATCACCATGTGGATGACCCGTGGACACAACGCGCACATCGAAAGTACGCTACAGAAGGCCATAAATGAGGTCGAAAACTGTCAGCCGTAGGGGCTTGCAATGCTCGCCGCAAAAGTCTGAACTTTTTTATCGACCTCTGCATCAAAGACAAACTAGAACCATCCCTAACATCAAATAACAAACTCACGGGGCGGAGATTCCTCACGTTGAAAAAATCAGAATTTTAGGAATGATTATACAAAGCAACGGGTATAACGGTGATGCAATAACTAAGATGGAAAACTGCGCGCAACAAACTATGCGGCTCATACAGCGGATTGCCAACAGAGGACACGGCATGAAAGAGCAGAATCTCCTACGGCTGGTACAGGCGTTCGTAGTAAGCCGTATCTCGTATGCTGCCCCCTTCCTTGATCTTAAAGTTTCAGAAAAGGAAAAGATAAATGGAATTATCAAGCGATGCACGAAACAAGCTCTCGGATTGCCCATCCGTACATTCACTCACCGCCTCCTATAGCTAGGAATGCATAATACCCTGGAAGAAATTACGGAAGCAGTGAGAACGTCCCAAATCGAACGCTTAGCCGGGACCACAACCGGCAGGGCCATTCTAGAAAAACTCAATCTGAGCCGAGATAACAGAACAACCGCCAAAGTTGACATGCTCGGAAAGATTCGAGACAATATAGTTGTACCCGTGTTACCCAGGAATATGCATCCTATTCATCATTCAGTGCGCCGGGCCAAGCGGGCAGAGGCGCTAGAGAAACGCTTCCGCTCCTACAAAGACGACGACGTGGTCTACGTGGATGCCGCTGAGTATGGTAAGAACATGATGACCGTCGCGGTCGTCAATAATAAACAACTCCTCAAAATAAGTGCCTCCATACTCTCGGGTAACCCAGAGACTGCAGAGGAAGCTGCCATAGCACTGGCTTGTGTAGGCACAAAAGCGAGATACATCATCAGTGACTCCAAAGTTGCCATACTAAATTTCAGCAGGGGCCGGGTCTCCCCTCTAACGAATACAATTCTAAGCCGTCATGTAATAGACCGGAAAATTACACTAGTCTGGACACCAGCACCTGCATCCCTGCCTGGTAATGAGACGGCCCACGAGTTCGCCGGAGGCTTTTCTTTCCGGGCGGACCCGAGCGAGGTGGTCTTTACAGATAGGGATCGCATGGTGACCTGCAGAGAAATTACACAACACTATCGTTTGCAACGAGCTAGACTTCCTCCAGCGGATAGATCCTTGTCCAGATACCAAGCCATCAACTGGCGTCGGTTACAATCTTACACCTTTCCAAACCCGGCCCTGTGGAGTCTTCTGTACCCAGGGCAATTTTCAGAAAAATGCGCAAACTGCGAACCTATAGGGCCACCTTGGACCATATACTGTGGGAATGTCCTCATGCTCCCCGGGAGGGACGAGGTATAAACACAAAATATCAATCGGAGACCTTACTACTGAGCTCCGACCCGGCGACTCAGTTACAACTCGTCCGACTGGCCGAAGCCGCCGCCGAGAGTCAAGACCTTTCGGCCGTCGTCTAGGCGGGTAGCCCTCTGGCTACCCTCTTTCTGTTGGACATTAAAAGTTCTCCTATCCTATCCTAAGAAGTCATCAAAAACGAGCGATAGTAAGTGGCGTAGAAAATAAAAACACATTCGCACAGAACAAAATAAACAGTAGAGAGCAGTAGGAGTAACAATGAATGCAGCAGGTATGTATAACAAAATTTCACACGGGGGTCTTCAAAAGATGGCCCATTTTCTTCTTGAATTGGTGAATGGTCACATTCTCCTGGGCACAAGCAATTAATGTTGGATATGTGTTGCATAAAACTGTTATTTGGTGATCTGTAGTCTGGGTGCCGTACTTAGTGCGAGGCCTGGAACCAATCAAAGAAATTGTGCGCAAGTTATGCATGATTTCTCTATTAAAATAAGAATGAGAGAAAGATTTAAAGTCATGTTTTATTTTTTGGTACATTAGGAGTGCTATGTAGTTGCATGAACCGGTTACATGAACCCATTAACCGGTTTTCAACCCAACTCCTCAACTCAACCCCGTCATGTAAACGTCGCTTAGGTTGGGGACACCAACAGTATGACCGAGAGGGTGAAGCAGCACAGAGTTTATGTCAGAAAAATGACCAGAAAGCGAAGCGCAGTGGCCGAGCACTTCCAGGCATGTCACGAGAAGATTGACTTCGATGCAACCATTGTGCTGGAGATAAAACTAAACTGCTACTTGAGTCGTGACACAGGAGAGGGGTAATTGTTGTCTGGGTTCCGTGACCCTGCGGTCGACCTTATGTGGGCTTTTATTAAAAAGCCTCTGCAACGCGCCCGCAGTCACACCTTGAAGAAGTAGAAGTAATGGTTTACTGAAAAAAAAAAATACAAAAAGGAAGCACCAGGGCTGCAGTCAACGGAAATAAAGTCACAGGGAGCGGATAGAGAGGAGAAGTACGGAGGAAAGTGACCGAGAGAAAAGACGAGGAAGCTTTATACACCATTTACAAAATACAAAGTAACAAGTTCGCGCTGCTCGTGAGCTAGTGCCTACGCATTGTTGTACACATTTTCAACATGTGTAAATTCACTGCATATTCAAGGCCGCGTGCACGTAGCGTCCTGTCGCTAATGAATCGCGCGCGCGGCACATTGCACAAGTGGCCGGGATGCAGCGCCCAGCTGCCGCCTTAAAGCAGAAACAGAGCCAGTTTTGAAACGTCGTGTTATCCTATAAGAACTTATTTGTTTGGCGTTCATTTCTCACTTAAATGACAAAATCAAACGTTTAACTAGGATTTGCCTCTGGATTGCTGCTTTGGGAAAAGGCATAGCTTCCTGCAGAGCAGACGACAAATTTGTCAGCAGAATAGTTCAATATATGCCGTTCTATGAACTCTGCTTTATTTCTTCGTAGTTTACATACACCTTTGACATGACAGGCAAATGGCAAACTGGCAATGGCAATGACCCGCAATGGCAAAGCCCTTAGCGAAGGCGAACCATCGAATAATTGGAGGCACTTTAACAACCTAGAAAAAATGCTGTGAATTACCACACTACGAACTGTTACACTGGACAAATTACCTAATGCGCATAATGAGTTAGCGAATTAAGCACGAAACGGAGTACCAGGTTTGCTACATAGAATCCTGCAGTACTTGAAACATTCGATTCAAGTTTATTGACATCTATATACGTAGAGGTGACAGGAGTGCAACTAGAAACCAAACGAATTCTGCTTGATTGGGCCTGTACGCCTTACAGAAATGGCGTTATATTCAATTATGAGACTACAGAGGTACAGTGACTTCAATGCATTCGTGCTGCATTTGAAATGAAATGAAATGAAATTTATTTCAGCAGAATCGGGGTACATATACTTGGGAATTTTTTGCTTTTATATCTGCTGAGGTTCACGAGGCAAAAGGCGTCCATATATGGCGCCTGACGGGGCCTCGTGACCTTCACGCACGCTGTGCGGCGAACAGTGCCAGTATTTGCTGAAGGAGACCTTGTACATTAGAGAAATCACATCACATTCAAGCGCAGTCTTTTTCAATTCAAAACAAAAAGAAATAAACATAAGTAATAAAAGCAAAAACAGAGTATCGACAAGAAAAAGCTAACAGCACAAAACAGTTTCACACATTCTTTGGTGATGTCTCAGCTCACATCAGGTTGAAAACGTTATCAGGGTATAACTCGCCAACAACCACGATTGAAGACTAGTCCTGGTTCTGAGTTAACGTTCGATATGAGCCAGCTCGTATTGGCTGCCTTTTTGTTTTTTATTTCAGGTTTTTCTTTTGAGGTCACGATAAAATGAAAATATTATCGCGACATTTGATAATAATCTGCAACCTTTAGCAGTAGTGCTTCTTTCACTTGTTTTTTAAAAGAATAGCGTGTTTTAGAATCATTTGCGATGGAATGCAGTTCTGGAAACGTGTTTAGTAATAACGGTAGCTGATAATCTATTGACTCCTCACCGTAGGTTGTTCTAGCGCGTTGTTTCACGTATTTTTCCTCTCCTAACATATGACCACAGTCTGGTCTTCTATATCTCGTAACGAAATTTTGTCCGTGTGAGTTGATTTTTAAATACAGGTAGTTTGCCAGGCTCTGTTGGAACACATAAGTAATGGGTAATACTTTATATTTTAAAAACAAAGGGAATTGTTCATATCGCGATTTATTTGCTATAAATCTAATACACTTCTTTTGCAGGCCGTACATTTTTTCTAAGTTATCCTTACCAGTGCTGCCCCAAACTAGTATGCAGTAGTATAGGAGGTATTCACATGACGTCATACGCAAGGGGCGCTAGCGACCGGCGCGGCATTCGCCATGTTGGTGGTCGCGCGCGCGTCCGCCGCAGCCAGCCGCAGCCTTTAAGTAGCTGGTGATGGGTGAAATGTGAGTGTATTTCGCGTCTCGCCGCAGGTAATTTCCGCCCGACCCGTACCGCCGCGTGACTGAGTGAATATTCCGTGAACTGTGCGAAGCGGAAAAGAGCGGGCACGCTTCTTTCTACTTTGTGAAAAGGTCGACCCCCCGTAGGAATGCGGAGGCGCCGGCATGGTGTGCGACGTACAGGACTGCTTCCGCGCGTTGAATTCACCGGTATCGAGGCCCACCTTGTGCACGGCTTAAGTTTGCTGACAGGCCAAGGAATTAAAGCATACAAACCTATGAGAGGGTGCAATTACTTGACAAGCGGGTGAGTCCAAGAGCCGTGCTTAGGGTGCCGAAGGCCGAGGTGCCGAAAGCCGAAGTGCTGTTTTTGGAGAGGTGAGTAATTCGAAGGGTCTGTTCGCTTAGCTGTAGCTTAACTTGTCACCTCTATCTGCTGAAAGTGACGTGTTGCTACGGCTCGAAGCAGCGCTACGTAGCTACAATCAAAACTGCAAAATTTTCTCGCTGGGTCTGACGTTCGTGCTGCGAGCATTTGTTTGACCGTTCTGCCGCTGGAATTATCAGTTTCTGCAGCGCCAGTTTTGGAATTTCGGTAGTTAATCGTGCTGTTTATCCACGATGTGCCTTGAATGACTAGCTGACAGTTATCAACTGATATTAAAAGCAGCAAGTCGTGTACATTTTTACGTGCAGTGCAGCCAGCCAGTTTTGCTGCCGAGTTGGGGCAGCTCTGTTTTATCACGGCACAGAGGAATTCTGCTGCAAACTTCATGCACAATAAGCGTACGCGGTCGCTGATGCATGTAACCACGTGCAAATATGTTACGGATCACTGCCGGGTACCTCACGGCGTACCGTGATCACTGCGCGAGCTGGCGTGAAACGACCGCAAACATGGCGCGTTTGCCGCGGCGACGCTCGCGCCGTCTGGTAGCGCGGCCTCAGTGAATACCTCCTATAGGCGGGAGAAAATCATTGTGTAATAGACTTTCTGTTTAAACCAAGCTCGCAAAATAAACCTTAACCTCTTGAGGAGGCCAAGCGTTTTTGAAACGTTTATCCGCAGTTTTGATGCGTGATGTGTCCAGCTCAGATGTTCATGGAAGTACACGCCTAGGAACTTATGTACATCCACTCTATTAATTTGATGGCCCTGAAATGTTAACTTTATATTATTGTGAATTAACTTATTCCTTGCTCGGAATATTATATAATTGGTTTTTTCTACATTACGCGCTAGTTTGTTTGATTGGTTTGGTTTGGTTTACTTGGGTTTAACGTCCCAAAGCAACTCAGGCTATGAGGGACGCCTTAGTGAAGGGCTCCGGAAATTTCGACCACCTGGGGTTCTTCAACGTGCACTGACATCGTACAGTACGCGGGGCTAGTTTGTTTGAGGATAACCATGTCGACAGAATACAAAGCCACTCATTTGCCGTATCCATTACTTCCACAAGATCGGGACCACTGGAAAATACATTTGTGTCATCTGCGTACAAGATAATGTTAGGTGTCTGCGGTATCATTACAATATCGTTTTATATTTATTTTATTTATTTATACAGAATACCCCTAGAGGCCCTCGAGAGGGTATTACATAGGGGGGGGGGGGGGGGCACAGGCAATTGAACAGAATAAAACAAAACCACAAATATAAAACAAACAACAAAAGCACAAATAAGACACTTTGCATGACATAAGTAAGCGAAAGAATCAAAAGAATGGCAGCGCGGCAAAGAACGAAGATTACTGCAGTATTAAAATTATACAAACAGAACACTAATGCAATTAATCATTTTAGTAACATACCCTGCAAAAAAGGAAGCCATGAACAAATAAAATAACAATGTATGCGAAGAGTTAAGCAGTAGTTATTGAAGATATAAGTTTAAAATATTTATCAGGATCAGTGGTGGTTGCGATATGTGAAGGCAGAGTGTTCCAGTCAGATATTGTGCGTGGTAAGAATGAATGCGCATAGTTAAATGTTCTGGACGTGAAACGCCTAACTTTAAAGGGATGATCGCGGCGGTCAAAAATCGAAGGAGGCAAAGAAAAAAAGTCGTTATGAAGTGATGGATAATGATAAAGTTTATGAAAAAGTGATAGTCGTGCAATTTTGCGGCGGAGACATAAATCCTGGAGACCTGCGCGTTTCTTTAAGGCTGTGATGCTGGTGTTACGTGAATAATCGGAGTAAATAAAACGAACGGCGCGGTTCTGCAATGGTTTGGTTTGGTTTATGGGGTTTTAACGTCCCAAAGCGACTGAGGCTATGATAGACGCCGTAGTGGAGGGCTCCGGAGATTTCGACCACCTGGGGTTCTTTAACGTGCACTGACATCGCACAGTACACGGGCCTCTAGAATTTCTCCTCCAAAGAAATTATAGCCGCCGCGGCCGGGATCAAACCCGCGTCTTTTGGGTCAGCAGCCGAGCACCATAACCGCTGAGCCACCGCGGCGGCTGGTTCTGCAATGATTCAATGTTATTTATTAGGTAAGATTGGTAAGGGTCCCAAATAGCCGAGGCATATTCAATTTTAGGTCGAATTAGAGTGGTATAGGCATGGGCACGGAGGTGAGGAGGAGCATGCTTTAGGTTATGTTTTAAGAGACCTAATGACCGATTAGCAGATGCAAGCATAAGGTTAATATGGTGGTTCCATGCTAAGTCTGAATGAAGGTGAAGTCCTAAGTACTTATACGTGGTGTCTAGCTCGAGTGAGCTATTATTTAAGGAGTATGCTGTTTGAATTCGAGACATTCGGTTAGTAAAAGAGATCAATTTAGTTTTTGAATGATTAAGTTGCATAAGCCAGGTTGAGCACCATGCTGTTACTGAATCCAGGTCAGATTGAAGGGATTGGGAATCGGTGTTAGAATAAATTTTGCGATAAATTACACAATCATCAGCAAAAAGTCTGATATGGGAAGAAATGGAATCCGGTAAATCGTTGATAAATATTAGGAAATGAAAGGGGCCAAGCACACTTCCTTGTTGGACGCCAGAGTGTACTTGGCTGAAAGACGAATTGTGGTTATTGACAGTTGTAAATTGCGACCTGGAAAAGAGAAAATCTTTAACCCATGAAATGACAAGAGGGTGAATATTAAGCAGTGCTAGTTTCATTAGTAACCGGTTGTGAGGTACTCTGTCGAAAGCTTTAGAAAAATCATGAAATATGGAGTCTACTTGAATGCCAGCATCAATCGATGATTGTATGTCTTGAATGAATCCGGCAAGTTGCGTTTCGCATGAGTAGCCTTTACGGAACCCATGTTGATATTTAAAGATAATGTTATGTTCTTCAAGATAGTTAATTACCTGCGAGTGAATTACGTGTTCAAGAAGTTTGCAAACAGTGCTAGTTAATGAAATGGGTCGGTAATTTAGGGGTCAGGAACGATCGCCAGACTTGAAAATTGGCACAACTTCAGCTAGGCGCCAAATCCAGCGGAATCACGCCTGATGATAGAGATTGTGAAAAAATAGCGGACAAGATGCGATGAATACCATCAGATTAATTTTTGAGTATTTTGTTATTAAAGCCAAGGTGATCTGATGCTGATGTTGTTTTAAGCTTCCCTAGTAAGGATAGGATACCGGTCTCACTGATACATATTTCGGACATTGACGTATTAGAAGTGCTGACAGAAATAGGAGGTAGAGGGAGATCTTCACGGGTAAAAACGGATGTGAATGCGTTATTGAAAAGTTCGGCGCATTAGGCCACTGGAACACTGCTGCCTTCCGCGTTGGTAAGAGTAATGTCAGGATGATCAGCGGGGTTTATTTGCCAGAACTTCCGTGGGTTGTTTGTTAGCATTGCCCGTAGATCGTGTGTGAAGAAGTGCCTACGTGCAGCTATCAACTCAGACTGATATTCCTTATCACATAGTTTGTACCGTTGCCAAGATTCGGAGTGTCTGTTCTTGTCGGCTTGTCTGTAAAGGCGCTTTTTCTTGTTATTAAGGCGACGTAGATGCCTATTAAACCAAGGCGCTGTGCTAGTGCATGGGATACTGATGACGGGTATGAATCTGTCAATGAGAGTAGCAAGTTTCACGCTGAACAGGTTCCAGTTCGTTTCCACGGAGCGTGACGAAAAATCGTGAAGAAAATGATCAGCGAAGACTGACAACTGAGCGTTTATTTCACCGAAGTTTGCTCGGTTGTAGCACCTTATTTGTTTAGTACCAGTTACATTTTTATGGGGCACAAAATTCAGGTTACCCGTGATTATGGAATGGTCGGAAAGGCCTTCTAAGAGCGCAATGTTGGAGCAAAGGTAAGGATCACTTGTCAAGATAAGATCGAGAATATTGGCTGTAGTGGCGGAACGACGCGTAGGTTCAGAAATAAGTTGTTGCAAAGAGAAGTCGAGACGGGACTGGAGGAAAGCCTGAGCTTCAGGATCATTGGCAGGAGCTGTTAATGACGACCAGTTAATAGCCGGAAAGTTAGTCACCAAGTAAAAGTAAGCTTGAATTCGGGAAACGACAAGTAAGATCGCTTAGTAAATTAGAAAACTGACTTGCGAATGAGAATTCATGTCCGGAGGGCGGTAAATGACGCCAATGATGGCGACCGTGGGACCACAACTCAACCGAACCCATACCGATTCTAGGTACGACGTGACGTCAATAGGCACAGCAGTGAGCACTTATCAGAAGGACACCGCCACGTCTACGGCCCGTGCGGTCACAACGAAATATGTTGAATTCGGAGTCACAGGCGAAAACGACATCATCAGGAACCATGTCATTTAACCAAGTCTCGGTAAGCGCGATGACCGAGGAGCAGCATGAATCAATTAAAGAAGAAAGAGCTACGTTTTTAGAAAGAACACTCCTTATGTTAGTGTACAGAAAACTGACATCGTAATTGGAGCAACGCTGCGCGTTTGGCCGCACGGTTGGTTTGACAGCCACTTTAGGAGAACTGGAAGGGATGCGTCAGGCAAGGGACACGCGTACTGCGCTACTGGTTTGATCATCCCAGAAATACGAGACACCATTGATAAGCAGTTTATCAAAAGACAAACGGACCTTGTCACCTTCTTTTTTTACTGATTTGGCATACTTCCACAGTTGGCTGCGTTTCGCACGAACCGTTTTCGAGTAATCTCGCGAAATGCTGAAATCGGTATTTTTGAGTTCATAGCCCTTACTCATAGAGAAGGAACAGTAATGGTCCTAAAATCGAACCCTGTGGCACACCATATTTTATAACTTGCAAACTTGATTTAACGTTACCAAACCCAACGTACTGGAGTCGATTCTGCAAATAACTCTTGATTAAACGTAGCGAAGTTTCACGAACACCGTATCTTTCCAGTTTATATAAAAGAATCTCATGCTTTATGGAGTCGAAGGCCTTCTTGAAATCTAAGAATATGCCTACAGTGTAAAGTTTATTTTCAATCTTCGAAATTATTTTTTCTTTTATGTTTAACAAAGCAGACTCTACTGATTACATTTCTGGAACCCGTACTGCTGCGGTTTGATGACGCCCTTGCTGTATAAGAAGCTACCCAATTTACTGTTGATTACGTGCTCCGCTGTCTTTGAAAACACCTGAAGCACGGAAATAGGACGGTAGTTCCCGAAAACGTTCTTGTCGCCTCCCTTGTGTACCGCGCAGACGCGGGGAATTTTCATTTTTTCAGGAAACAAACCATCACGCAAGATACAGTTACAGATGTGTGAAAGAAGTAAGCTGAGCAGGTTAGCCACCGCTTTCACTGCACGAGCTGCTATTTCATCGTACCCGATACCACAGTTGTCCTTGAGACCTTTCAGCACGGATTCAACTTCATACGGTGTAGTTGGAGATAAAAATATTGTATCTGCCAACCGATCATCAAAATACAATTCCGAGTGGGCGCTATCGCAAATATGCGTAATGCCCGACGTTAGAAAATGAGTATTGAATTTTTCAGCCAATGTGGAGCCTGAATAAGCAATGCCATCAATTATGAGTTCTTGTGGGGCAGTATTCGCATTTTGCGACAGAAGGGATTTCATTAGAGGCCAAGCTTTTCCAGGGCAGCCGTAAACCGTCGTAAACTTGTTAACATAATACTCTGTACTGGCTTTCTTCAGGTCAGTATTAAGCTTGTTTCTAATCTTCTGATATTGCAAAAATTTACTTATATCTTTAGTCCTGATAAATTCCTGAAGTAACCTGTCTCGATTATTTATTCTTTCCAAAAGTTCCCTTGTAATCCATGGCTTTCTTGCTTTGCGACATTTAACGACTTTCTCAACAGGAAATGCTGCTTCATAGAATTTAATTACTTTGTCAACAAAAGCATTGTACGCATCATTGGCATTCTGAATGCTTAAGACTTCACTCCAATCTGTATTTGATAGCATGCTACCGAAAATAATCATTCCATTTTCGCTAATGCGTCGTCGATGAAGCAGAGTTCGAGGCGTCTGATTCTCAATAGGGTGGAAACAGAAAAAAGGCATGTGGTCACTAATACCAGTTGCTAGGACACCTGCACAGAAATCTTTTAAACAGCTACTAAAACACAGGTCAATGAGCGTTTCACTTCTGGCGGTCACACGAGTGGGTGCATCAAGAACATTTTTCAGTGCAGCTGAATGCGCTGATTCAAGAAGTGCAACTGATGATGAGTCTTTGCACAGTACATTAATGTTGAAGTCCCCCACAATAATGACGGGAAGACCTTTCGATGTGAGATATTCCGTGAAATGTTGAAAAAAGTTTAAGAACACGGGAAGGGATCCAGAAGGCGGGCGGTATAACACTGTTATAATAAAACCTTTGGAATTGATTGTAAGCACTTCGTAGTCAATGGTGACCACAGAGTATTCTTCCAAGACAGTATAACTGAATGTATTACAAATGTATAGTGCTACACCACCACCCATTTGGCGGTTGCGACAGAGGGCTTCACATCTGTAACCATCAAACTGGAAAGCATCATGTTTGTCAGTAAACCATGTTTCCGTAAAGCACAAAACGCTAAATTCATGTTTCAGGGATGTTAAATAGCTAATTACTTCTAGTTGTTTACTACGCAAGCTTTGCGTGTTCAGGTGAAAAACTGAAAGGAATCTACGCAGTGGGTGTAGATGGATGAGAGCATCAGCGAATGCCAGTCCGTCATAGTAGCCGTATTGCGGGAAGGCTGTGACATGGGTCAGAGGCATTAACAGGGAATTTGCGTCTTTCAGTTGATCTTGCTGAGATCATCTTCAGTCTTTATCAGGATGGCGAGCTCACCTGCCTTTTTCCTCACATAGATTCTTCCGTTCCTCTGCCAAGAAAATTCATACGACTTCTCGGTCGCCCTTGTTTTGACTAGCCAAAAGAGCTTCTTATTTTGCGGGCTCAAGTTATCGAACAATCTGATGCCTGGTACTTTTGTCCTCAAGACTTTTGTCCTTCTTTATCATCCCATTGGTTTTTCAGCGTACGTGAAGAAAACCGCACTAGCACTGGAGGGACTTTGTCAGGTTTGCAAGGGAGTCTGTGAATTGCCTCTACGTCTCGCGTTGTTACTTCCGGGATTTCCAGTTTCCGTGCGATAATGTTTAGTTTTGCCAGCAAATTTTTATCTTCGGTATATTCCATGCCATGAATTTCCAGGTTCTGTCTACGGCAATACTGATCCAGGTCGTTTATCTCTCTTTCCAGTTCTTTAATTTCTTGAAGGGATGCATCCGACTCGACTTTGTCTAACCTTTCCCTCAGTTCAGTTATCTCTGTTTGTTGGGCTGTGACGAGCTCTATTACGCTATCATATTTGTCCCATAAGAACTTGACATTCTTTTCAATTGCTTCCACAGTTTCTTTCATGGTCATAAGTTTCTCGATTTTGCTCAGGAGGGGCAGAAGGGCTCCAATTTTCTTGTTCATATTGGCTAGCCTTGCCACAATGTCAACATCATAGTCATGTTTAGCCTTTCCAGTGTTCTGGCTACCTCTTAACTTCGAGGCTTTGCATGTTGGAATAAGCCATGACTTTCCTATGTCAGGCTTGGCCTTTACGGCTGCCTCTCCCACTCCTGCGCAACTCCCGGCATGGTATGTGAAAGTACACTCAGGACAGTTTATGGCAGTGGAATCTTTCTCGATGGCTACGTGACATGCCAGACAAGTACACCACTAACAATAGCAACAGCAGCAGCAGCGGCAAAAAAAAACTATTGTTTGAACTCTTACGGTAGACAAAAAATACAACTAACCTGTAACAGCAAGACGAGGGATTAAACGATGGAAGGAACTTCCGCCACTGCTGCGTGCTATGTGGCCGCGCCGGGGGCAGAGCTGTCTTCTTATAGTCTTGTCCGGTGGTGACGTAGCGCTTGCTTCCCTTGTAGCGCAGCTATTTGTCGATGGCCTGCCAGCTGATCATGCCTGCACGTGGTAAGAAGTCTGCAAAAGCAAGACGAGGGATTAAACGATGGAAGGAACTGCCGCCACTGCTGCGTGCTATGTGGCCGCGCCGGAGGCAGAGCTGTCTTCTTATAGTCTTGTCCGGTGGTGACGTAGCGCTTGCTTCCCTTGTAGCGCAGCTATTTGTCGATGGCCTGCCAGCTGATCATGCCTGCACGTGGTAAGAAGTCTGCAAAAGCAAGACGAGGGATTAAACGATGGAAGGAACTGCCGCCACTGCTGCGTGCTATGTGGCCGCGCCGGGGGCAGAGCTGTCTTCTTATAGTCTTGTCCAGTGGTGACGTAGCACTTGCTTCCCTTGTAGCGCAGCTATTTGTCGATGGCCTGCCAGCTGATCATGCCTGCACGTGGTAAGAAGTCTGCAAAAGCAAGACGAGGGATTAAACGATGGAAGGAACTGCCGCCACTGCTGCGTGCTATGTGGCCGCGCCGGGGGCAGAGCTGTCTTCTTATAGTCTTGTCCAGTGGTGACGTAGCGCTTGCTTCCCTTGTAGCGCAGCTATTTGTCGATGGCCTGCCAGCTGATCATGCGTGCACGTGGTAAGAAGTCTGCAAAAGCAAGACGAGGGATTAAACGATGGAAGGAACTGCCGCCACTGCTGCGTGCTATGTGGCCGCGCCGGAGGCAGAGCTGTCTTCTTATAGTCTTGTCCGGTGATGACGTAGCGCTTGCTTCCCTTGTAGCGCAGCTATTTGTCGATGGCCTGCCAGCTGATCATGCGTGCACGTGGTAAGAAGTCTGTAACAGCAAGACGAGGGATTAAACGATGGAAGGAACTGCCGCCACTGCTGCGTGTTATCAATTTTGACCACATCGCCGAAAATTTAGAAGAGCTGACTGCTATTGAGCGTTAACCTGAAGCGAATAATGCGAGATTTCAATTACTTCAACGCACGGTGCAAGTAAGGAAAAGTAGCAAGTATGTTCAACTGTTACAAGCATCGTTGAATGAGCTGTAAGTACGCGCGTCCTAGAATTGAGCGTTACACTACTTCAACAGAAATGCCTAAGTTTCATTGCTTTATATTCTTAATGCACACGCAATTCCACTATCACTCATCTTCCTGTAGTCTCTGTATGCGCTTGCAGTAATAAATTTACCTGTCAAGTACAAGAATTTCCTTATAATTCTCTCTATATACACATACAGGGCGCGCGCTTTCTTGTAGCAGCCCATGTTTGTGTGCATCCTTCCGACAGGGATACTTTCATAAAAGCGCGCATTCATACAGCATGACTCACCCTCCCTAAAGCAATCAACCAAAGCGTAGACGTGCGCCTAGCCAAACACGCAGAGAGAGGGCGCCACGCGTTTCTTGCGGATGCTGAGGATGCATGATCAATAGAAAAATAGCCAAGGAAAAATTTTGCCTGTTTCGAATGTCAAATACTTTATATCTATTAAAAGATGGGATATTTAGCTGGCTAAAACTCCGCGTGCAATCCGATATATTGTAAATTAGGGCAGCGGTGAGTGATCAAGTGAGGACAACTGGTTTTTTTTTCACGACCTGGTCATAGGCTTTATGCGACCATACCTCATCGCGCAGGGTAAACGCAATATTCGAGCCAAACTGATGAAACTTTATTAAAAGAAACTTTAGCAGGTATTTGACACCTCAGCGCGAGAGCTCGCTTGTAACAGCTACGCGTGACGAGATATTGATTTTTATTTTTCATTGCCATTCAGTTACGCGCCACCGCGCCGCCGGCTGTCACGAGATGGCGCGACCGGTTTTCCGAGGCGCATGGGCCGGAATCCTGGGGACGAAGATGAAAAGGTCTTGAAAAGTGAGGACAAGGGTTCACTTTACCTTAGAAAGAGTTAGCTTGAGGGATAGCTAAAGTGCTCCTCTATACGACTGAGGGCCAAACCGTGCAGCTTGGTTACTTTTGTCAAAGGCGCTACCTGAGACTTAAGCGGCTTTGATACCGATCATAACGCTATTAATGCCTGGTGTAAGACATGGTACATGAAATTTAAGAATTGGAAATATATGCGCTTATCAAGAACACTTCGCGAGCCACCTAATTACTACCCGAATAAACTTATTTCAAAATAAGTGGCTCATTACAAACATCTCGGTGTCCACATCTAAACTAACCTGTTTGGGCTGCTCACATCTCGCGTGTTATTACCAATGTTCAGTTTCCCTCGGGACACTTTCATCATAACTTGTTGGAAGTGCCTCCAACAATCAAATCAGTGCTTGAAAAGTCGCTTATTCCATCGTAGACAGAATATGCTGTCTCAGTGTGGGAGCCGAGTCAAGTGCGTCTAATATGTATAGCCGTTTAAAAATGAAGCAGAATAACTCCGTTCCGTTCACGGCCTCTAAAAACATAACATACCTTGCAGTAGAATACTTCCAAAAGCCACCCTTGACCTGCTAGCTTTTACATATCCTAGTAAACTAACTCCCTTCACCATTTTCACTCTACATTACATCATCCTCACTATCGAAATGCACTCCTTCTTCAATTCATCTCGACTTGACTAGATCATGTCCACAACATCGCAATTTATTTCTGCCCAATTAGTTGTTCATGCAGTAACTTTGGTAAGGACATTCCCACATTGGAATCGCCTTCCTGTACAAATCGCTGTCATCAAAGTTCATAGCCAGTCCAAGAGCGTTTGGCCTAACATTAAATAATGCCCATTAGGATTTACATTAATTAACGCGTTGCTTCCGTTCTCTTGCAGTTGTATGTGAGCAATTGTTAATACAGGTGTTCTGAAATGGGCTTGTTGGTTACCGATCACATTTGAAACAGCGCAAGCACGGGACATAGTAAAGAGAGCACTCGTGGTGTCTCCTATGTGCCGTCCTTGCGCTGTCTCAAATATGATTCGGTTATAGTTACTGTTATACATGCCGGCCCTGAAAGTAAGTTAAAAATTAAATCAACAAAAATGGCGCATCACGCTTGCGACTGGAGTTTCGTTTTATATTTACTTTTTCAGCTGTACGCCACCCTTTGTAATAGAATATAACTTAAGATCGAGCAGAAAGCGTTTCATAGCACGGCGTACAAAGCTGTTTGATGCCCCTTGTTGTTTAATATAAAGCAATGATGCAATTATGAATGCTCCAGTCATGTCCTAACGGAATAAAACAGTGCACGCGCGCTGAGAGGTGCATGGGCTAGTGCTGGTTGATCCTTCGTAAATTACAGAGACAAATGAAATGGCCGCAGCTGGCTGCTGGCCTCTTAGGCCTGCACTGTACGGAGCGTTTTTCGCACGTGAAAACGCGGCCGTGCCGCCGAACTTGCACCATTAGGGGGGGGGGGGGTAGTAGCGGGCTCGAAAAGCGACCACGTTAATTGCGCAAGTTGGGCAGCTGGGCCGCGTGCATTTCACATGCGGCGCGTTTTTTCCTGCGAGAAACGCTCCATGCGGGCCTGGCTTTATACTCTGCACGTGCACGCGTTTCGTGTGTTATTTCAGACGAGGATGCCGCCGAAAATTATCTCTCCTGAAGCTGCCTTATTTTTTACAGCGACAGCTGTTAAGCACCAGTTGCTGGGCTTCGCGTCGTCATCGTCGTAGTAATCGCAGCAGCAGTGTGTCGTAGTCATCGCCATAACCGGTTGCCATGCGAAACACTCGTGGGGTGGTTACCGCAGAAGGAGGAAGGTTATGAGTAGATCGAGCGCAGGCATCCGTAATCGGTGGGTAGTTACCGCTGGATTTATCCTGACGGCAGTTACCCTCGAAGGAGGGGGATGGTACCGTGGAATTAGAGGGTACAGCGAAAATGGAAGAAGACGCAAACGGTAGGTGGTTGCAACGGCAGCAGCCGGAGGGTAGTTAAGCTGGAAGAAAGAAGTTAGTTACCATAGGAAGAGCAGGGAAAGAGGCGCTACCGGCTTACAACTTCTTCTTGGGCTAGATGGTGCATGTTGTAACAAAAGAACTATATCGCAACCAAGACAAACACAAGAAAGGACCACACAGACACTACTGGTGCGTGGTTGGCCCGAGATCCACCAAGAGGGTAGTTACCCTGTAGAAGGAAGTGGGTCACCATGTAAGAAGGAGATTATGGCGAGAGCGTAAGAAGGCGCGACCGGTTGATGGTTGGCAAGCGAACCACCCGAATTGTAGTTACCCTGGAAGGAAGACAATGATTACCTAAGAAGGAGAGCACGCCGAGAGCGTAAGAAGGCGCAACAGGTAGATGGTTGGCAAGAGAACCACCCGAATGGTAGTTACTCTGGATGGAAGACGATGATTACCATAGAAGGAGAGTACGCCGAGAGCGTAAGAAGGCGCAACAGGTAGATGGTTGGCAAGAGAACCACCCGAATGGTAGTTACCCTAGAAGGAAGACGATGATTACCATAGAAGGAGAGTACGCCGAGAGCGTAAGAAGGCGCAACAGGTAGATGGTTGGCAAGAGAACCACCCGAATGGTAGTTACTCTGGATGGAAGACGATGATTACCATAGAAGGAGAGCACGCCGAGAGCGTAAGAAGGCGCAACAGGTAGATGGTTGGCAAGAGAACCACCCGAATGGTAGTTACCCTAGAAGGAAGACGATGATTACCATAGAAGGAGAGTAGGCCGAGAGCGTAAGAAGGCGCAACAGGTAGATGGTTGGCAAGAGAACCACCCGAATGGTAGTTACCCTGGATGGAAGACGATGATTACCATAGAAGGAGAGTACGCCGAGAGCGTAAGAAGGCGCAACCGGTAGGTGGTTGCAACGGGAGTAACCAGACGTTAGTTATCCTCCAGATCCGGAGAGGGGAAGAACTAGAAGAATAAGAATAGCGTGGAGCGCATCTGGCGGGTTGTCTGAGGTCATGAATGGAAGTTTACGAATATCCCTCAAGAGAAAAGTATACAACAGCTGTATCTTACCGGCACTCACCTATATGGGGCAGAAGCATGAAAGCTGACGAAAAGGATTCAGCTTAAGTGAAGGGCAACGCAGCAAGCTATGGAAAGAAAACTCATAGGTGTAACGTTAAGAGAGTGGAAGCACTGGAAGCGGGCAGAGTGGGTGAGGGAACAAGCGCGATTTAATGACATCCTAGTTGAAATCAAGAGCAAGAAATGGCTTTGGGCAGGGCATGTAATTCCAAGAGAAGGCAAGAGTAGCAGGGGGTGGCAGAAAATTAGGAGGGTGGATGAGATTAAGCAGTTTGCGGGGATACGGAGGCCGCGGCCGGCAAAGGACAGGGTTAATTGTTGAGACATGGGAGAGGCCTTTGTCCTTCAGTGGGCGTAGTCAGGCTACTGATGATGATGGTGATGTGTGACCGTAGAGGTAGGAAGTGTGTTGCCGTAGAAGGAGGAGGGTAGGGCGACATCAGAAGGAAACGCAACGGAGGGTGGTTATCATGGAAAGAGAACGATGTTACTGTGGAAGGAGTAGATGGGAAGGCGTGAAAGGAAGGCAGTCACGGTGGCAGGAGGAGGGTACGGCGAGAACACCAGGAGGCGGGTGGCTACCACAGGATCCACTTCGAGGGCAGTCATCGTGGAAGGGTTACGTGGAAGCAGTAGCGAGAACGCAGGAAGGCGCAACCGAAGGGTGGGAGAAACGGAAACCGTCCGGTAGGCGACTGAGGAGGGTCTGGCGACAGCGGAGGAATCCCCATCTGGAGAATGGCTACCGTGAAAGAGGGAGGGCATGGCGAGGGCATATGAAAGTTTCACCGGAGGGCGGTTACCGTGGACGGAGGGAGCTATGGCGAGACTGTAAACCGCAAGCGGAGAGTGGATGTCACTGGAACCATCCGGGTGGTGGCTACCTTGCAAGAAGGAGGCAGAGTATGGAACCGAGCCCACGACCTCCGGAGGTCGTGGGTTCGGTTGACACTGGCGTCATATGTTTTTTTTTCACAATTCTCACACATTCTGACAGCCGGATTTTCCCTTGCTCCGTCGCCTCCGCCGCGCCCGCAGCTGATGGAGAGAGCTGGCTCTGGACCAGTTTCTGCCCGAAAACGGGCGGCCGGTGCCGCTGGTGGTTTATTTAAAAAAAAATAAAAAAGGTGAAGCAAAAGAGTGTTGCCGGACGCGGCAATTGCTATTTAATATTTTAAACACCCGAGCTGCAGCCGGCATAAATGAAAGGGAAAGGGAGAGTATAGTGAGGAGAGTATAGAGGGGAGCGATAGCAAGAAAGGACAGGGGAGAGCTTTGTACACGATTTACAAAATACAAAAGTAATCAAATTCGCGCCGCTCGCGCGCTGATGTCCAAGCATTGTGCGAAAATAAATACCCGCGAGCGGCCACTGCGCACAATCACTTACAAAAAAAAAATTGGCTGGGGCTTAGCTCGGTTAAGCCCGGATATCAGAAGCGAAAAGCTTCGGCGATGCCATGGCTTAAAACTGGTGGTAGTTGTTGATGATGATGATGAAAAGCTTTATTAAGAAAGAAGGGAAAAAAAGGAAAAAAGTACAGATACGGGTGGAATCTTTAGTTCAGGATCCCAGTGGCCACCGCTGTGGCTCTAACCTGGGACACTAGTGCGCGCTGCGTCGCCAGTTCTGAGCTGAGCAGGGTGCAAAGTGCAAAAAAAGAGCGTTTCCTTTCGTGGTAATGCTTTCTGCTGTGGTGCGGCGTCTTGCAGGCGGGCGCATAAGGCCGAGTCACACTGCGGAAACAGTCGGCCAACCCGTCCGACAAAACAGCGTTTTCGTCGGGTTGGCGATCCTGTCACACCGCGTCAACACGAACAGTGGGTAAACGTGTCGCTGTCTCCCGCCAGCCTGTGTTGGCCACATGTGCGCCACTTGTTCAGAAACTCTCTGTCACAACGGAGAAACCACTTCAATCGTGTTCCCCGGCGCTTCTCTACTGTTGCTCGCGCGCTTTCCTCCGTGCGTATGCACAGCCGCGGAAACTGGAGAAACGTTGCGCTGCCGTAGCTACTGGCGGTTTTGCAGAATATCGGACGAATTATGACCGTGCGCGGCGGCTGAGGTGCAGCCTTGCTCGATTCTGACTCGGACGGCGAGCTGCCACCGCAGAGAAACCACGCTGGATGATCGACAGGCTGGGAAAGGCGCCTGAGCAAGGCATTTTCGAAACCTTCATGCGAGAGAATTAAACACGGGCTACACGCGTCTATTTTCTGTGCCCTGCGTCTACTTCTACGCATTTCGTATTTTGCGCTGCTGTTCCACAATGCATTGTCAACCCAGCCGGACACTCCAAATCCGCCGCAATCTCTGCTGAGTCATCGAGTTTGTTGCAGGCTCTCAGAGTACTAAAAAAAGGTATAATTATACGCGTCATTCGTGCAATCAAATGGGTACTCACTAAAGTCATTCCGATTGCTATAGCAAAGAAAAATGTGCTGCACTGCTTTCTTGTTCAACTCAAGTTCAAAAATAGCAGGAAAGGTAACTCGCGCTCACCTGCGA
This sequence comes from Amblyomma mixtum, assembly GCF_055824585.1. Taxonomy (NCBI): domain Eukaryota; kingdom Metazoa; phylum Arthropoda; class Arachnida; order Ixodida; family Ixodidae; genus Amblyomma; species Amblyomma mixtum. Next base: position 402,447,279 of record NC_143014.1, read on the forward strand.
AATACGGTCCCAAATATCGATCTCTTGAAACACAGATTCCTTCAGGTCACGCCGTTGATATTTTGGGTCTGTTATATCCCATGGAAAGCGCCTCTCTACAATCATCGCGAACAGGTCACTTTCCTGGCGGCACGAGTACGACGGCGGCATGTTCACGCGAGCAACTGGCACACTCGTATGCCGGCTCCTGCTCGGGTGGTTCTCGCGCACAAACCCGTCAAGAAACTTCTGTAGCTCACGGCCGAGGCAGTCCCTAGAACAAGGCATTCCTTTTGGCTCCCTACAGAGCCGCGTTCGTCAGAAGTGTACGCTTATTCACAAGAATGCGACGGGGATCGTAGGAAACGTGTTTCTCCATGGCGGCCGCATCCGCCAGCCGACGGTGGCCACGGCAGCCTTCCCGTCTCTATGCGCCCGCCTGCAACACGCCGTACCACAGCAGACTGCGTTACGACGAAAGCAAACGGTCTTTTTTGCACTTTGCAAACGACGTTTCCAAGCACGAAAGGCACAAAAGCGTTGAATCACCACAAAGGGCTTGGTTTGGTTGGTGCGGTGTCTCCGGGAAATTCGCCCGCCCGGCGAACAGCGCCAACTGGGCCCACGAACGCTGTTTTTTTATTGTTCCGGTTCCCGGAAGCTGTCATACCGAGGCAACACCCCAGCAACCTGTCTGGTTTCCCTGCCGTTCGCGCAGTGTGACAAGAAGTTGTGGGACGAGTTGGTTAGACGACTTGTTGACGGCTCGCTTGCAAACGTGTTTGGTTCATGTCGTTGTTGTGTTTCCGCAGTGTGACTCGGGCTTAAATCTGGGGGTTTGTCGCAAGAGCATCCCCATGTTACGTGGTATGTGGTGGGAGTCTCGCCACACCATGGGCAAACCCCGTCATATTGGTCCGGAAAGATAATCTGAAATTTATCTAGGTTTGGGAAAGTGTTAGTCTGTAATCTACGCCAATCCCTGGCCTCTTCTGCGTTGAGCTTGCGGTGCGGGGGAGAGTACACTTGTTTCTGCGTTCGTGGGATGTGTAGTGTTTCCCCATATGTAGGGGGGAGAGGAGAGAGGTCAGGGAGGTTAGACGAACGATGGAATGAGAGGCGTCGAGACAAACGAGCAGTGGAGACCCCTGAACAAAGAGCTTTTTCTGACGACGGGGCCCACGCTAGACTTGGTGTTGACTAGCCTAGTGAAGCTTTTCGCTTCAAAAGGACTCACGTGGAGTCACGTGGGAGCAGCGAGCGCCCACCCGAACAGGTTTGCCGGTGTCCGGCGCCTCTTTCGATTCGACCACCACTCCGTTCCGTTGTGGCCGTTGTTTCCACCTCCGTCACCGCCGCGCCGTAGAGGAGGCCGGCTGTGAGAATGAGGCATTACACGTAATACCATAGCCTCCTTTATACTCTCTGTGCCTGTCAACGCGCCGCGCAAACTATGGAGCATGGAGGAAAAAAAACTAAGGAGGGAGCGTCCGGCGACAACCTTGAAGCCTAGTGTAAACAAGTAAAGATATAGCAAAAAAAAGAGAGTGTGTCCCCCTGTGATCGCACCACGTGATAGCGTGCGGTAAAGTCTAGCCCCGCTGAGCGCGCGCATGCGCCGATTAGCGCGGCAGACTAACTGTAGATCAACTTCCTTGCTGTAGACGCCCGCGCCGCGGGTCGCGCATACGCGCGCACTAAAACATACCAGAACCAAAACATAAAGGACTGCCTCGGAGAGCGAAAAACTGAGGGAGAAAACGACTTCAAAACAACTCGGCTTGCGAACGCTGGCCGCGTGACGTCACGCTCCCTCCTTAGTTTTTTTTCCTCCATGCTATGGAGCGGCGCCGTCGGGAAAGTTGCGCGGCGCCGCCGCTCCCGCCTCTGAGGGCGCCACTGACGTAGGTGTCGAGGCGCACTGGTGCGAATGCCGGCGCGAGGATGGGAGCGCTGGTATTCCCTCGCGGGATAACTGCTACTAAGCATGAATCGTACATATTCGTTATATTTACTTGCGAGGCCGACATCCTCTAACGATAACAAGTTATCGCGTTAGTTGTTAGCCAGTAACAGCAATGCTATGACGTGGTATTTGATGCAGTTTCAAGATATGTGGGCATGGCTCGAAAAACTGCATGACTGCTCCGCTAGCGTCGGTGGTAATAGAACAGTTACAATGCTAGTTTACGCTGCGCTAAAACAAAATTTAAGAAGAAAGGCACCAACATTTATTTACACATTTCACAACAGCAGTTGTGCTACAAGAGTGACTACTTTTACAGTTCATGACTTTTCGTGAGAGTGGCTTCTGCCGAAACAGCGGCTTATACGCATCATTCTTGTCTGTTATCGAAGAGGCGTAGTTCACCAGCAGTGGTCTGATGAATCTAGTTGCCACAAGTAGAGAAAAATTTTCACGGTGACTGCTGTCACTGACAGGGCACTTCAGCAACCTTGATTTACAGATGGCTGTAAAAGCTGCATCAGTCAGATTTTTCAATTGATTTTCAAGTCGTGGGTTTTCTTTTAAGCTTGTCTCCACAAACAGCCGCAGCCTAAGACATAGAGTAATTCGTCAGATGGGTAAAGCAGCCCACCACGGTCCTTCTCGGGTGAACTGCTCGAATGGGTATTGTAGGTGGCTTGGTAGTGAGTAAACAGCATTGCTCACATTCCATATGTTCACTTATCACACGAGCGATGTAGCCACGTAAGTAGAACGTGGCCGACAGCTGCGATGTAGGTAGAGAAGCAGGGACATGCTGCACGTGTAAGCGTCCCAAGGCTTCCAAAGCAGCCTCTGAAAGCTCATCGCTGCTCCCAAGTGCACATTGCCCTGTAGTCCTAAATTCAGTGCTGTGGTGACTTTCATGATATAGTACGTTGCTGTGTTCAGATGTCGCGGCAATTCCCGTCTTCAAGACTTTATAGTCCTGAGAGTACCGACCGCACGTCAAGTTGGTCGTTGCATCCCAGTGACCGTCTAAGGGTTCCAAACAGCGCTTCAATTGGGTCACTGCTGAATTTCCGCGTTAGTACAAAACAGAACTTCTCCTCAGCTACCAGATAGCGAATGCACAAGCCGTCGAGTAAGTTGTGAGCAGAAGTGCCTCGTACGTTTGGGCAGTGAAAAAGGCACGAGGATAAGTTGAACTTCCAGCCATTCCAGCCTAGAATCATTTTTTGTCGTCAAAGTGCCTGACGTCAGGAAACTTTTGCTCGATATGTTGGCACTTGTTGCTGGTGTCGTGCAGTAGTAAACATTGATGGATACTATTCATAAACAGTATTGTTGGTTCCGCATAGGCAAATGATGTATGGCAGCTCTGTCCTGCGTGCTCTTTCAAAAACTCCAGAGCAGATGATAACGTCTGGAGAAAAAACTTGGACAGCTCGTTAGCCGTTCATTTTTTCAATATTGTTAGGAAAAACATGTTTTCTGGTTAGACTCATCACAGGTTTTACAATCCTATCTTTCTTACATCTCGTAGAGTTTCTTCAAGTGAGATGATGAAAACCTCACCTTTCTTTCCAAGGTCCCGTGCAAGGAACTGAGAGCGGATGTTTTTCAAGACGTGGCAATAATCAAAGCTTAAATAAAGCCCTCTAATACTGCAAACACTGCAAAACAGCCCACATAACAACGACAGATCAACAGCACGTGGCTATCCGGGCTGCTCTCATCACAGCGCACCCGGCACTCGCCTCGCGAGGGTGCCCCAACGTCACTGTCGCCATCTCTCGGCAGCCAGCGGCGTAACTTCTCAAGGGAGGAGGAGCGGCGACGACGGCCGCGGAGCGCGGGGTTGCCAGGCACAGAAAGTATAAAGGAGGCTATGGTAATACATATGCCTACCCTAAGCGATCTCGATATCTCGCATTTCACGTTCGATTCATCGCATGCACCATTGTCAAAATGCTCCAAGACCATTAGCGACTATAACAAAGCTAATTTTGTAGCGCTTAATGACTAGCCCCCTTTTTAGATGTTTTCTTACCAGGTTATCTGGAGCGCTGAGCATAAATGATTCCTGAGCATAAATGAGCTTAAATGATTCCTCGTCTTGTCTCTTCTTCGGCGCGCGTACTCCAATAGCCATGCTCCATGGTATAACATATAATTAAAACAATTAAGAAAAACTTTTCGAACTGCTAAGCATTCATTAAAACGTGCCAATTGGACAGCATACAAGACAGCTGCTTAAGTATATTAGTGATCACTGAAATCTACTAAAGTAACCCTCCTGAACATTCTGCAGACTATTCAAAAACGCCTCTGGAACATAATAAAACCTGGAAAAACCAATAAAGTGTTGTTATTGCACCCACTGGCCAACCTGCTCCCGACCACCTCCGTGCTACTGTACTAAATGATCTTTCGTTAAATCGTTTCCTTCTTCATTCAATGTTATTCAACGTCCCGATCTGCAACTGTGCGATCATTTCGCGATGGATCCTAGCATGTTCGGCTTGCAAGGCACCATAACGATTACCGATTTGAAACTAACATCTTCTAGTGGAATTGATTGGTATAAATGGCAAATTTTTAGGAAATTCTAAAGAGCAGTTCTATCTTCATGAAAATGAATATTCTCACAATCGTATCATCATGGTGTACTAGTGAAGACTGGAAGACTGCTGCGGTCATACTAGTACATAAAGCCGGAGGTAGACAGAATCCATCCGACCGTTGACCCATATCTTTGAGATCAATAGAATGCAAAATAATGGTACATATATTTACACATCTTGTTAATTTCCTGGGGATATAAATTTCTTCGCTCTAACAAAGTATGGCTTCCGAAATTTTTTTCTCCTGTGACATTCAGCTACTTTCCTTTACTCAGGACTTGCACATTATATTTTGGGCTCCGGTTTTTCATCTGACTGCACATTTCTTGACTTTGCTACTTTGCTAAAGCATTCGATAAAGTTAATAACTCGCTACTATTACACAAACTAAGTGTGCCGAACATAGGCCCTGCAGTTCTTCACTGGATCCGTGGATTTCCTTCTTCTCGTGTTGAATTTGTCAACATTAATGACGCTGATTCCTCTACTGTACCACTTGGGTCTGGGGTTCCTCAAGGATCAGTGGTTGGCCCCCTTACCTTTTTGTTATCTTCTATATTGCCGTGAATTGCCGCTCTCGTCCTTAATGTACTTTGTATTCTGAGAGTAAAATAAATAAATAAATATCTCTTACCAAGGAGCATGCCCGGCGGAGGGGGGAAGGCGAATTAAAAAGAGAGGGGGTGCTTTTCTGAAGTAGCACTATGTCTTTTCCGGCGTAGTATTACCTGTATTGGCGAACAGGAGAAAATAGGTGAATAGCTTTTACTAGTACGCTGGTTAAGTAAATTTTAATAGTTAACATTTCAACTATTAGAGTTCGGCGCCTGGCTGTCTCTACAGATTTGTAGTTCGCTGTTAGTAATAGCCATGTCAGTTTTTATAATTTGAAGGAAGAAATTTCCGACGGTGCTGTGGTACAACAAACTTTTCGCAATCTCCGGTGCAATTCACTCACCGTCCCAGCGACTTCGCAAATACCGGGACGTTGTAGTACAACATGACGGAGCTCTCCTTATGTATTAACATTGTATTTAGTGCTGAATAAATAAGTATTTTTTTTCTGTCCACCCTGCACATCATTAGTCATTCAAACATACTCAATCGTTGCTTTTCTCAATATGCGACCAGCCGCATCGACCTAGCTGAATATAAATGCGTGCGATAGAAAGTGCTAAAGATCGTGCGGGCGATTGTTTGGAGAAATTGAGGTTGTATATCTTGTAATCAGCGCGATAAAGCCGAGACACATGACAAAAAATACATTTACGATAATTGAGCATATTAATTCGGGTGAAAATGTTGGACTACGTCACGCCAGTGAAGCACTGTTCACTTTATAAGTCATGCAGCTCGCTTAATCTCGCCTCGAACTTCCGGCTAAACATCAGTGCCGGGTTCATTAAATATAATCTCTCTCCACCTGAAATGTTATGCGGTAATAAATTTCCCCGGAGGTGTTCTTTTCTATCATATTAAACTTTAAATCTAGCAGGACACTTTCTAATAATTCCTACGCGCAGTCTTTGCCAAAAGTAACCAAGCAATGGGTTCTTGCTTCTCGAACGTATAACGGAACATTTACAGCAGCCTTAAAGACCGAACGGTGCCATTATGTAAGGACAAGGTCTCACCTTTCTTTACACAGAATCAGAGCTTAAGGGCTGCCATGAGTGCTTCGCTACGCGGCTGATTAACAACCCACCTGTGCCGGGTTACTTTTGTCAAAGACTGTATATCCGATGATGTTGGTGTGCCATACTGCCGCTACCGTTATTCCAATCACACTAATACCCTAATTTTTCGCTACGTTTCACTGTGCTCAGCAACAATTAGCGGCATTTAACACGCCTACGTCCACGTGGTCGAGGTCGATCCAGGCAAGTAAAAGAGATTAGCGCAAGCGACCGATCCCCGGAACGACGGAATGCCAACGAGCGGCTCTGTGGTTCACGAACCAGAGTGCCAGGCTGTTCCTATGCTCATAAGAGCAGTTTAGCAGACAGGCACTGCCTGGAAAAATATTTTTTTTCTCTTCTTTTATGAAAGGCGCGCTTCCTACGGAGACCGGTCAAGCTCGAAAGATGACATCATTTTTTTCGCTTGGCGTTTATTTCAGTAAAAAATGCGCTTGAGCCGCGCGACCGACGATTACGGTGGAAGAGACATCACTCGTCTAAGACGGGCGCTTTTGTTTGAATGCAGCCAAAGGTAATCGCCCCGGTGAATAAAACCGGCGGTTTGGTTCACCGAGTCTGCGTATGGCGACAAAGGGGTTATAAATGAGATGTAATTCTTACGAATTAAAATATCGCTGCTAACAACAACGCCACCGCCAAAAACAAAGGCCACGTTCGCAGCCACACAGGTAGGCCTACACCGAAGTGAGCACAGCAGCACTGGGACACTTGGGAAGCGGCGCACTTGAGAGAGGCTGCTTCTTTCCGGCCTCCCCTTCGCTGCAAGCATGGGAACGGCTCTGCACTGCCCCTGTCGTCGTGTTCACAAACCGACAACTTTTTTTACTCGCTCTTGCTCCTCATAGCTCACACAGCAGCTTTGGCGCTTTAAAATGCATTATTTTAGGAGCGCACTAAAACGATTGTCCCGTCCCAAACTACGATCACCACCATGACTGCAGTGCAAGACGCCACCCCATGACACGGTTATCTAATTACAGCTGACGACCGAAGAAAGCAGAGCAGACTGCAACGTTCTCGTTCCACTCATGCAGGAATAGGAATAAGATGTGTGCGCCCGCTACTTGATCTGACATCGTGGCGCGCGAACTCATTAGGACCATTGAATTATTTTCCATACGACAAGCTTGTATTCCGTTGGAAAAGCCTACCGGACCTGAACTGGACGCAATGTCATCGGGTCCTGAAAAGGACCAAGTACAAAGCGAGACTGATTAGGGATCTTCGTGCAGTTCTGAAGATCATATACGGAGTTCGGAAAAAGAATCGCGAGCGAGCAATCAGGGGCAGCGCTAACTTCTCGCTTGCCTTTTACTTTCTCTTCGTGAGTGGGTCCATTATAGACTGCAAGCACTTTTTTGCATGGTTTGGCGATCCTGCTTGCAATTACGACAAGAATCATCACAGAGAAAACGCGTGAACGGCTAAAAAAAACCGAAAACCTGCGTATGCCGGGAATCAAAGCCAGGCCACCCGCGTGGCAGGCGAGTATTCTTAGCTGAGAAGGGTTGTTTTGTAGGCCAGTTGGTCATACATATTTCAAGAAATGCTTCGGCGCGGCAGACAACGAGTATTCTTACACTGAACCACCGAAGCCGACGTAACGGCACTGCGTGCAAAGCCAACGGATGCATTGCGCAAGCACCCCAGATGTGGGTCACAGACTCCTTCCTCCATCTTGCCCAAGTCGTCGCTCCTCACTTGCGTTACGCCGGCCACGCAGACGCCGCCCCCGGGCCCCAGAAAAAGCGACTATGCCTTTGTCGCCATCTCGATGTATACTGCAACAGTTTAAAAATAATGTTGAATTGTTCCAACAGATTTACCACATACAGCACATGTCTCATAATCCTGGTGAAATTTTTTCCTGTACCTTCGCGTTCTAAGACGCCCTGATCTCGCTGCAAAAAGCGGGACGTTGCTTCTTCAATTACCACAGAACAACTGATTCCTGATTTCACGTTTCCATTCTCTGCACAGGTCCAGAGCCCGATTTATTCCATTAAATTTATCCATTATTTTTAACCCTGTCCCTTCTTTATCAGGCGTTCTGAGCTGTTTATTTCCTCGCTATGGCTACCTGCATAATTACTAGTTGTTTTTTTAGTCCTTTTCTTCCCCTCTGAGCCAATGCTTTTTCTGTACAAGCACTCAAATACTTTGACTGGCCATATCTTTTCGTCCACTTTCCTCAGGCCTTCTTCATACAATATTTTAAATTTGCTTCCCGCTCTTGAAATGGTGCCCAAGTACCCTTTGCGTTATTAGTCGTTTTGCAATGGGCACCAAAGGTTGATGTTACGCCCAAGTACCCTTTGCGTTATTAGTCGTTTTGCAATGGGCACCTAATGCTGATGTTAATCTGTCGTCACCTTTCGCTTTATTTACAGGCCGGTCCTGCAAAGGTGCGTTCGTTCTGAACATCTATAGCAGACCGCAACAACGCAAAGCCACGTTAGACTAAATCTTTCACAAAGCGAAGCGAATAGCGAGCGCATCGCCTTTAGTGGTGGTAGGGAGTTTTAACGCGTACAGCTACCAATGGGGATATCATAAAGAGGACGTAAAAGGCAGGAAGTTAGCCGCAGCCATAGACGACGCAGCACTAACTACCCTCACGGACCCGCTGTACTTGACTAGAGGTGGAAATAGCCTCTCTCGAGACACGTGTCCAGACCTCTCGCTAGTCTGGAACGCTAGAAATTACGAATGGCACAATACACAAGGAACTCTCGGCAGTGACCACTGCATCCTACAAATCGCATTAGAATCAAATAAATTACGGAAAAGGAGGGGAGAGGCTTGCCTGACCGATCCGACGAAGTTCAGGGAATTGGAAACCCCGGCCCTGGGTGTCGACGCGGCTGGCTATGAGGATGGGACCAAAACGCTAATTGAAACAAAAAATCGCTTCACGCGCAAATTTCAGACCACCGACGGCACCCCGGCAGTAGAGAACCACCTCTTGCACTTGTGGGAAGCCAGGAGATCTCTAACTAAGAGATGGCAAAAACAAAAACATAACCGTCAGCTTAAAATTAGAAATGCCCAGCTAACCAAACAAGCGGAAGAGTACGCATGGTCTCTAGCCAAAACCAACTGGAGGAAATGCGATTCCCTACAAGGCGCCCTCAGCACGAAAGATTCCCCAGCACATGGAGCTTGCTCAGGTGTCTCATTGAGCCTAACAAAACAAAAAGCGAACAGAGCAAGAATTTAAGGAAGGCACTCCACGACTTTCAAGGAACAGACGAACAACTCGCCGACAAACTCAAAACAAGGTACTTATGTACGACTGCAGGCGATGATGAGGAGATAAGGACATACACTGGAGAGGAAAATTCAAAGTTGGACGCAAAATTTACCGTCGAAGAAAACAAAGCCGCACTGATGAAGATGAGGGGAGGGACGGCACCGGGAGATGGCAAGATAACGGTCGGCCTTCTGGCCAGCCTCAACGATCCAGCTCTAGAAGATTTTACGCACTACATCAACGAATGATGGGACTTGGGGCAGTTACCAAACGACTGGAAAACATCTGTAGTGACGTTCATCACCAAGCCCGGTAACAAGATAAACATAGACAATTTGAGACCAATATCTCCCACGTCCTGCGCCGGTAAGCTCATGGAGGTGGCAGTGAGGCAGCAAAGGCTCTCCAATTATTCGGAACAGCACGAGCTGCTGCCGCCCCCAATGTTCGGCTTCCGGACATTTATAAGCGCAGGATGTGCTGCTCCAAATCAATAGGGAAGTCATTGACCCCCCCTTCGGGAATTCGGCGGACAGGGCTATTTTGGCCCTGGACCTGAAGGCGGCTTTTGACAACGTTAAACATAGCAAAATTCTTCAGAATTTGAACGCCACCAATTGCGGCGAGAAAACATTCACATATGTACAAAACTTTTTAGAAAATAGGAAAGCTTATATCAGTGTTGGCAATGATGATGATGATGAAAACATTTATTGAAAGCCACACTGCCTTAGTTGAAGGGAAGGCTGATCGGGTCTCTAGTCCGGGACGCCGTTGGTAAAAGCCGCTGCCCGTGCTCAGGCGACGAGGGCTCGTTGTTCCTCGAGGTCCGAGCTGGACAGGGCCGCCTCCCAGCCCTCCCGCATTGGCTGATTTATGATGTCTATGCTGTCATTTTTCTGACAAGCCCATACCATATGGTATAGGTTTGCCTTCTGGCCAAAAAAATTGCACTTGCCGAAAAGGACTCGGGCTCAATGGCGTGAAGCGTAGCTGGATTATTGAAAGACATAGTTTGTAGACTGCGAAGGTGACATTCCTCTGATTTACTGAGACCCTTAGCGGGCCTTAGGAGTGTCTCTTTCAAGGCGCAAATGTTGTAATATTTCTGAATATGTTGTTAACGTCCTCCATTAATGATTCAGACTTGGCAATGAAAAATTCGGGCCCATCGAGATGGGATCCCGAGGGACGCCTCAAGGAGCAGTTACCTCTCCGCTGCTTTTTAACGTTGCCCTCATGGGCCTCCCCGAGGGGCGCAATGCCGTGGATGGCATACGCCGCGCCATCTACGCAGACGACATTACTATCTGGTCGTCCCGGGGCAGCGTGGGCAGATGGAGGGGGCCCTCCAAGAGGCCGCCTCGGTAGTGCAAGATTACGCTCGGGAGTGGGGCCTGGGATGCGCTCCAAACAAATCAGAACTTCTACACATTAAAACGGATAAAAATTCAGGTGATAACATGCAAATTTACGTTAACAACACCCAGATACCAGTGGTGGAGATGCTTCGGGTATTGGGATTACAAATTAATAACTGGGGTAACAATGAGACGGCCTTGCTAAAAATAAAGTCCACCTGCGAACAAATTAGTAGGATGATTGGCAGGATATCCAGCAAGCATGGTGGACTTCTAGAAAAAGAAACCGTTCGCCTGGCTCAGGCGTTTATCGTCAGTCACGTGGTTTATGCGGCGCAATACCTCAATCTGAGCAAGAGCGACCGCGGGAACCTCAACGCGATGATTCGGGCGACGGTTAAACAAGCGCTAGGACTCCCTGCCAAAGCGTCCACTGAGCGCCTGCTCCAACTTGGTGTCCACAACTCGGTGGAGGGGCTGATTGAGGCCCACAGAACAAGCTAAATTGTCAGGCTGTCGGTGTCCAGCGCCGGCAGACAAGTCCTTCGGGACCTCAATCTCGCGCTGCTCCCCACCACCGAACGCAGAGTCGACATCCCCGAGGCATGGAAAAGCACTTTGTCTGTTAAGCTGCTCCCCAAGAATATGAATTGGGAGTATAATCAGGGAAGGCGTGAAGCCAGGGCAAAATTTATCCCAAATTACTACGTGAATAAGACAGGCATATACTACGTGGATGCAGCGGGTCCAACCGAGGAGGACATCTGCACCATTGCGGTGGTGCACGAGGGAAAGCAGGTGAACGGGCTCTCGGTAAAAAGTAGCGACACGCTAATGTTGGAGGAAGTGGCGATTGCACTGGCCGCCACCTACTCCGACGCGGCGTACATAATGACGGACTCGCAGCCGGCGTGCCGAAATTACGTGCGGGGTAGGATAGCGCCACTCGTCCGCAGAATACTATTGGCATCTGAGAGCAATTCGAATTCCGCTATGAGAAAAAAACAGATAGTATGGGTACCCGGTCACCAGGGGGTTGAGGGAAACGAGGCCGCTTACACGGCTGCCCGAGCGTTCCTTCCCCCGGGTTCCACTCAATTCCTCGGTTCTGCCGCGGCAATAATACCGATTCCGCTAATCTCTTAGGCGGGCTTGGAATATCCTTTGTCAGCAAAAAGAATATAAAGCTAAAATCTCCGCCAACAGACAAAATGAAATCCTCAGAACGATGCGTATCAGACAGGCGAAGATCGGCGTGGTGGTGGCGCTTTCTTGTACAGTTCGAGCACCTGCTGTCCTTCAACGTGCACAGAAATCCCTGAACGCAGGCGCTTTCGCCTTTCGCCTCCATCAAACCAACGAGCTCGCGCTGACGCAGCTCTCAGCAGAAAGAAGCTCACGGCACACAGCGGCAAAAAATGCTATGCCGCATGCAAACTGCTTTTTGATTTTCGGTGGCCGTGGTGAACTGGAACAATATTTTGCATGGCAGACTATGAGAAACGTACACGCTGAGCTACTAATTAATATTACGTTCTATAGAGCCATTTTCTTCAAGTCCTTCTCCAAGCAGTCATGTAATTTCTTGTTGACCTATTCGCCCAACAGCAATTACTTGAAAAACGTACTTGTATATAAGTATTGAAATTACATTACTATATATTATGCCACGGAAAAAACACATATATCTCACTTCTAACAAATGTATTAAAAGACTCGAATATAATTACACAGCAGTGTGCGTGTTTCCCCACTATACAAAACCAATCCTAAGATGCTGCTGTATCGCTCGCAATCACCATAAAATTGCTCGCTTTACTTTTTGCCGATATGAGAGATGTTTTGCGCCTCCCTCTAATCGGTCTGCACTAGGTACCAGACTACCTTGCTCATGTCATCATATTGAGAGCCTAAACTTCCTATCACCTTAAGTAATGCTCCAGAATTTCAATCTATTAAGTAGAATTTCAAATTTTCGCAGCCAGCATCAAGTAGCGCAACTAAATATACCAGTTTCTAACCCTCCTATGTGTTTAAATGCACCTTTTGAACGCAGCATGCAACTTTGAAACTTTCCTTATGTCACTAATCGCGCTCTGTATAGGAGCAAATTGTTAGAGGCTGCTGATTTTAATTCACTGACATGTTTAATTCGTGTGTTGTTGTATCATAAACGCATATTTTAACCTGCCAGTTATGACATGTTTATTCTTTTGCTTCTCCCGTCCCCTCCTGCCATTGCCTCATGTCAGGCTTCAGTATGTCAGAATAAAATAAAGACGCTACAAATACGACCACCACTAAAGCGTCGCCTTTTTCATTCCGTAATCAAAATACAGACCAACCCGCAGTCGCCATACGTGACGCCAACGCGCCCTGCTCGACTCGACTCTGTACTGGACTTCCATTAGTGGCGCCATCTGGGTTGCGAAGGAATGGATACAAGCATCCTGTGGTGTTTTTAAGCTCTGGCAGATGAAGCCACATAGTCTACAAATGTCCTACAAACCATTACATCGGTATAACATCGGTGTGTCGTAGGAACTATAACGCTCCTATGACATCTAAGCGTGTTAACGCGCGACTTTGAAGCGGACAGCAGGAATTCTGTGCATCTGTGCTAATATTTAGGCGCCCTAATATGCGCGGACGTACTGTCTCCGAGTTTTTACTACACCAAACAAGGCGCGATTAGAAGCAGAACCGCGCATGTGATCACTTTCGACGCGCATCGCGCATCTCTCCAAGCAGAGTAATCCGAGATAAATTTGTTGCGGGTTAGGTGCGACACTGATAACGCCAAGCCGTTGTGTGATGACATGTTCCGGTTGGCGATCATGCCGTGAAGCATGCGGCTTTTTTCCCGGACATATCCGCAGTACTGATCGTGGTGTTCAGCATCGAGGCGAGAAACTGGAACACCGGACAGGTCAAAGACGAATGCGGACAAGCTTGCCTCCTTGCACTGCCACCACGTTTTCTCTGGTGTTGTTTGCCCAGTGATATCTCCAAGACAACAATTTAAAGGAAATGCGGTTGAGCTTCGGTTTATGGGGTTTAACGTTCCAAAGCGACTCAGGCTATCAGGGACGCCGTGAAGGGCTCCGGAAATTTCGACCACCTGGGGTTCTTTAACGAGCACTGACATCGCACAGTACACGGGCCTCTAGAATTTCTCCTGCAAAGAAATTCTAGCCGCCGCGGCCGGGATCGCCACCGCGGTGGCTACGCGGTTGAGCTTCACTCACCTGGATGCCTTAGACGTGACTTCACTGCTCCACCCTGCTTCAAGTGCGCGGCTGCTGCCTTGTCACATCCGGAATGCACGCTGGGTTCCTCTTAACGCTCGCTGCCTGAGCCGAGTTGCTAGTAGCTACTACAAGCCGCTCGTGGCTACATTTCCAATGTATTCGCGTTATGAGGGAAAGACGCCTTCTCTGGAGACCTGCAAGCGTGATCGGCGCAGCGATTGCAGTGGGTGCTCGCTCAGTGCGCTGATTTTTGGGCTGCCAAAGCAGCTTTGTCGCAAAAAAGGACAACAAGACCAATGCACTCACCGTCCGAGTTCACCGGCGGCTTGCTTGACCGGACCTGTTGCGCTCAGCTTTTTGCTTGTACACGATACGGATCATGGCTGCAAAGTCCCTCCTCAAACAAAGCTGGTTGCGGTGGTGGCGCCATCTGCTGCACTTGCCTCGAGTCACTGAAAATGCATCAACAACGACAAAAAAAAACGGCCTCTCAATAAACAGCATTCCTCGGTAAAAAACTCTCTGCGCACCGCACGAAAAGAAATCCAGCTTAAGGTCAAAAACTCCGCCTAATTGGAAAGGCTTTTGGCGACAATCCAGTTACAAGTGTTGCCAGATCTTATCTGCTCGAAGTGAATGCTTTGGAGTCATGTTCATTACGTATCAATAATCAGCACCGGGGCGACGGAGCGCTTGCCGTGCCCGACGTGGTGGCCGCTCCGCTCGCACGCTCCTCCGATGGGCAAACAGCAGCCGTTTTGCGCGCAACGGGCGGTGTTTTAGCAGACGACGCACCGAGTCGGGATGCCTTCGTAGTCGCCTTTTCAAGCAAAGGTTGCCAAGACGGAAACGCTTTGAATTTCATGTGAGCTTCGTTATCACAGTTTATCGGCCCATAGCCTACGTCAATAACATTATTTGAACGCTGACGAAATGAAAATATGCAGTTCTTGCGCCCGGACCGTTACGCGCGCACGGCTGATGGAACAGGCAGGCGAAAGTTTGGTTCCACGTGACCCCGGCGGACTTGCAGCCTCTACAAGGTGTTTCAGGGAAGACTAAATGATTCCCTAAAATTGGTTTCTTGAGGTAAATACGGCTTTTTCAGCAAAGTATTACCAGCGCTGGCGGACACGAGAAAACCGGTTAATCTTTTTAAGTAGTACGCTGGTTAACTAATTCTTAACTTTATATTATTAACTTTATAACGATTAGTGTTAGGCGCCTAGTTCCAATCACAAATTCGTAGCCCGTAGTTAGTAATAGCCGCATGAGTTCTCATAACATGCTCTGGACAAAAACATTTTTGTGCGGGGAACCGTTTATGAACGAAGTTTTTTCGCATAATGCAAGATTCTACTATAACAAACAATATATCCGCAAATCGTCCGCCGCGGTGGCTCAGTGGTTATGGTGCTCGGCTGCTCATCCGAAAGACGCGGGTTCGATCCCGGCCGCGGGGGTTGAATTTCTATGGAGGCGAAATTTTAGAGCGCCGTGCACTGTGCGTTGTCAGTGCCCCAGGTGGTCGAAATTTCCGGAGCCCTTCACTACGGCGTCTCTCGTAGCCTTAGTCGCTTTGGGACGTTAAACCCCATAAATCAAACCAATATCCGCAGATCACCCAATGGCACTCTAGTATTTTTTTTCGGTTAACGGTTTTGCTCTCGTCAAAAGCGTTCCCAATTGGTTTTCTATGGCAGCCTTCACTGTTCGATGCGATCGATGGAAGAACTTTGACGAAAAAATTTTGCTATATGTCAGAAGAACGGACCATTACGTTCAGTATTTCCATAGCAGTGTTTTACAATTTTCCAGTTTTCGAAATTTCTGTCTCAGAATGCTGGATATGTCGAAAACCCGATTATCCTTGGCGCTTTGGAGCGTTAAAATCTGACTTTTTTGACTAGTTACGTGCACTGGACAGGCTGCTTTGCCTGTATGCTTTTCGAAAGCGCATATATTTTGGCACCATATAGCCTAACCATAGCCATAGCGCTGAGGATAATCGCGTTTTCGAAATTCTATACACTGATATCGCTATAACTGACAGCCGGCTACAAATCTCTAATTGCAACCATCTGCTTAGCTGTGATTGTTAAGAAGTTAATAATAAGAAATTAGTCAACCAGCTTACGACTTAACACGCCAGCTTTCCGGTGTCCGCCAAAATGGTAATAATATACCGCAAAAGCTAAATTTTCCTCCAAAAAAGGCTATTTTTGGAAATTAATTCCCAGAAAACCAAACTCGGCTACAAGACGACTTGACTCTTCTTGACTGTTCTTGACTGTTCTTGAGTATAGGCTAGTGCTACTCTAAGCACCTGCATCGACAAGCCGTCTTGGAGTTGAAGTCTTCTAGACATGCTCCTTTAGGCAGTCTGCAAATCTGCCATACTGGATTATTTCAAGAACCATATGCCGGCATTTGTGCCAAGAATGTCGAGACATATGCTTCTTAAGCCAGTATAGCACATCTACAGACTGGCTAAAAGGGCATGTCTAGAAGACTTCAACACGCGTTGTTGAGATCGAACCAGCCAGCACGCCTGCTTCTACTGTGTATGGCTGCGAGCAACTTGAGTGTGATTACTTTCGGGCCTGCCGCCACGGACCGCACGCACGGAGAGGACCCAGGTGCCAGCTGACTTCAGTTACGGAGTTTGCCCGGTTGGAGTGCAGGACCAAAACAGATCCCCTTTCAGAAAGGTCTGCACGTGTAGAACGTCGCCGCCGCCGCCTCGGGGAGACGAACGTTATCTTCCCCATTTGCCGTGACCGTGCCAGGGAACAAAGGGCCTCATTTCCCGTTGCTCTTTGGCGTGCCAAGCACCGCGACAAGCTGGCGGGCATCATCTCCGACCCTCGCGAACATCTCCAAGCACGAGGAACCACTTTCGGCCTTTTCGTGACCTCGCGTTCCGGCCTCGAGCGGCGGGTGTCATTTGATGATCAACAGATGTCGGTGACCCGCAGACACCTTCGGCTGGCCGGAGGCCATCACCTACCGCAGTCGACGCTACCTCGATGACAACCTTTTTTCCCTCAGACTCCACATGTGAAGGGGGCGTGACCATGAGTGCAGCGGTGTGTTTGTGCGCACAAGTTTGTGCTCTAGGCCCCTCCCACCCCGACGTGGGCGTCCTCAACCTAGGGAATTTAGGGAACGAGAAGCGTATAAAACTCGACAACGAATGCGGCAGAATCGTCTCACTTCTAACCAACATGTCGTAAAAATGTAAATAAACCCTCTTGTAATCTTCCTCCCATCACCCAACTTATTGACTAGACGGCACTCTTGTCCTGGTGGTGGTGGGAACGGGCGTTGGCTTGACCACGGTTCCGACAAGCAGCGAGCAGCAGCAGCAGCGAGCTAGCAACGGCTCCCGAACCGACCCCTTCTGTCAACAGCGTTCTGAACTCGGGAATTAGAGCCCATGCATGCGTTTCAGCAATCACAATGAAGGGCTTCATTGCAGTAATTTAGTCGCAGAAATATAGTAAAAATGCTTCAATACGAAGTGCGTCTCATTGTTTCCGGCTGAAGTGGGCTCCGTGTGCTGTTGAGCAAATAAATTTGTAAGTATTTTTGCAATGTTGCAATCAACAAAACTCACTGCAGCTAGAGCTGCATGCCCTGATTGCAAACTATCCGCCAGAAGCCGATACTGCGAGCTTTCGACGTCAGATGACGCTAAAAGATTAAGGAAAAAAACAACTCTTACGTTTTGCCCCACCACTAGTAAATACAATGAATTCTCTTCTTTAAAAGATTTGGACAATTTTACTCGAATGTTGCGGCTTTTGTGAAAGACCCCAACCTACTGCGGGTAGAGAATTCACGGTTATAAACCAACACTGGACTCCTAGCTTGGAAAGAGACAAACACTTGGAAATGTATATTAATGCGGTCCAGAACGACATAATTCCCGCCGACAAAAGCCACACTGCAGGGAGACCGAACTTTTCCAAAAAAGAACGGGATGCGTTGAAGGCTCCCAGCAGACGGACAGATGTAATCAAAAAAGCCAACAGTTGAAAGTCCTCTCTTAAGATCTCGTAGAGGGAAAATTGGTTGATGATAATTGTTGTAGGATGCTTGACGTCTTGCAGATTCAAATTGCTCAATCACATTGCAAGAGGACACTTCTGGAGAGGTTAACTTTTTATAACAATCACATTGCAAGAGGACACTTCTGGAGCGGTTAACTTTTTATAACAATTAAAAGCACAAAGGAAGATACAGGCAAGGAGAAAACATATTTACACTTGACTGACTCGACGTGACGAAACCAGTCCTCGGTCCTGCCGAAACAGCTGGTTTTAAACCCTATGTCCCCGCCCTCGGTGGGGAGAATAACCAATCAGGTACTGCACAAACATCCACCCAATAACCTATTGGGGAAAGAAAAAACATCACCAATCAGAAATTTGGAAAGGATAGCACAACCAATCAATGATTAGAGAAAGAAGGTAACTCATCGCGACAAACACTGTACACATATGCACACTTTCCACCATCACGATTTTGGAGAGTTATGATTTCCTGCTGCGAGCTTCGCGAACATTCATTTTCCTAACGTTCGGTTGACCCAAGTTCAAGGAAAGTCAATCCAACCGATCTGTTAAGCATCGTCGCTCCTCATGCTTGTAGCTAGCGTGGCAATATCCTGTTAACCGCGCTTCAAGCTGTCAACGCACGCCGCTGCAGACATGAGACAAAAGCCACGCACTGTGACGCGGGTCCGCCTCGCCGCAAGCATGTGCACACAGGATGCGACCTAATGAAACCGTCCCTGAACGGAGTTTGACCTTTGCCGTAGTCCTCCGCTACCCGGCGCCCCCCTTATCCCGCTGGGTCGAGTGACTCGCCCCCTTCTCTCTGCGGTTGTGCGCAGGGCCCAAGAGAAAGAACGTAATGGGCATTCCACTAACGCGAACCGGAGGCGGCAAAACAAAGTAGAGCACCGCGAACTTCACTCCTCCCAGCCAACAATGTCACACGGACACTTGTTGTCAGTGGAACATTAAAGTTCAGCCACGGTGTCCGACAACAAAACTACATACACATACACACACACGTACGCGTGCACATACGCGCATATAGCGGTTAGTTCAATCCGCTCACACAAGCTTGGAAACCAACCAATCTGCACATTCCAGAATCCACCATGTCAGATCGATGCCCCAAACTGGCAGAAACAACTTCTAGCCGCCTACATCTCGAAACAAAACTTGTTTCTTTTGGGCTTTGTCCAGAAGACTGGACCAAAATTCCGTATAATACGGCACAGCGCTGGTTGTAAAGGCTGCCGCCGCTATTCGGTCTACCTTGTCACTTTCCTCAAGATTGACAGAGGTCACCTGCTTCGCGTTTGCGATCGCCCCTTTGGAATTCACATTAGGGTTACGCCTGTCACCAGCTACCTCACATGCTGTTTTACATCGCGTTTCCAGCAGCTGCTCCCTATCTGGCCGTTCTATCAGCGAGTGCGTTTCGTGGGTCACCAACTTTCCTACACCTTCAGCCAGGTCTGCCATTACTGCGCACAATGTCGGCACCGGCTGCCCAACCATCTCATCTTTGGCCGCCGGCTTACCCTCCTTGCATAGAGTGTTCCCGCTAACAGATCCTGCTTCTCGTCCTCGAACCTTACTGCTACCTCAGAGTTAGCGCACACGAGCTGTGGCACGGAGCTGAGCTCTTGTTCACGAGCAGTATATTCATGTGCCTCACGGGTCTGCTCTATGCCAGTTTGCTGTGACAGGCAGTGTTTCACAGGCGTGACTAACGCCCCTATGCCTTCAGACATCTCTTCTGACACGGTACACAGCGTTGAACCCTGCTGACTAACTGCTGCAGCTTTCACAGCTATAGCCATTGGCACACACGTCAGATCAGCTTCTGCTACCTGGAGAGACGCACCTTCCGATTTTATTCGATCGGAGCTCTCGCCCCTCGAAAGTGACTGAATTGTTTCTCCTGTTAGCATTATTTTGGCCCCTGAATCCACAGAGGCTTCAGAACTTTGAACTTCGGTATACATGTCGCCGCATGCCTGGTCCTCCGCCTTAACTGATTGACTGATATTATCAACAACCATCTTCGATTGGGAACACAACCTGTCAGGAACCAGCATTTCCACATGGGCAACTAGTTTGCACACCTCTCTCCTCACAGCCGGAACACTTTGTTCTCGCTTCGAGTTCGGACAGTCAATCATTAAATGTCCAAATTTCATGCAATCAAAACATTGAACAGCAGCAAATTGGATCTAGTTGTCAGCTTTCGCTCACTGGTTTAATTTCATCTGCATCTGTGCAAGCTTTGTCTTTTCCCATTCGGTTACGAGTTTCAACTTGTCAGTTTCAAGCAGCTGCTCTGCCTTCTGCTCAACCTCCACGCGTCGCATAATGCCCTCCCGATTATACCGTACGGCAGCCATGTGCTATCATTTATAGCACGAAAACACTACACCGACGTGGTGAATCCGGAGAAAGCAGAAAGGTCTCCTACCTCGCTGGTTGCTTTCATCTGCCACGGTAATCTCGTCGCCCTGAGTGACGACAGCGGGCTCCTCGAGGCGGATGAGTTGAGCCCCGGCTCTCACGGCAGCTCGCTGACTTGAACCTCCCTGATGATGTCGCTTTGCAGCTTAAAATTTCTCCATGCGACAGCCAGGTTCATTCAGCAGCTTGCTGGCCTCGTTTGACTCACTCGTCGCCTGTTCTTGTCTTGAACCTCAACGTGGACGCCTAGTTCCTTCCGCAGCTCACGGACTTGGCACCTCCACGACACATCGGTCACCTGGCTCCTTCAGCTCCTTGCTGACTTGAGCCTCCTACGTCCCGTTGACACTGATTGACCAGCAGTCTCCGAAGCTTCCAACGTCACTCTATGACGCTGACTTACGTTCCTCCTTTAGGACGTACCGCTCTGCAGCTTGTCCACCGACTTGATCTTCCGCCCCTCCGTCAGATACCTCGAGCAGAAAGACGTAGCAAATCCTGTCTCGACTGCGCCAGTTGACAGTCCGCTCTCTCAGATACCTCGACTGGAGAGGTTATTACACAAAGGAAGATACAAGCAAGGAGAAAAAATACGTACACTTCACTGGTTCGTAGTTCTACGTGACGAAACCAGTCCTCGGTCCTGCCGAAACAGCTGGTTTTAAACCCTATGTCCCCGCCCTCGGTGGGGAGAATAACCAATCAGGTACTGCACAAACATCCACCCAATAACTTACTGGGGAAAGGAAAACATCACCAATCAGCTATTTGGAAAGGACAACACAACCAATCAATGACTGGGGAAAGAAGGTAACTCATCCCGACAAACACTGTACAAATATGTACACTTTCCACCATCACGATTTTGGAGAGTTATGCTTTCCTGCTGCGAGCTTCGCGAACACTCTCACTTTCCCAACGTCCGGTTGACCCAAGTTCAAGGAAAGTCAATCTGTTAAGCATCGTCGCTCCTCATGCTTGTAGCTAGCGTGGCAATATCCTGTTGACCGCGCTTCAAGCTGTCAACGCACGCCGCTGCAGACATGGGACAAAAGCCACGCACTGTGACGCGGGTCCGCCTCGCCGTAAGCATGTGCATACAGGATGCGACCTAATTAAACCGTCCCTGAAGGGGGTTTGACCTTTCCCGTAATCCTCCGCTATCCGGCGCCCCCCTTATCCCGCTGTGTCGAGTGACTCGCCCCCTTTTCTCTGCGGTTGTGCGGAGGGCCCTAGAGAAAGAACGATTTTTATTGGGGTTTAACGCCCCAAAGCGACTCATGCTATGAGGGACGCCGTAGTGAAGGGCTCCGGAAATTTCGACCACCTGGGGTTCTTTAACGCGCACTGACATCGCATAGTACACGGGACTCTAGAATTTCGCCTCCATCGAAATTCGGCCGCCGCGGCCGGGATTGAACCCGCGTCTATCGGGCCAGCAGTCGAGCGCCGTAACCACTGAGCCACCTCGGCGGGCTGAGAAAGAACGCAATGGGCATTCCACTAACGCGAACCGGATGCGGAAACACAAAGTACAGCACCGCGAACTTCACTCCAGCGGATAAAGGAGGCAGTACAGCAGTCATGAATAACGAAACATACATTGAGGAAGGCATATTACAACTCTCTAACACTCGCTTCTATCAGCGTCTTGAAGGAGACCCAACTCCACAATACCAACAGTATACAGCAGAGGCTCTGGATCAGCTTGCGAAAAATGGGGACATAACCCTGCGGTTAACTAAAGCCCTCACCGCACCACACCCGTCGCCAGGTCGATTTTACTTGCCACCGAAAATCCACAAAATCTTGGCCCTGCATTCGTACGATTACGGAACCAAATTCCAATTGCATTGACACATTAATCAGACATATTCCAACAACACACGTACCCAACCTAGAAACGCGACACCAACCATTTCTTTCGCGAAATAGCAGGTTTTAAACTCCCGGAAGAAGTAAAGTGACCAGACGTCCCGATTTAGGCGGGACATGTCCCTCTTTTGCGTTCGTTGCCCCGCTGTCCCGCCAGCATGCATGTGGGACGGCGTTTTGTCCCGCCTTCGCTGCACTGGCTACACCCGCCCTGCCTAGCTCCACCGAACCAGCCTAAATAATGGAAGAAACAAGCCATAGCCAGGTGGCTCGCAGAAAAGCACCCGCGACCACGAGTCGCGCCTTTTCGCGTTAAAAAGGGCTCCCTGGGCGCTGCCATATTGTTCACTGGACTGCAGTGGGCACCTCGCGCTAGCACGGTAGAAGCGGCGGCGGAACCGGTTTTCGGCAGTCCAGAGAAGGGGTGTTTCGATTAAGCTCTACTCATACTTTTACATCTATACAGTGCGGGTGGAGGCATTCAAGGAGTTTTGCGACTTCGCATCTGTAGAGTACCAGCGACTTCTGGGCTACAGCAAGATGAGGTGGTTGGCATTAATGCCAGCTGTTGATAAGGTGATTAAGCTCTTTCCGGCTTTGAAGTCATTCTTTTTGTCGGCAGACAAATGCCCCTCTCTGATTAGGTCATTTTTTGAAAACCCATGTGGAGAGCTCTGGCTCCACTTTCTGCACAGCCAGGCTGCCATGTTTCAAGCGACTGTGTTGGAGATTGAAGGAGACTCGAAGACTGCCATCGAAGTTCACAAGGCCCTGAACGAGCTGCAGACCAAAGTCCAAGACAGACATCAGCAGGCATTTCTGCCATCAAGTGTGCGCTCCAGGGTAACATCACTTGAGGAACTAGGAGAAGTTAGAAGAGGATCGGTAGCAGAAGTAGCGAGGAAGTTCTACCAGACCTGCACGTCGTACCTCGAGCGATGGTGCAACCAGGTTGATGAGATCAGCAATCTCTCGTGGGCCTCTCCCGAGTCAGCACCGCTTTGGGACGATGTGCAAAGAAGTGAGCAGCTCATAACTTCACAGTTCAGTTACATCAGTCTTGATGAGAATGCTTTGTTTGACGAAGCCTGTAACGTTTCGCGTTATGTCACGGCTCAAAAACTAGAGGAATGGAAGAGCCAGAAGAAGCCCGTCGGAGAACGGTGGGTAGATGTTCTTCGGCACTTTGAGACGAATGATGTGCCGTGCGACAACATGAGGGCAATTATTGAGTACTGCATGTGCTTGCCAGGAACAAATGCACCAGTGGAGCGGGTGTTTTCTCTCATGAACAAGATCTGGTCTGCAGAGAAGACGCAGCTTCAAGTGACGACCCTTAAAGCGATGTTGATGCTCAAAGTGAATATGCACATGACATGTGAACAGTACCACGGACACATCTGCAAAAATGAAGGGCTGCTGAAGAAGATTAATTCAAGCCAGAAGTATTAAGTGTATGCGCCAGCTAGGCAAGAGCTGGAGGAAAAGAAATGCTGCATGATATAGATAAAATAATAAAAAGTGCATGTCTAAACTATTAGCCGTGTCATTAAGAGGGACCCCCCCCCCTCAGTGTCCCGCTTTGGGGTCTGAGAAATATGGTCACTTTAGGAAGAAGCCTTTCTGGTAACATCAGGCCAACCTCTCTGCCCTTCCTGTCAATAAATCCTCTCTGCCTCTCTACGCTAACATTCCTGATTCCGATTGTATCACATCTCTGACCGAAGCGTACAAGCAGGATAGAAAGGAGGAGTCCCCTGCTCCACGTGTTCTAGAAATACTTGCAAAAATCTTACTCGAATACAACAACTTTAATTCAACAATCAACACTATTTACAAATTAATGGCACAGCCATGGGTACAGGTATGGCGCCCACCTACGCCAACATGACCATGCATAGTACTGAATCTAGATTTTTGCAAGATTCTCTCATTAAGCCCATCCTATAGAAACGCTATTTGGATGACATTTGTCTTTAATTTGGTCGGACACAGAGCAGGAACTCCTACATTTTATTGAACAAGTCAGCCTTGTCCACCCCAACATATCGTTCACTCACGCGTACTCCCACAGTACAATTAACTTCCTAGATGTATAGATTTAGGTAAAGGAAGGCCCACTTACCACCAACGTATATAGAAAACCGACGGCCCGTCAACAATACTTACACTTTAAAAGTTGTCATCCTCGTCACTCTAAAGCGAGTATATCATACTCTCAGGCACATCTATTTACAAGAATCTGTTCCCAAGATTAAGACTTCATAAGGAATTCCAACCGCATGCGAGAAGTCCTCACCAAGCAACGATATCACCCGTCATTGTCGACGATGCCATTCAAAGGGCATCTAAACTCAACCGAAAGGAAATACTAGAGGGACGCTGTCGTGTCTTGCTAAGGGAAACGACACTGTAGCCGAGGTACAACAAGAACTCGGGTTTATTGTCAGCCGGCCGTCAGACCGCGCGTCCCGCTGGTCGACGACTCCCCGCGAAAACCAACACGCATGTGCTTATATCGAGATACAGACAGGCAAGGGGGCGGTGCCCAAATAGCGGCACGTGGCCGTGAGTTGGCAGTTTGCTTATCGTGATACAAACACTACAGACGCCAACGCAGCGAAGAAACAGATCGCTGGGCAAACTTGGTACTTACCTTCACAAGTAACCCTCCCCAACGTAAACAAAATACTTAAAAAAACATTTCGACATGCTCGAACAAAGCGAGCGCCTGGCTAAAATTTTCACTACTCCCCGTCACGTAGCGTATACAGCCGACCGAAAAAGATTCAGAACATTCTAGTACACTAAGAAACGTATAACCATCTGGGATTGGGGTGTCGACCATGAGCAAAAAGTAAATGCCAGGTCTGTAAACATATACAAACAATAAGCTGTGCAATAAGCACAGCCTCAGGCTTTAAATCAGGCTTTATTCTACCTCCTATAATGCAGTTTGTGCAGTATACAGTACATTGAGAAGACGGTTAACCCTCTACGAATTCCCTTTAATAACCACCGCTCTCAAGCCATACCTCTACCTAACCTCTTGTCAAAACACATTAATGAGAAAAAACACCCATTTGACGCATTTGATTTAACAGTCTTACAGAGTGGGTTCAAAAACACCCGGGAACGGAGCAACGCGAGTCGTACTTCATTTATAAGTTTGGAACAATTGCCCGCGACATTGACGAAAGCCTGGGGGTTTTGTCTTATATCCGCCTCTTGCAAAGCCAGTGCTGACCTGCCGAGTCCCGGCTTGACATACTTCGGCAGTTCCTCCCTTTTCTAATCCTTTTTAAGCTTCTCCCCATACGCTTACACAGATGTCTTCATCCCACACCGCACTCTTTCCTTCCCCAGTTCGACCATCGCGATGAGCGCGGCGCAAAAGAACCGTCGCTTAACCCCTTCGGCCCTGGTGTCCTATAAAAAGGACACGAAGCAAAACGGCTATAAGTCATGATTAAAATGCCCAATAATCTAAAACAAGAACTGAGCCGACTCCCAAGGCATCCCTATAAGCATAGACAGCACTTTCTCCTTCGTCTTCCTCATCGTAGCGCCGAGAGTAAACAAACAAAATGGCGGAAGATGGGAACGGCGGCTGCAATGGTAAGTGCTATTTTGCCATTTTTTTACTCCATACCTATGAGCGTGTTCGCGATTAGAATTTTGCAGGTTGTTTTAAAGACACTAAAGGCTTTAACAGTTGCAGAACGTTTTCTGTGCGGTTAGTACATTTGTCGCAGCACGCCGCGATATGTCTGTCCTATATATAGGACACCAGGCTTCAGTGGGTGTAAACCACCGGCGCGTGTTGCATGCAGTGCGGAACATTTTTTTTTTTTTGGTAATGCCTAATTTTTGTTTTTGTTTTATTGCAGAGGCAAAGACTGTGACCTTACTCAACGGCAAAGCGGCCTCGATTAAGACATCTGCGTCTCGAGGATCCAGATGTCATTTTTGCTGCACTGAAGGATGGTTACGTGTCGGAGGTTGAAGACGCTGAGGACGACGTGGATTTGAGCTCTCGGCTGTGCCTCCAGCGGTGATGAAGTTGACAAAGCAACACCGGAAGACAGGTCGTGGTGCAGGAGAGCTTTCAATAAGCTAGCAGCCACGTGTCACCCTCAATAATCTGGTGACGAGAATGAGCATGATCTTGATGGTCTACCGACCCCGTTCTCGTATCCGTATTTTTCTCAGTACGTGCCGAAGAGTGTTTTTTGCTGTTCTTGCCGAGGAAACAAACATGTATTCTATTTATCAAGAAGGAAAATCCGTTGAGATGAGGAAGAAGAAATCAGAAAGCTGATTTCACAGCATTTAGCGATGGGTGTCTTTCGCTAGCCACGGCTAGATCTGCTTGCACATTGCAGACGTGAACGGAGACCTGTTGTGAACGCCCTGCCTTCACTACGGCGAACGGTATGCCTTCACTACTGCGAACGCTATGCCTCACAACGGCGAACGCCAAGCGCATGCTCCTCACGCTTTCCCTCGTCCCTTCCTCCCCTTACCCTCGCCCGGTCACGCTATGTAAGCTGGCTGATCGGGATGAATAAACGCTCTTTCTATCCCGAGCGTCCGTTTGTGTTCCATGGAAGCACGGCGCGCGCAATGCGCGTACAAGCTTTGTAATAAGACCACACCACCAATTATCCTTTCTGGAAGGTCACAACAGATATGGACACATTTCATGAAAGATGTCTGCCTAAACCTCTCTTTCGAGGAGCATCTCTGCAACGATGAGCAAATCATTCCGTTTAAAGGGGTAGAGACATCAAATTCCAAGGTTGTACAAAAGACTGCCATACGTTTCCTTTGTATGTGAGGACCATAAGAGCGAAATATTAAATTTAAGGGAGGTCTAGAACATATTTTAATTTCATTTTAAAGTTTGTGAAAATGCTCACTCTTGAAGTCTGAGCCATCGCTAGTGCATCAATGTGACGTAGGAACAGAGAAGAAAACACAAGCAAGTATTGCCTACGTCATTGCACAGTTTTCTGACGTACGGGACCAAGTTTTGCGGTTTCGCGGCCTAGCAACCTTGGTTACGAGTGCTCACGAGTCTTTTTTTTTCTGCACGCTCGCGAGTGCGATGGTGCTTTACGCCCGGCGTTGCCGCAGGCGATGTCGTTGCCGAAACATCCACTTGTGCAGAGGCATATTGCCCGTGCTCTAATGTAGGAAGCATTCTCTAGTATCATGGATGTTATGTATTTTCTTGTGCGAACGTGAAGTACGCCGAGCATGCCGGCCGGCCAGCCTGGATCCCGTCCGCCGGCGTCATAAAAAGGAGCTAAAGTGTGTTCTTGACGTAAATATATAAACCCTGGGATAAGAAATGTGAAAAATGTGTCATTTTTGAGGATCGCTGACGAATACTGAGCTGCTGGCAAAGGTAACGACTGTGATACGAGCAAACTTTTCGCCACAACCGCCTCGCAGCTGCCGCTGGCCCGACGTTGCGGTCCGGCTCGCCTGGCGCCCGCTCGCTTCGCTGCTGAAGACGTCGTGGAGATTTACCATACTATTATTTTATTGTGAGATGATGCTGTTGACAGTAAAGCGATGTGTAGAGTAGGCCTTTTATTATAGCGCAGGCGACTTCCGAAGCGCCGGCCGCTGCGACTTCGATGCGGAAGAGGCTATAGGCCTAGCGACGACCACGGCAACCAGGCAGCAGAAGAGTTCGTCGCCCGGAGCGCCCGCGAGCGATGCCGTTGCCGAAAGCTCGAAACATAAGCAGGCATGCTTTGTCGCTGCTCGAGCAGTCTTTCTGGGGGACTGCTGTACGGCGGCGAAGTGCGACACCGGTTGCGGGCGGAGCTTGGGTAGAGCGGCGCAGCGATGCTCACCGCTCCGTGTCCCTGCTTGCAGTGGGGCGGCAGTTCGCAAGCGACGATCAGTGCGGCGCGTCGGCCTAGTGGCCATATGGCTTGATGAATGTTGCTGCGCGTGCATTATTTGTCTAAATAATGATTGCACTTCGCGCTCTGAGCTCGCTACTTGTTTTTGGTCGGCGAATGTTTTCGCTCGGCCACCGATATGTCGTTGGCCAACGGGTCTCGTTTTGGTCGGCGGCGTTGTCACACTAGGACGACGCTTGGTCGTTGGGGCGTCGTCGTCGTCGTCGGTGCAGTGTGACTGGCTAGTCGGGGAACGACCAGGTTGGCCGACGCGATCGTCGGCGTCGCTGTCGCGTCGACCTCGGGGTCCCGTCGGCCTGTGTGAACGCGCCTGAACTGCGCGCTGGTCCCAGGCTGCCCTAATCGTCGCTAGGCCTAGGTGGTCTCGCTTCCGCAGTTGACGGCGCTCTGGAAGTCGACTGTGCTATAATAAAAGGCCTACTCTTCACATCGCTTTAGTGCGAACTCGTCCCATAATAGAAGATAAGTTCGATTTCCACGACGCCTTCATCAACGGAGCTAGCAGACGAGCAGCGCGCACGAAGAAGCAGCGTCGAGCTGTCGGGATGGGACAACGTCGGCGTGAGGTCGGCGCTGTTGTCGGCAGAGTGTGACACACGGGTCGGCCGACGGCTGCTATCTCGGCGACGCGACGGCGATGCGCTCGTCAGGCGACGACCGGTGCTCGGTCGGCGTCTGCGCAGTGTGACAGACGCGCCGACGGCACGAAAATCGCTGCCGCCGACCATCGCCAGACTGAAATCGGCCGATCGTCGGCGTAGTGTGAACGCGCCTTTACCATTTGACGTTGCCTACACGCTCGGTGTTCGCTGGCACAATCTGAGCTGCGTCGGGCCTGACGCCTGCCTCCTCTTCGGAATCGCTGGCCAGCGGATCAAAAATGAAGTGGTTGTCGGGGTTCGAACCGCGGCGTCTTCTTCCTCGTCTGCGTCATCCCGCGATTCCTCATAATCGGTGTCTTCGCCGAAATAAAACTCTTCTTTCCGACTCGGAGCTGTTCGACTTGCCCTCCGCCCGGCTCTCCGTGTTTACGCGCACCACGTGCGTGTCAAGCAGACGACATGCCTACACGACGTCACGGCTTTCCGGACCCACGTGACAACGCATTGTCTGGTTTTTGACGTCATGAAAGAGCCTGGCAAAACCTGGCAACTACGAACCGAAACCGAAACTGTTGGCTACAAATAATACGATTATTAATTATATAATGCGAGTTCATGCTTCTAAGACGGTGTTGCATGCTCACTGAATCGCTACGCATTATTTTCAACCCAGAGATACAACACAAAAATTTGGTGTCTCTACCCCTTTAAAGGACAGCGAGACATAAAACAATACATCAAAAGGAAACCAAATACGTGGGAAGTGAAAGTTTTCATGCTGTGCGCCGCCTCGAGGATTACTTACGACTTCGTCGTTTATCAAGGTTTATCCACTGAACTCATTCCAGCTGTTTCAAAACTTTTAACACGGATTAATCGACGTCCAGTATTAGCTGACCTCAAGGCAACCAGCATGTTTATTCTCAATATTTGAATTTTTGTGAAAGTCTTGAAATAAAGAGTAACGTCAAACTTTGCTTTTTTTGTTCTTGCAACCACTAAGCCCTGGTGTCCTATATGTAGGACACGGCGCCATCTTTAAAACCAAGGTAGTTCTAGAGAAATTTTTTGCACTAGTGTGTTCTTTGGGTGGCAGTGAAGCAAAATAACAGTTTAGAAAAATTCCCGAAGTAGCAAAAAAAAAAATCAGGGCTGAAAGGGTTAATTAACAACTTCCGCCATTCATACTGGCCCGCGCTACTTTCTTCCATAAAGTCGCGTACATTTCCGGCAGTCATGATCGTACTTTCGGCCACGTGGGCCCGAGCAAGCAGCAACCGAAGACAGTCGACAAGGCCGACAACCTCGCGACGGCGGCGGTGCAGTGTAGTGCTTGTGATGCCCTCCTCTTAGCCTAAGTGGATTAGGGCAGCGGACTTCCTTGAGCGGAGGTGACCACGGCAGCAGCGGCGAAGGCCGAAGATGCTAAGGGGGCTCACGAGGGCATTGAGAGCGGCAAACAGCAGCGGAAGCAGCGGCGACGTGGCGGCGCCAGTCAAGCCGAGTCTACCCTCGGGTCGCCGGACGACGGAGTGGTGCTACGCACAGTCAAG
This sequence comes from Amblyomma mixtum, assembly GCF_055824585.1. NCBI lineage: Eukaryota > Metazoa > Arthropoda > Arachnida > Ixodida > Ixodidae > Amblyomma > Amblyomma mixtum. Next base: position 402,477,882 of record NC_143014.1, read on the forward strand.
CTGTTGCTGTTAATTGAGGACGGCTGCGTCCTCGACAGAGGTCTCGTGTTCTGGCTGGTTCGATCTGGACATCCGGCGGGGAAGCACGTTCGTTCACGTGCTGGTAGACTGCGGGAGATTCATTTCCAGCCGTGTTTGATTACGCATCCTTTACCCCCTCCCATCGACCGAGCTGCGAGAGCGGAACAGCCAGCATCGCCCCTGCCGTGGGTGGTAACACCAGCGTCCACTTCTGTCCATCCGATTTGGACAGTGCTCTTCGTAGCTTATTCCCCAGTCAGGGATCTGGGGAATCCGAACCCTATTTAACTCGGCATTGAGTGCGACCGAGGGAGACGCCTGTTAACTCCCGTCGACTCCAGTTGGCGAAGAAGTTCCCTTCCACTGAGAGTCACTCCCAGTGGCTCTTTTGTAAATAATATAAATAATTGTATAAAGATTTCCTTGCCTTCTTCCTAACCCAGTCTCCCATCCTCCTCGTCCCATCATAGGTTCGGCCATGCTACCCGGGTCGCAACAACTGGTTGGCAGCGGTGAGATCGTCTGCGTGGTGTCCTGGCTCCGGTTTTGGTGAGTGCATTGCCTTCTCTCCTTGAGTATTGCCAGGTCTTAATTTGTGCTGCTCTTCCTGGTAGTGCACATTGGTTGAAGTAGCCTGTTCGGATTTGAACCTTGCTTCACACCAACATCCTTAAGAGACTAGCGATCACATTATTAGCGAGCACTTAAAGGTGCACTGAAGAGGAATCTGAACTTGTCTTTTTGCCGCGTGAACTCGATCTACACGTTCCGAGTTTTCTTAGAAATTGCGATTTACTGCCCTGTGTGGCCGATTTCACCAATTAAATCGAATTAACGTCCGGCTCCCGCCTTTTTTTTAATTCTGCCTCGTACGATGGGCGGAGTCGACCAACGCGTGGAGATCCTTTCACCCAGTCCCGTGGCGGCTTGCCGCTCTGCCATCGACGGAGTAATACGTAGTAGTCCGTAGTAGCCAATAGTCCGCGCGTATTTTTATTTCTTCGGGCTTATTTTGCGGCTATATTATCTGCGAATGAAACTATTTATTCATGGAAACCTAAAAAACAAAATAAAGCGAAAGCAAAGCCTCCACGGGACTGAGTGAAAGGCGCTCCACGCGTTGGTCGACTCCGCCCACCGTACGAGGCAGAATTAAAAAAAAAAGGCGGGAGCCGGACGTTAATTCGTTTTAATTGGGGAAATCGGCCACACAGGGCAATAAGTCACTGTTTCTAAGAATGCTAGGAACGAGTGGATCGAGTTCCCGCGGCAAAAAGACATGTTCAGAATCCTCTTCAGTGCACCTTTAAGGGCAGTCATGGACTGGCGAAAGCTGCGTAAGATGGACCTGATCTCCTTATCTGGAGAATTAGGGACTCATTGCGGGGAAACAATGAAGAAACTGCAGGTTGTCAGTGCGATAGAGGACCTCGGTTTTGAGGACGAGGAGATAGTGGAGCACTGGGAGGAAATAAAAAGAAAAGAGGAGTTACAGGAACAAAAAAGAAAAGAGGAATTGGAGGAACGAAAAAGAAAAGAGGAATTGGAGGAACGAAAAAGACAAGAAGAATTGGAATTGCAGGAGCGAATAAGAAAAGAGGAGTTAGAGGAACAAAAGAGGAAAGATGAGGTGGAGCTAGAAAGGAAGCGACTTGAGGTGAAGCTAGCTGCAGCTCAGGCAGAAGCAGCAAATGCCGGCACGGCCTCTGCTGTGAGCAGTCAGTCATCGAAGCCGCCCAAAATGAAAGACCTTCTGTCACCTTTCAAAATGGGCGAAGATGTCGGGCTGTTCATTGTAAACTTTGAGCGCACGTGCGAAAACCATAAATTTCTTCGCCCAACTTGGCCTCAATACCTTTCGACGGTTCTGCCATGTGAGGCTGCCGACGTGCTTGCTCGGCTAAAAGGCGGATGATTACGGTAAAGTGAAAGCCACCTTGCTGAAAAAGTACCGCCTGGTAGACGACGCCTTCCTTCGACGGTTCAGAACCACGGGGAAGCGGCCGTCTGAGTCATTCCCAGATTTTGCCTACTATCTTAAGGCAAATCTGATCGAATGGCTCAATGGCGCCGAGGTTTATGAGGACCGTGACAAAGTTGTGGCAGAAATCTGTCTAGAACAATTTTACAATTGTCTAAATGAGGAAACGCGGCTCTAGGTGCAAGACAGGCCCGAAAAGAAAAGCTTAGAGCGCGCCGCCGAACTCGCAGAAGAGTTCCAGGTCAGGCGCGAAACAGGAAAGGAAAGCTTATGGGCAGCAACAAAGCCCTAAAGGGAGTTCGGGAGGCGCTCAGTGCGGAACGAGAATAGAGCGGCCCCGCCGAGGGTAGAGAAAGGGGCAGATGAGGAGAACCGCGAAAAAGACTCCGTCCGTAGAAATGACGCGGACAAAGAAAAAAAAGAGAAGGATCGTGCTAAAGCCTTCGAGGCGAGAATAGGCTCCCAAAGCATCGCCGGGTGGCGCTGCTGCGCCTGATGTGCAGCGCCATCTATGGGAGAAAAGTAAAAACTGGGGCGCTGCTCGCTGCTCGCGCTGCTTTCACCACGCTTCTTTGCACGCGCGCTTCCTTGCACGTGCGCGCGCCCGCGCTGTCGCGATGTGTCGCCTGCATGAGCCACAATAAGATCGTTCAGACTGACGCGCAGTACTGCAATGCAAACTTAATTAAAGGGGGGAAACTGATTAGTCGCGTCTACTGTGTGGAGCAGACGGTCGACGATGAGGAGGCCCATTTGACTGTAAAATGCGTTTCTCGAGTGAGTATTAACGTCGTACTGTATAACATGCAACTAGAGGTAAGTCCACGGTATAATTATATGCTCGAAATATGCGAAGTACTATCAGCTGTGAGAAATAAAGCGAGACACTTGTTGATCGTAGTTGTCAGTTGTTGCATGCGATGCGCAGGGCGATTCACTTACGTGCGAGTCGAAAGGACATGCGACCAGGCAACAGTTCGTCAACATTCTACTCCACCTTGGGGGAACCCCCTAAACATTTGACCACCATTGTTCACACTTGCAAGTGCGACCTCCGGGTCGCCTTCTTGCTTGAAACGAAAACTCTCCGGAATAACATTGCTTGCGCGCTTTCGAGAATTTCGTCTGCTTTGACCGCGTCTCCTGCACTCGCGCTCGGTGCGATTCTCAATGCACTACGGTGACCAGGAGGATGTCGTGACGGTATTGATGTGCACCGCAGTCGTATAAGCGTCATGATGACAGCGACAGCGGCGCGCTTTTTAGGGCCGGCCTGCCGACCTGTTTGCCTGCCGCCGCCGTCAGAAAAATACGCTAATATTGTTTGTTCGCGTTCATACCAAACCCTGGAGTAGAGCAACGTCAAAAATGAATCATTTTTGAGGATCGTTGGCCAATACCGAGCTGCTGGTAGAAGCGATAACTGCGATACAAGCATATTTCTTTTCCAAAGCCGCTTTGCTGATGCCCAGTGCTGCTCGCCTGTTGTCACCTGGCTCCGCAGTTAAAGGCATCACGGAAATCGGTCACGTCTTTGTTTTATTATGTGACGGTGAACATAGTAAAACGGTGACGCGAGTAGCACCTTTATTACAGCGCTGGCCAGTTCCGAAGTGCCCTCAGCCACAGCATCGGTGCGAAATGATTAGGCTTAGCGACGACTACGGCAGCGAGGGAGCAGCGCAGCTCGTCGCCCGGCGTGGCCGCGGGCGACGTCGTTGCCGAAAGCTCTACTGTCCGCGGACGGCGTCATTGCCAAAAGCTCCACTGTCTCGCCGATTAGTTCAGCGGCTTGCGACTCCCAGTCGCAAGGCTGGAAAATCGAGCAGCGAGCGACTTGCCTGCGCGTCGTCTGTCACTTTTTTCGTGCATGGTAGGGACAGACTCACTGGCTCTCCGAAGAGCGCGGCCGCATACTCGCGTGTTCGCGGTAAGAGTGGATCACCGTGTACATACGCTTTGGTTTTTACATTACGGCCTTCGTACTACCTCCTTTTTGCTTCGCCGAGACCACGTCTGTCAGCGCGAAGATTGCGCCTCGCGCGACTCTCCCGTCGCACGTGCACACAAAGCTAGCAGGGCGTCTGCTACGGCGCCGCCCCGAGTTTCCGCTGCTCGCCGCTGCGGCGCTGGCGTCGCGCTCCCAAACTTGAGCTTGGGTTCCCTATACCGGCAGTCTGTTTCCGCTGTAACGAGCCAGGGCATATCGCGAGTGGCTGTCGAAGGACTAGGCTGGTTTTTTCGCTCACTGCTCTCGACGAGTAAAATATGCGCCTACTAGAGCCGTACATGCGCGAAAGGACAGAATGAGCGACGGTGTCGCGTCCTGCGCGACTCCGCCGCCACAATGAATGTAATGCACCCTTCGTTCGTTTCACCAAAAGATTTCACTGGGGAAAACGCGTGGATCCGGCAGGTGGCCCAGGAGGGCAGTGTCTGTCTGCCGGTCGCGTGCGTCACCATTGAGGGCCGGTTTGGGGTGCTGCATACCGAAGCGGCGGTGTCAGTGACCTTGCCGGAGCAGTGTCCCTACCTTTTTTCAAACCGCTGGGAGGACGAGCTAAAGAAGAGGGGCCTGAGTTATGGCGACCACTCCGTGCACGAGCTGACGCGTTCCAAGGACCACGAGATCGCGGCCCAGTTGAGCCCAGGGAGTAATACCCCCGTCACACGGCCAGTTTCAATGGCCATCGAGTCGAGGGCCATCGAGATTTTCAATCGTTATCGAACTCGAGGGAGTTGTGGTGCTCCTACACTGCAAATCTCAATGGCCATTGATATCGTTTTCGCGTCTTCCACCGAGCTCGTGTGGCGCCACAATCGCTACGTTTGGTTTCGCGCAAATAAAAATATTTTTACGAAACCAAACTAAATGCTGAAATATAATTTTTTTGCAGTCATAAGGCGCGTTCACACTTGTCCAAAAATCCGGCGCGCGAAGCGGCTTCGCTCGCCGCAAAAACTAGGACCTGTTCTCATTTGTTGACGCCGGGGTGAGGTGGAACCGCCGCATCACTGCTGTTTCTCGGTTTTGCACACCACGTCGCCGCTCGCGGCGTACGCAGATACAGTGCAAAAAAGAGCATAAATTTACGCTGTCTACGAACCACAAGCTTATGCGTGTTTACGTACGCTAAACACAAGCGCATTCCCGCATTCAGTTCAGCGTAGGCCAGCACAGACGCAAAAATAGTAGTAGTAGAAGACGTTTATTCGGCCAAAATTTACAGGCCGAGCATGTCGACCGCCTGGGCGACCAGAAGTCGCTGTTCTTCCTCCCCTTCAGCGCCAAGCCAGTCGAGCCAGGTGGTGATGGATAAAGAAGGTGGGGGGTAGGAACCCGACTGCTGAGCAGCCGGGCAATAGAAGAGGCAATGGGCAAGGTCCGCATAGATACAGGGGCAGTTGGGACAGGAAGGGTCCGATCGATAGCGATAGAGAAAGAGGCGAGACGGGGTGATGATTGCATTCATTTGAATGTGCCGAAGAAGGCGAGCCTCCGGCACTGTGAGTGATGGATGAGGGAGAGGGTAAAGGCGTTTGTCGAGGCGGAGCTCGAGGTAGACCTCTTTTATGGTGCGGCGAAGGGTGAGTCTCCCACCGTCCTCCGAGGGCTTGGGCCAGGGGATCAACGGTGCCCGGAAAAGTGTGTCACGGGCGAGCTGAAGAGCCAGCTCATTGCCGTCAATCCCTGAATGCCCAGGGACCCAGCGGAGGAAAACAATGGAAGGCTGCAATGCGGAGACCGCTCGTTCGACCTCCTGTTGAAGAGAAGGGGTTAGGGTGCGTTTCTGTATGTGGTGTATAGCGGCTTGTGAGTCTGAATAGACTGTGTACTCTTGAAGAGAGGGAAGGAGGGCAAATGACTGGAGGGCATGCGCAATGGCGAGGACCTCGAGGGACAATGCATCCGGAGGGCGTAGAAACGGCCCGCTGGTGTGAGTTTCAGGAGCGAGGAGGTGAGGGTGGTACAGGGCGTAGCCGCAGGAACCTCGAGGAGCCACGAAGGAGGCATCCGTGTAAGCTACACCCTGGGTATCAAAGAGAGGGGAATTGTGCTGTGCGGCCGCATGACGACGGCCGGCGTGCAGAACGGGGGACATGTTGGACGGAAGGGGGAGGATCCGAAGATTGGGAGCCGGGGTGGGAATAGGAGAGGTAAACGGGGCGCAGGGAATGGGCGAGATACCCGCTTGAGTCAGTAACCACTGACCCTGACGGGTAAGGGAAAGCCGGGCAATCTGCGACTCATGATGGAGAGAGAGCAGAGAACGGAGAGGATGAAAGAGGCCTGTTGCAAAGATCTTTGCAGTAGAGGTAGTGATAGGGAGGTTGAGAGCTGCCTTGTAGAGGCCCACAAGGGCAGTCTCAAGAGCGTTAAGTTGAGTCTGATTGAAGGAAACGTAGGGTGCAAAGTACAAGACCTTGTTGAGGGCCAGCGCGTGGGCAACTCGGCACGCATGAGCCTCGTGGAGACCTGAGCGCCGAGTGACCACGCGCCGCAGGAGGCGAGTTACGGAGTGGCAGGTGGTGACAGCACGGTGGAGGGCTTGCACGTTCTTGGCTGCATGCAAAAGAAAGCCAAGAACTTTGCACTGCGTGACGACAGGAATGGGAGAGCCAGAAAGGTGGAGAGAGACGAATTGGTTGTGTGAGCGCTGGTATGAGGAATGGTTGAGGAGAAGGAGCTCGGATTTTTCAGGAGCAGGAGAGAGGCCAGCAGTGGTGAGAAAGGAGTCGATGAGATCTAGGCCACGTTGCAGGGTGTCCTGTACGTGACCGGGAGAGCCAGACGAACACCAGAGAGTGATGTCATCGGCGTAAAATATATGATGCAGGTCGGGAATTTCAGCTAGCTGGGAGGCGAGAGGGGCCATAGCAAGATTGAAAAGGGTAGGAGAGAGAACAGCACCTTGAGGAGTGCCTCGGGTGAGGTTGTGGGGGTCGGACAGATAGGTGTCGACTCGAAAGCGAGCGACACGTTTAGAGAGGAATGAGCGGATATAACAGTACATGCGGGAGCCACAGTCTAGGGAGGCGAGTTGGGAAAGGATGTGGTCGTGGCAAACACCGTCGAAGGCCTTGCGAACATCGACGGTCACAAGTGCGTGAATTTGAGTGGGGGTAGGTGACAGAAACGTGTGCTGGAGAACCAGAAACATGTCCTGTGCACAGACGTGGCGTCGGAAGCCGATGAGAGAATGAGGGAAGAACTCCCTCGTCTCGAGAAAATTAGAGAGGCGAGTCAGGGCCATTCGCTCAAGGGTCTTACCAACACATGATGTCAGGGAGATTGGGCGGAGGTTAGAGAGAGAGGGAGGTTTGCCCGGCTTTGGAATCATAGAAATGAGGGAGGAGGTCCAGGAGCTGGGCAGGCAGCCGCTGTCCCATGCATCATTGTAGGTTTTAAGGAGGAATTCTTTGGCGCAGTCAGGAAGGTTGCGAAGTGTGGTGTATGTAATGGCATCCTCACCGGGAGCCGAGCGTGTAGCATTAGGAGCCAGAGCCGATTCGAGCTCCCGGAGAGTGAAGGATTGGTCCAGATCGGGGTTAGGTCCACCGCAGTACACCGGGTAGGAGGGTGCCAGAGGGGGCGGGAGATAGAGAGAGGCGAGCTGATCAAAAACATCGGAGGGAGTTCCTTGAGTGAGGGCTTTAGCTAAAGTTGGAGCAAGTGCAGGCTTAGTGCCAAGGAGGGATTTGAAGAGAGACCATGTGGATGGCGAGTGCAATGCAGAGTCAAGACGGTCACAAAGAGCACTCCAACGAGTGTGCTCGAGTGAGGCGCAGTGGGCGACGATCTCGGCCCGCAGAGCAGTGATCCGGGAAGAAAGTTGGGCATTGTGACGTTTACGGCGACGCCATAAACGGAGTAGGTGAGGATCTGGGTCTGGGACTGGGTGACAAGACCGAACACGACGGCTACTGGACGTGAGCGCTGCAGTGATGCGCGACGTCCAGTCGTCGTAGGATTGAAAGGAGTCAGAGGCGAGATTAGCGCGGAAGGCGTGCCAGTCAGTATGAGTGACCGGATGACATCGAGGGATGTGGGAAAGAGAGGTGGAAATGTGGACAAGATAGTGGTCACTGAGAAGAGTTTCGGCTGTCATTTGCCAGTGAAATGAAAGTGAACCCCGAGAGAAAGTGAGATCGGGTGTCGTGGGGCGCTGTGAGGCAGTGCCCGCTCGAGTAGGGGAGCCAGGAGTTTTGAGAAGGGTGAGGTGGCGTTCCTGGGCCAGACAGTGGAGGAGGCGGCCGGGTTTGAGGGTAGCCCAGAGTGTGTGAGGGGCATTAAAGTCGCCACCAAAGAGGAGATGGGAGTTAGAAGGAAGAGAGTGAAGGAACTTGCCCAGGGCGGAAAATAAAGAGGAGGTAACAGGGGGGTTGTAGAAAGACAAAAGGGCGAGTGAGACGCGGGAAGAAGGGTGGTAATAGACCACACCAACTAAATATTTAAGAAGGACGGAGGGGATATCAAGTGGCTCCACGAGCACGTCGCTACGTACATAAATAGACGCAAGTGGTGTGGCCGTAGCGGCATGGTAGACGCGGTAGCCTGGGACAGTGCGGGCCGTCCGGGTTTCCTGGAGAAGGAGAAAATGGGGCAGGGAGGGGCGGGCGAGTAGATACTGGTGGAGGGGGGTCTTATTATGGCACAGATTTCGGCAGTTTCACTGCAATATCTCGAGGCCCTCGCCAAAAACCATTATGATAGTGTAGAGGTAGAACTTCGTGAGGGTACGCGTTCCTTCTTTTTGGCCGGGGGCAGTGACTCATGCAGGGATTGGAGCGTAGAAGTGAAGGATTCTAATTGTTTGGATTGTGTTTGGAGGGTGGTAAGAATCTGCAGAACCGATGTCTCTAGCTGAACCAAGCGAGTGTGGTGTGCCTGTGTGGTGGTTTCGAGAAGATCAGCCAAAGGGGCGACCTGGGCGGTGGAGGAGGGAGTGGTGAGTGTGGCAAGGTGCTCATTTAGCTTTTTTTTTGCTCATTTTGCTCATTTAGCAAAAATAAACACAGCCTATAGTGGTGCCATCTGGTTGTCAGGACGGGAACTATTGCTGCCAACAAACGGACTGTCCTCTTAAGCCTAGCAGCGGCAGAATGGTCACTCTAAATACAAAATAAAGCAAATTTATCACTTATACGTTTTCTTATAGGCAAGGCGAGACAAAGCGAAAGACCGGTGCCCCATTTATGACCAGTGAACAGACTGAAAAAGGAAGCAACAACGAGAATTCAGTCCGAAGCGAGGGGTCCGGCTTTGAAGGACGCCGCCATGTTTGTCGTTCGAAGCAATGCTAGCAACACTGGGCAATGCTCGAAGGCCCTCTAAACCTCGATAGAGTTCCGCGTTGCTCCGTTGGCTCGATATACTATTGACTCGATGGCTATCCAAACCGCCCGTGTAGCAGCGCTCGATCGCCTTTGAGGCGATAGACTATCGGTTCGAGGGCCTTCGAAACGCCCGTGTGACAGGGGTGTAACGAACCAAGCACAGACAGAATCGCTGAGGCGTCCGAATTTTTAGAGAGGTTGTCACCTAGCACTGCCAGCAGGACTCAGGTGGTTTTGCTATGCGAGGAAAATTCCGCACGCGACGAGTCTCCGTGTGTTCTACCAGACCTTCCCGCGCGTGCGACCTGTATATATTTATATTTATCATGTATATATGTATATACGTGAGAGGCGTGAGCGAGACGCTCGGTCGCATTCTCGGAAAAGAAGGGGTGCTGACAACGCACAAACCGACCAGCACTATCGGTCGCCTTCTCCCCCGCCCAAAAAACCGGCAGCCCAGAGAAAAGGCCCAGGGCGTCGTGTACAAAATTCCGTGTTCCGTCTGCCCGGCGTCGTACATAGGGGAAACGAAGAACTTCGCGGAAAGGATGAACCAACACAAAGCGGACGTCCGTCACATGAATCGTCAACGCAGCGCCGTGGCCGAACACTGTGAAGGGTGTGACCACCCAATTGACTTCGACAGTACCATTGTATTGGAAACGGAAGCTAACCCACGCAGGAGGCTTCTACTCGAGTCGTGGCACATACAGCAAACACGAGAGAATGTTAATCGTTCCCTGGGGACTCTCCCCTCATCCTACGTCCATGGGCTGCGGCCATTGACCCGCAGGTCCTCCACACAGGGGCTTAAAAAGCCAAGCTGCGCTCGCCCGTAGTCACACCGTGAAGAAGGGGCCGAGCCGGTCCCGAAACGTCGTGTTTTTCCTGTATTTTACTTGGTTGGCGTCACTTACCTTCTCCTAACATATATGTAAACAATTATTATCAGTGTACTTCTCCCTCTGTCCTTTCTACTATCCCCTCCCCTCTTTCTTTTCACTTCTACACACTGCCTGCTATCCTTTAATTCCGCTGCCCCAGCTCAGGTGCTTCCAGCAGCGATAGCAGATGCCGGGGTAGAAAAAATTCTTTTACCTTCCATATTCAATGCAAAATAAAATCCACTACTACTACTACGAGCCTCCGGGAATTACTGAGTCAGCTTTTGACGCTGCGCCGTGGGCCGGCAGCTTAACACGTGACGGCACCGCGATAACAGAAGGCGCGCGCAACAGATCCGCTGGGGCAGCTTCCAAAAAGCGGCGCCGTGCAACGAAAACCGAATTGTGTGGTGTCGCAAAGCAAAAAGTGCAGGTTGGGCTTTTCAGTTTCAGTTTCAGTTTATTTCCAGAAAAAAAAATTCTGGTGGGACACCTGGGCTAAAAGCTGCTTTTGTCAGCTTGCAATTCAGGACCGCGCGTAACTTCTCCGAGTTGCCACCGCGGCACTCAAGAGCTCACAGGAGTCGCGTGAAGACCAGATCGACTAAACCCCTGTCAGACGAGCAAGTTTAGTGTCATTTTGAACGAGTGACACTCGCCTGTAGTGTCATTCGCATCGTGTCACACGATGAACTTTAGTGACACTCGCTGCTGAACGCACTCGGCAAGAAGTGAGTTTGGGGAACTCACTTCACTTTTCCCGAGGGGCGAAGTGTATAGCCTCGGTAGCAGCGTTTCGAAATTAGAATACAACGTCGGCAATAAAAATGGCGTTTTGTTGAACGCAGCTAATTATTTTTTGCCCTCTTGTTCATGTAAACTTATTTGCGCATGTATGTCGCCACCACTTTTTGCCAATCAGATTGTGTCAGATGCGCAGAAACTAGAAACGTTATCGCCGTGGGTCAGCATGATGCTTCAAAAAGTGAAGTACTGCTCCTGGCTTGTCTCGTCTTGCGAAGCCTTTTTTGTAATCGCCAATATTGCACAAAGCTCCTTGATAATCATAAAAAATTGCTTGCAGTTTGGAATCTACTGTACATTAACTGAACATTAAAGCTTTGAAGCGCGAAAAGTAATATTTTTTGTGCCTTACTTGAAAAGCCATCGTCACCACCATCAAGGGCGCCGCAGAGCGCGCGAGGGTCAGATAAAGACGAGACATGCAGGGAGCCTAGACAGGAGGAAGCACCCCTCTCGCGTAAAACTTTTCCAGCGCTGCCCAGGCTTTGCACGCCAGTCGCAAAGAGACGGAACTAATCAGCCCTGCAGCTTTTGGGAAACGTTAGCTGGTAGAACAGCCGCCCGACCACGCCGGGCGCGGCTGAAGTAGGGGTATTCCAGGAATACATGTGTCTTGTATTTGCGGTTTGTTTTTTTTATTATCCATTCACTCTTGTAGAACACCCTAAACGATGTTTTGAGCTTTTATTTCTGGCTCGAGTAATGTAGCTTAAAGACGCTTGTTAAATCTCTGTGTAAAAGAGATTTTTTTTATGACAGCCTTTGAGGTTTCGTAATGTATAGACCGTTTTCGGCGCCAGGAGGACAATAGCCTCGAACCGGCGCGCGCGCGCCGCCGCTTCTCCTGCTTCTCTCCTCCTGGTATGCGCGGGCGGCGAGCTACGCGTTGAGTGACGTTCGTGTCCTGCTGTCTTTTGCACGAGAAAACAGCTTTTACGTGTTTTCACGCTGACTATGAACATGAATCGTGAGCCGAGGTCATCAGGATACCTCTGCGCTGTTGTTGGCTGCACCAACAACTACCGCAAGCGGAAAAAACTAGCCGCAGAGCCATGTGCACAGCATGAACAGCCGCGGCGTCAGTGCGGCTGCGACCTGTTCCATCTGCACCGCTTTCCGTCAGATGAAGGCGAGCGATGTCTTTGGCTGGCTAGCATTAACAGAGAAGATTTTGTGCCTCCTTAATGTCACATGCTTCCTTCTCCAGCAAATAAAAAATGATGTGTGGCATCCGGACGTGTGGCCACTTCAGTCAGTGACAACACTTGGATGCCTGTACAGCTTGTGACCTGCAGACAAATATGATGGTCACAAAATCTGAGCAGTGGAAGTAGATAGCTCAGATAAGCAGAACAAAGACCTCTCCGAAGTTTTTGTTGGATGATAAATATGACAGCAAATGATATGCGATATTACAGCACTGCCGAGTAAGCAGTGTGGTTGCAGCAGTGTTGTTACCGCGAACAACCGGGCCTTGGCAGAAGCAAAAGAGCGTGCTCACTGCACCAGTCGTCAAGATACCTAAGTCTGCAAAACTTGTTTGAAGACGCGTAGCGTGCTTAACGACGACCGCAAACGCGCTTGCTCACCAAAGCAAAATCGAGCTGCGGGTGGCGTGGCGAATTTCTTTTGCCGCGTGGCAAATACCCATGCAACCTCTCATCTAACTTTCTCTGTTTAGTGCGGACATTTATTTAGGGCCGCAACACTTCACTTTCGACGAGTGAAGAGTGGACACGTACGCGAAAAAGAGTGGCGGGGCAGCGAGAACGACCATTGCTCGCGCTCGCTCGGTGGCCCCCAAGCAAGCAATGGTGACATACGCGAGGTCAGCTAGCGTAGACAGTGCTTTCGTTCGGTGCCTGCGCGCTCTAGCTTAGTAAACATTCTCGCACCTACCACCTAGACCTGCTCGTAGGCGAGCATTTATCTCGAAGTGGTAACCAGCTGAAACGCACAGAGGACACCAGGCATAAAACGCCTGAATCTGGCACGACGCGTACCTCGCTGAGAAGTGCACTGTAGTACCTGCCTAAATGTGTGAAGTGTGTACGGGTCAGCTTCCACGAAAGAAATTCATCACCGTGAGTGGTCCAACAATACAGTTCGCGTCTGCGCACCACGCACACTTAAGCAAAAGTGAAGTGCGGCTAACGTAAACATTGATGAAGTGACTTTGTTATGCTGACTGGTAATCGTAGTCTATCGAACTCATTCGGATCGCATAAAAGAAGCTTGGCGGCTGCCTGTGTCGCTTCTTCGACCACCGTCGTAGATAGCGGTGCGGCCGTTGCTGTGCACTAGAGGAAACAAACGACTCGTAAACAAATTTCGTTTGCCTGGGTCAATCATCGGAACGACGGTGGAAGTGCCTCCTGCCCCATAATCCGATGAAGTTCCGGACATCATTAAAACAAACCGTGGCAGTGTTTCTCGAAAAGCTTTTCCCGTCACCCAGGCGCTTTTCTAGCGCGCCCGCCCGCCCGCCCGCCCGCCCGCCCGCCCGCACGCACGCACGCACGCACGCACGCACGCACGCACGCACACATACACACACACACAAAATCAGAAACTCCGAAGCGCCAATTTGCGACGCCGCCGTACTGCACCGTGGGCGCAGCACAAATGCGCGCGCGCACACCAGCATGGCGCTAGGGACAAGAACAGAACATAGACGGCGCCACCTCCCCAAAATGGCGGCGCCTTAGATGAAATGGTCTATAGCTGCAGTTGGTTGGTTCTGTATGTTGTTTGTTATGTATAGATTAGTGCTTGAGATTACATGAATAGTAGTTCAGCTCTACTATCCTCTCAACTGATCTATTGGGGCCGTGCGTCTATGGACCGTAACGGCAGCTGTAATTTCTTCCACCATAAAACCTGATTCCAAATTGAAAGATACGGTGCCAGTGAATCACCCGCATAGGTCACGTCCGCAGCTCACCCAACCAGACCGCCTAAGGGGGAGGGGGGAGCCAAAAGGAGAGTTAATCTAGCAGCACAGCTTAAGACCTTGTTCTTTGTTTTACCTGGCACGACTAGGGAGGGGGTGGTGCTCTTGCCTTGCCGGGGTGGGGCATTATGCAGACTTGATCATTAATGCTCTACCTGAGACCGCTGGCCTGCAGACACCGACCCATGGATCACCCAGGAAACAGACGACCTGCCTAGTTGATGCGGCCTCTTCAGAGGACAGCGAGGAGCTGTAACCCCTTTCGAGGCCTCTACATGGCGGCGGACGAGCTGTCATGGTCGTACTTCCGGCCACGTGGGCCCGAGCAAGCAGCAACCGAAGACAGTCGACAAGGCTGACAACCTCGCGACGGCGGCGGTGCAGTGTAGTGCTTGATGTGCCCCCTCCTAGCCTAAGTGGATTAGGGCAGCGGACTTCCTTGAGCGGAGGTGACCATCACGGCAGCAGCGGCGAAGGCCGAAGATGTGAAGGGGGCTCACGAGGGCATTGACAGCGGCAAACAGCAGCGGAAGCAGCGGCGACGTGGCGGCGCCATTCAAGCCGAGTCTACCCTCGGGTCGCCGGACGACGGAGTGGTGCTACACACAGTCAAGCTGTTGCTGTTAATTGAGGACGGCTGTGTCCTCGACAGAGGTCTCGTGTTCTGGACATCCGGCGGGGAAGCACGTTCATTCGCCTACTGGTAGACTGCGGGAGATTCGTTTCCAGCCGTGTTTGATTACTGAGCCTTTACCCCTTCCCATCGACTGATCTGCGAGAGAGCGGAACAGCCAGCATCGCCCCTGCCGTGGGTGGTAACACCAGCGTCCACTTCTGTCCATCCGATTTGGACAGTGCTCTTCGAACTTTATTCCCCAGTCAGGGATCTGGGGAATGCGAACCCTATTTAACTCGACTGTGAGTGTGGCCGAGGGAGACGCCTGTTAACTCCCGTCGGCTCCGGTTGGCGAAGAAGTTCCTTTCCACTGAGAGTCACTCTCAGTCGCTCTTTTGTAAATAATGTAAATAATTATATACTTTTCTTTGCCTTCCTCCTAACCCAGTCTCCCATCCTCCTCGTCCCATCACCGGTCCGGCCATGCTACCCGGGTCGCAACACGGCTTTTTTGTTTTTGTTTTTGTGGGTGTGTGCATTTGTGAGCATCTACAGCTCACGTGTCTCTAGTTAAATTCCACTCTGCCCGCCTTGATTCATCGTGCCGAAGGAGTTCCATAAGGGGAAGTACCCCGCGTTTTCCACATTTGTATCGTTTTATTTTGTTTACTCGCTTACGTCGACAACACGTGAGTGCGTCTCAAATCTATTCTGTGCTTCGGCCACGCTCTGTTTCTATGCACTTTACTCGCTGCCGCTGCGTTGCGACCCAAGCCACCGTCCATTCTTCCCTCCCGCCCTTTTTTTCTGTCCTTTTCTCCCAGCTCTGAACGTAGAATTCTACGTCTCCTCGTTACGTGAAGCGCTCTTTTATGTCCCTCCTTCGTTTCGCCTTCGGGCTTCTTTCGCGCTGCTTCACTCTAGTCACAATGAACGAACCAGCCCAGAAAAAAGTTCTGCTTGATTTCTTTTTTCCCCGCGATCCCACACGTGGGTGGCGGGCGACGACACTTATTCACTCCTTTCCAGTTCCGTTTTCTTGCATTTTGTTTTTTTTTTCTTTTGAGCTGATCTTCTCTCCCGCATCGTTTAATTGCAGGCTCTGTCCGAAACGTCGACTCGCAATATATGCTTCCATAAATCTAGCGTTTTCAATTTCGCATTTCGCCTCTAGGAGCCAAGCACGTTAGTTTTTTTGTGCTATATATACAGGGTGTCCCAGCTAAATGTAACCAAGGTTTTAATAAAGACGAAGTGTCCAAGCTTCGTGAGACCAACTGAGGGTTGTTGCCAGTCGCCTGTCCTAGTCTGCGGTATTTTTTTATTATGCAAACGTAATTAATTAGCAGAGACTGATTAACTAACTTTTTAATTATTGTCTTTAGGAAGAAAGTGTGAAGGCAGGAATTGTAGATCCCATAGAAAAATAACTGGTCGCCGTATTTGCAACCAAGTACCACTGATACAGCTTCTTTTATTTGCCTCAAAAGAAAGCCTGCGAAATACAAAAAGAACCACGTGATAGGGAAGCAGTTTCAGCGCTCCCGGACGACCGATCAAGCAAAGACATAGCTTATCTTTGCAACGCTGTCCCGAACGAATGGGGTTCGGCGTTTTGCGATGGTTCCGAGGTATACACCAGCAGCTCTCGCATGGGCGCTAGGGCGACCGCTGCTTCAGCGCGTGACGGTGCAAGTTCGCCGGCACGGCCACATGCCTATCGCTCGAGGCGAGGTTTCGCGTAAAAAAGCGCTCCATGCGAGCAGCGCTTCACCTCCTTGAAAACCAGCGCCCGCTTACTTTCGATGACGCATAAGCAGTTCCTGGCGCGTATCTCGCCACCACCTCAAAACGCCGAACCCTGTTCGGGACAGCGTTGCAAACATAAGCACCACCCGAGCATAAGACGGCAACCCGAGCGCAGCCATCCGGCTGCCATATGGGTGCGCTCGGGTGGACGTCAATGAGTCATTACTTCCTTATTACAAATCTACTCCACCTTGGGGGAATCCCCTAAAACATTTGGTCAACACTGTTCCTACTTCGAGTTACTGATCAATTCGCTCTCGCCCTACTATAAGCTTGCCGTCCCGGTGAGCTCAATTGGTAGAGCGAGTGCTCCGGTGAAGCGGTGGTCCCGGGTTCGAACCCCGAACCAGGACGAATTTTTCTTTAACTCCGAAGTTTCTGAGAAAGCTGTATAGCTTTCTTTGTATCCGTATGATGCGCTCGGGTGGATGTCAATGAGTAATTACTCCCTTATTAAACACACACACACACACACACACACACACACACACACACACACACACACACACACACACACACACACATATATATATACATATATCGGGTGTTCCACCTCAGAGTTCACACAATTTTTAAAAGTAGGCTTTTTGAGTTAGAAGAGCGCTTTTTTCCGCAGAGTATCTAAGGGCTAACTAGCAAGCTGGTTAACTAATTTTGAATAGTTAGTTTCTAACCCTTACTGTTAGGATCCTAAACCATAGAGGGGCGTGTAGCCTGTCGTGAGCAATATCCATATCAGTTGTTAGAATTTCGAAAACGCGGGTACCCTCGGCGTTGTGGCCCAACAAATTTTGCCGACATCATGCCAAAATACATGCACTTTCGAGAAGCTTGCAGGCAAAGCAACTTCTGTAGTGCACGTAACTCATCGAAATAGCCAAAATTTCTTATGCCACACCGGCGAGTGTACCCGCGTTTTCGAAATTCTGAAAACTGATATGAATATTAATTATGGTGGGCTACACGCCTTTCAATAGTTAACGAGCCTAAGAGTAATAGTAAAAAGTCAACTATTCATTATTATTTAACCAGCCCGCTATAGTTAGCATGTGCCAGCTGTATTCTGATGTACTCCACCGCGGACATTAATTGGCCGAAAAAGCGTTTTTCTAACTTAATAGGGCTATTTTAAAAAAAATTGCGTTTCGCCCCGTCCGGCATTGATACAGGACAAGACGGTCAGCGAGAATAATGTAACAAAGCTTAATGCAACGTTCCTTCCTTATTGTATTTGAATGCAAAAATGTTGTCCGCCGCTGCATGTTTCTTCCATTCCGATTAAGATTAAGTTCATTCGTTAGGTCGCAATTACACATTGAAAAAAATACACCACTCTTGTACGAGATAACTGTGCAATGCAGGACCTCTGCAGTGCCAGTCGCATCATTTGCCAGGTAAAGGCTGGCTTGAAGCCGTGATGGCCATGTCCGAACACTGTTCTTGCTCGCACAATTATCAGTGAAGCCATTAATCAGGAAATAAATGCCAATTGTTCTGCCAGCAGTCACAATGATGCGCGAACACTTTCATGACGCAGCGAAGACACTCCGAAATCCCAATCCGCATGTACTGACAGCGACGGCATTGCGGCTCTGCTTGAAATGTCAGGTTAACGGCACCGAACAAAAGATATAAGTACCACGCGAATGTCTGTGATTACATGGGCTCAGGCTTATAAAAGACGTTCACTTTGGGCGAATGTCTTCTGCGGTTTAGGCTTGGCGGAGAGGCAAAGCGACATTAGGCTGCGGAGTACAAGCCCATGGATTCGGTGCAGGCCGCGGAGTCTACTTTTCGACGGAGAGGAAACGCACACACGAGTCTGTACTCGCATTTCACCGCACGGCAATGAACCACAGGTGGTCGAAACTGAACCGGAGCCTTCGTCATAGGTGTGTCTCGTGGCACCCAGGTGTTAGTAGAGTAAAAAAAATCAATTACAGATTGAACACAGATGATGAGCCACTGCAGAACTGCTTACTGTCTTACAAGAGAATACAACGGTTACAACGCAGCGATCACATGTTCAGCTTGGTAGAAACTAAATTGGAAGCTCGCGAAGGCCGCAGAAGACTTTACAAAAGCGGTAAAAGTCTCGCCGCTATCTCCGCAGCCGTACCGAAGGAATGTTTGCGATGAAATAAACACACAGCGCCGAGAGATATGAAGTTGATTTTCCGGCGGAACGGCGCAGACAGGTGTGATGTCGCGTACTCGACGACGCGCAAACAGGGTGCAAATAAACAACGAAAGCGCGCGACCGTACGCCACGTAATGATTTCGTATTCTAAAGAACGCCATCATAGGGAGCATGCAAATAGCCACCTAGCCGTCCAGGAGTGCTGCAGCAGACTGTACTGACCAGTGTTGCCGCCGCGTTGCACCAAACTGAATATGGCGCCACTTTCCCAATATAGCGGCTCCAATGCGCTACGTTCGTTTGTGCTGTCGCCCTTGAGTTGCGGGGAGCGCCCTGGACGTCGCCCCGAACTCGACGATTTGCGATACGGCGACCCCTTGCCCACGGGAAGCGGTAATCGGCGGAAGTTCCGATCGCCCACCGATAGCTCTCACCGCCGGGTATAGTGACCCCTCGTTTAGCATCGTCGAGTCGTGTACTATTAGTAATCAATGAAACGCGAACAAGAACACTAAGGTGCCTACATAAAAACACCGATATATTAGAGTTTGGAGAGCAGATACAAGCGAGGTTGATTAACACTTCCCAAGAAGTGTCTTCTCGCTTTCTAGATGAAATTACCCTCCACTACTACTAAGCTTCCCCTGGCTAAGAGCTTATTATTTTGCTGTTTGTGGCTCAGTTGTCTTGTTTGCGTTTCATTTCCTGCGGATGGTACGCCACTAACAATGGCCACAGCGATGGGTGGCGCGGAGCAGAGAGAGTGGCCTAGCTATCCAATAAGAACTGCACGATGCTGCCTACGCAGTCCATAGAATGAAGACGAACGACAAGCGAGGAAGCCCGTGGAGGGCGCAGGTGTCAGAATGCACTGTTTTCTTCAAGCGCCAGCTGTACTGAGTGGCCGTGACGTTCGGTTTCTGATCACCAGGTGGCGGCACTCAAGTCCCGTCCATGGAGGCCGCGTATTAGTGGAGGCGAAATGCAAAGGAATCCTGTGTGCTGTGGTATGCAAGTGCAAGTTAAAGACCTCAGGGGGGGAGGGGGTCGGAATTTGTCCGCAGCCGCTCCTTAGGATGCCTCGTTCTTCTTCCCTCATCTCACTCCTCCGTCATCCCTTCCCTCGCTACGCGATTCAGATGTCCACTGTGAGTGCGACTGGTACCGTGTCATTGCTTTTATAATGAAACAATTGCATTTGCTTCCTTGTTTTCCCATGATTGGCGGCGTTAATGTAGAAACGCCAGCAGTAATACCACCATTCCTTGCGTTCCTATTACTTTTGTACGTGCACCTGTGCCTAGCGTTTCCTGCGCCTCATCGAGCCGCCGTGTCAAATTGGCCCTTGTTGCGGCGAATGAACAGAAACAGTTGAACTGAAAGAAACCTTTAGCAGATTTTTAGAACAGGTGCAAACCGGAATGAAAGAAACTGACTCAAAGAATATAGACGATTGCTACAAGAGAATTATGGACATTAAGCATGGCATACATTTAGCCGTTTTCTGCCACTATAATTACAAAGCCAGTTAATATCGAGTTGGTGGCATCAGGGGCACGCAAGAGTGTGAAACGTTCCCGCAGTAGCACTTCTAGTGTTATATTTGTGAACCATTGCGCCTTCGCGTGAAGTCAGTCCAAGGAAGCAGCTCAAGAGAGCATTCTCTGGGGTTTCGGAAGATATTAAAACAGATGCTGTCTGCGAGACCTGCTACACATTCCAGGGTATTTTGTGAAGAACCAATCCGAGTGCAAAAAATTCAGCTAAGAATATCAGTGTGTAATCGAGGGCAGGAGCTGAATAACTGGAAAATTGTGTTTCCGAATAAATCGCGATCGTTGTCTTCTCGCTGCCCTCAGAGGCACCTGTAGCGACGCCAGTGTGATGGTGGAAATTTCTCTCGCTCCCTTCGCAACATTCCTCTCACTGTTTGAAGCGCCATATCATTCGGCCGTTCTACAGCGGAGCTTGCCGCGCTTACTCAGGGGTTGAACCGCTGGGAAGTTGAGCCCTAGGACTCAAAATGAAATCCCGACCGCGGCAGCCATGTTTTTACGGAAGCGAAATGCAATAGTCTTCTGGGCTGCGTGAAGTCAGTGCACGTAAAGAACACCAGGTGGCCCAAAATAATCCTGATTCCTGTACTCCGGCACCTCCTTCTATCTTTTGCCCCGCCGCGGTGGCTCAGTGGTTACGGCGCGCTGCTGCTGACCCGAAAGATGCGGGTTCGATCCGGCCGCGGAAGCTGAATTTCGATGGAGGCGAAATTCTAGAGGCCCGTGTACTGTGCGATGTCAGCGCACGTTAAAGAACCCCGGGCTGTCGAAATTTCCGGAGCCCTTCACTACGGCGTCCCTCATGGCCTGGGTCGCTTTGGGACGTTACACACCAATAAACCAAACCAAACCTTCTATCTTTTGTATTTCACTCGCATCTTCATGCATTCTCTCACGGTGCAGTTAAGGCGTCCTCTGAGAAATTGCGCTCTTACTACGCCTTTCCTAACCTTAAAACGAGGTTTCCTTGTTGGTATACTCTCAAAACATTCCCGACGCAGAAAGAATTGATGAAATATAACAAAGACGACGGTATCCAAACGCACATCGTGTTAGGCTATCGCAAGTAACAGAAATGAATGAGTGAAATGAATGAACGAATGAATGAAAACTTCACTGGGTTCCGGTTCCTCCTTAGCCGAAGATCAAAACAGGCAACGCGATAGACTGCGGCGATGATCAAGTGGATTAAGGCACCAGGAAACGAATCAGTTTTAATGCATAAGCATTTCTTGTCGTCTCACGAGTGGCGTGTACAGGACCTGTCAGCAAAGGGTGTCATCAGAGAGTGTGTGTCGTGGGTTCGGATCCCACCGGCGGCATGTGGTTGTTTTTTCTTCTGCTTTTCTAATCAATTATCTTTAAGCGATAACAGATTCAGTAATTTTCTAAATTGATCAACACCACAAAAAGTAAATAAATTAAAAAAATCCCCTCGGTCCCTTGGTTTCAGTGGCTGTTGGCATCTCTAATACATGTGTGTGTGTGTGTGTGTGTGTGTGTGTGTGTGTGTGTGTGTGTGTGTGTGTGTGTGTGTGTGTGTGTGTGTGTGTGTGTGTGTGTGTGTGTGTGTGTGTGTGTGTGTGCGCGTGCGTGCGTGCGTGCGTGTGCGTGTGCATTGTGCGCCGGTCGACCGGTCGACACCGTTCGTTCGTTCGTTCGAGCTCAAGGCCGCAAAAAACGGCCGTTATCATTTTTGTTCGTGACGCGAGAAGCGACCAGGCTAACGTTCATTGATCACAACCATGAAGAGCTGCATCCACGTTTTTCCAGATTACTGTAGATGATCTTGACCTGTTATCTCAAAGTTTCCTTGCCCGCTTTAAATTGAGCGATGCGGCGAGCGGCAGCATTCGTAGTTCGACGACTGACGAACGCGTTTCCTGCTTATGCCGCTGCCGTGCTGTTAAGTTCTTTTGCGGGCGCATGTCAGCCCAAATAAAGAGCTTTGTTTGCAACTCTTGCTGCTGTCTTCCTGACCGCTGGACTGTCGTCATTACAATCTGACATCTGGTGGAGGTGCCGGGTAGCCTTCCATGTACCGGACACTCCCTGCAAGTCGTGCCGCCAGCCCTCTGAGTCATTCACCGCAGGACCTGACTCCAGTCCACCGCGTAGGCCGACGTCTGCTAGGGGACGCACCTGAGTTCGAGTCTCTGCCGGACCCTACCCAGAAGCGAAAGCAAAGAGCAACATCCGCCATGAGCTTGCCCCAGACGTCGACTGCAATCAGGTTGAAGCAGCCCCGGGTGCAACCAAGCTTCGACGCTTCGCCTGGTGCCGACCCCGAAGAATGGCTGGAACTGTTCGACCGCGTAGCTATCTTTAACAACTGGGACGATGCCATGAAAATTAGGTACGTCTTCTTCGCCTTGGAGGGACCAGCAAGAATCTGGTTTGAGAAAGAGGAAGCTGGCCTTACGAACTGGGAAACCTCCAAGGAGCAGCTTCTCAATACTTTGAGAAACGTCGTGAGAAAGGAGAGAGCCCAGCAGCTGCTACAGCCTCGCATACAACACCCAAAGGAGAGCGTTGCAGTGTACACTGAGGAGATGAAGCGTCTCTTCCGGTGTGCCGACGCGAGCATGAAGAAAGAAGAAAAGTAAAAGCTACGGAACCCACCCAAACCGTCGCGGAATTCGTAGAAGAGGCATCCATCATGGAAAAAAAACTTGATGCCAGAGCCCACCGGTATGACTGCCAGCAGCGCGTTTTCTCAGCAAGGTGCCTGGACACCACTAACAACGATAACCAGTGGGAGGTTAGGGCCCGGTAACCCTCGTTGGGATGTTGAATCAGATTCTTGGGGTAGTGATCACTGCCCTATTTTTATCTCCCTCACTCCTTCGCGTCTACGGAAAGAACGCCGCAGCGTACGCATAACATCATGGGACTCTGTACGCGCTGACAATCGTTTATCAACATTCAACCCGTCTTCAGCAGTGTCTACCCTCTCTGATGTTCTTGCAACTCACACTATTACCAGTACTGTAAATGAAGGCGACCCAAACCCGGACATACACCTCCTGAATCTGTGGGCTCTTCGTCGCCAGGCCGATCATTATGCTTCTCGCAACCCTGAGGACCCCTTGGCTCTTCCCTCTCTTCACCGAGCTACCGCCCGAGCGCGGCGTTATGCAAAGCAACTAGGCAGGAAACGCTGGGCTGCATGGTGTGCCCGTCTGTCCTCTACACAGGGCAATCGACATCTTTGGAGAGTGTTTCACGCCATGGAGAGCCCTTCTCAGGTTGCAGATTACACTGAAAGCATTCGCCTCGCGCTGAATGTGGACGAAGATACATTTGCACAACAAGCGGCCCGTCAGTTTTTTCCACACCATGACTGCACCCCTACATCTCCTCCAGTCTTATCGGTTACAGAGCCTTCCGATGAGGTTACTTCTGATTTAACCATGGCAGAATTGCTAGCCTCCATTGAACGCCTCAAAACTACCACTTCTCCCGGGCACGACGGCGTACCAAACTCTTTATTCCGTAACTTGGATGGGTCTGCTTTGCAAACCCTACTGGATACTTTCAACCAAGTGTGGCGTTCTGGTGTCATCCCTGGAAAGTGGAAGCATTCTATTGTGGTCCCAATACCCAAGTCAGGTCAGCCTCCAGTATCTCTTTCGGCCCTTCGTCCAATTTCTCTCACGCCTACCATCTGCAAGCTTTACGAACGCATTCTCGCCGCACGCTTGTCGTGGTGGCTAGAATCACACGATTGTTACCCAGATTCCCAAATAGGTTTCCGTCCCCAAATTGGAACGGACGATGGTCTTGCTACTTTGGCTACTGACGTGCTTCACCACTCTCCGCAGAGTCACCTCGTTCGAACGGTGATCGCTACAGACATAACAAAGGCATATGATAACATCCTTCACTCTGCCATTCTTGCCTCCCTTCAAACTCTTGGTCTCCCTCACCGGTTTCTCTTATCCATTCACGCCTTTTTAACAAATCGAACCTTCAGTGTACGGGTCCATGGAAAGCCCTTTGGTAACTTCACTTCCAATAGAGGACTGCCCCAGGGCTCCGTTCTCGCCCCCACATTATTCAATGTGGCTTTTATTCCTCTTGTTAGAGCCCTAGAGACCATCCCTTCTATCCGTGTGCTTGCGTACGCCGATGACATAACCTTGTGGTGCTGTCACCCAGGTGCGTCTATCCATCAGTCGGCCCTCCAACATGCGCTAGATGTCTTGACATCTCGCCTCCCACCTCTGGGTCTAACCCTCTCGCCTACTAAGTCATGTTTCATTCGCATTGGAAACAAAGCCGGCTTACGGAAAGCAGTCCCTTTAAACTTTACAGTAGATAGTTCTCCGATTCCTCAGGTAGAAACTATTCGTATTCTTGGCCTCCTCCTTCATACCTCTGGGATTGGCACCCCTTGGCTGACAGCCACACGTAAATCAGCTCACGCTACTATAGGTCTGATTCGTCGCATAGCTATGCGATCTGGTGGCCCACGTGCTCATACGGCCCGCCAGCTTGTGCGCTCTATCCTTCAGCCACGGATAATATATCAGGCACAATTTCAACGTCTCACCCGCAGACAGTGGGACTCCCTTGAAGCTATCAATCGTGAGGCTATGCGCGCAATAATATTTTTGCCTCGTTTGACACCCATACCCGTGCTTCAGGAGTTCGCCCAAATTAATACTCTCAGTGAACTCATCGACCAGCGGGTGGCAAACAGAGCTCGCAAACAGTCTCTACAACTTCATCGTTTAAAGACGCTCCCTCCGTGGTCGTATTGTCAGCTCACAGACAATCGCCCCACTGTTTCCCCGTCGGTATCAGCCTCGCATCTGCCTGAAGGGTGCATATTGTACACCGATGCATCACATACTGCAGAGCGGGGAGTTACTGCTGTATATAGTCCCTCCCATCCGCATCTCAACTCTCGTGCGACGTACACCGCAGATACATGTACTCCCCTGGCATTGGAACTTCAAGCCATTTACAATGCCATTGCTTCCCTTCCGCTCGTTCCCACATTCAATGCAGTTCATATTTATACAAACTCCCTCGCCGCCCTTAAACAGCTTAAGGCTGTTCGACGCACATTCCAGATTACACACTCAATTCACCTGCTCTGCGCAAAATACCCATGTCCTGTACGCATACACTGGATTCGCGGTCATGCTCACGATCCACATATAACATTCAAGTAGATGCTATGACTCACATTGACACATCAGCCGACCCGTCACCTTCCCCTCTTCCCCCAGATCCGTTCCTGTCCCATGTCTCCGATTCACAAGCTCTGCGCCAGCGAACACGCGCTCTAATTCCTCCGTGTTCGCACCCTCTCCCCCGTAGTCTAACTCGGCAGGAGGAGGTATCAGTGCGCCGGATTCGGGCAGGGGCGGCCCTGACCCCATCTGTCCGTTATCGGTGGGGTGATAAATATCTGCCAGCAACTGACAGGTGCCCTCACTGCGGCGCTGCACCGGACATTTGTGATGTGCGGCACCTGTTGTGGACTTGCCCAGCGACGGCCCCTATTAGAAAACGGCTCCTCAGGGAGGTCGGCCTGTGGTGGAACCGCGACGGGGACTATGTGAGGTGGACTATGGACAATCACTTCACCAGCAGCCTATGCGAGTACCTCGCCGAAACTGGTCTGCACTCCTTCTTTTAACTTTCTGTAAACTACATTCCACTCCCCCTTTTCTCAAATTATGCCTCAAGGCAGACTTCACGAATAAAAAAAAAGAAGAGCTCCGACGATTGCTGTAAACGGGAACACAGCCGCAGATTAGATCGCTCATGGACGTCATCCGGGATAAGGTTCAACAGGCCTTGGGTGTGACACCGACAACCACGCAGCCTCTGCAGTCCCCAGCCATGAATTACGCCGCAGCAGTGCGCCGTCCTGCACCTCGACGACAGGACCCAAGTCCCTATCGCTCTCAGCCAGCTGCACTCGACCGCCGCCCTCTCGCCCCAACCCGCCCGTCCCACGAGCGTCGCACACGGCCGAGGAAATGCGACGAGTGGAGAACTCCCGACAAGCGCCGCCCACTATCCTTCCACTGTGGCGAAGCCGGTCACATCCTCCGGCACTGCCCATACAGAAGAATGGGCATCCGAGGGTTCTCTTACGCCACCCCACGACCCCGACCACGGCCAGCGATCAGCCGAAATCGAGGAGTTTTAGTGTCCGGAAGAATGCTTATCGCTGAGCCGCCTATCACGTTCCCCGTCGCCATCGTCACCGCGCTTTTTTCTCCTAGCCGACGTTACGCCGTGTGTGGATGCTCCCCCAGCCCCCGAAGGTTAAAGTGAATAAAGCAGCCTTAGAGGTAAGGTTGCTTCTAAGCTCAAGAACATTATAGATCCTCCATCGACGAAAACGCAAGACCATGCCTCAACTACGACGACAACACCGACGACGACGACGCGACCATACTTGAAGCTTTTACCGCTTCCGAGATAATTAACGTCGGAGTACGCCCACCGAAGCCTCACTACTCGACGAAGCCGAGATCGGACACCGAAGACAACGTGCAATAGGAGAATGCGAACAAGTGACATTGAAGTTACGGCCGACGGTCACGCGGTTACTGCCTTGGTCGACACGGGAGCTGACTACTCCGTCATGAGCGGGCCACTCGCTGTCCGACTCAGGAAAGTAACAACAATTTGGGATGGTGCGCTGATCCGCACCGCAGGGTGTGACCTTATTACGCCGTCAGGACGCTGCACAGCGAGAGTTACAGTAAATGGGCGAGCCTATGCTACAACCTTCCAGGTCCTATAGCAATGCTCGCGAGGCGTGATTTTGGGAACGGGCTTCCTGAATGAACATCCGGCGATCACCGACCTTCGATCTAAGTCGATCAAGCTTTTCACGGACAAAGCCACACCTGCTGTGACGAGCGCGACTCATCACGTGGCCTTAAAGGGACACTGAGGAGAAATTGAAGCTGGCTTGTATCGACAGAATAACAGCTCCTGATTACAAAAACGCCACTCATACTGACAACAAAGCTCCTGCAACGTAGAAAAGAGCACGAACCAAAATACAGGTATCGCCGCCACAGGCCAAACTCGCAAGTACAAGCGTGATGACGTCATAGGACAAAACAGTGTTGCTAGAACCAATGGTTCTAGAAACACAAGAACACGAGAAGCCACGAATCAGTGAGGCGCAGCCAATGCATGCGCAAATCTCCTTGACGTCGCCACATGGCGCCACGTATCCGGTAGCTACGCGCGCGCCTGCAGCATCGGGACCAATAAGCGCGTGCTCACCGGCAGTAGGCGGGCTCCCGGTATTCCGCTAGCGGTAACAAGGTACACGGTATGCTAAAGGTGTCTATTTGCTAGAACTTCCTTGACGACTTCGAGAACGGGATCCATCGTAACGCTGGCAAAACGCCGGTGCAAAAGTAAACGAAGCGACGGTAGCGACGACCGCAATAGCCGATAGATGCCTTCAACGTGCAGCCCGCGGTAGCTTCTTTTTCGGCTGTTGCCAGGCCGCACTGCTGGCCGTCAGAAATCACGGAGTCTGCGCTACGTCATGTGCACGTCATGTTTCACGTCACTTAGTCCTGTGTCGTCATAGGAGAATCCCAAGTTTGAATCAGAGCGGCGGGAAAAACTTTTTCAACTTCGAATCCAAATTTCTTAGAAATAAATGCATCTTTCGCTGCCGGCCAAGTGGCAACAAAGCCATGAAATGCCAAACTATCGGATTTTGCTGTAAAAAATTATTGATAGAGCTCTCCTCACTGTCCCTTAAACGTACTCGAGGAAGCATTGAGCGTGCCTCCCCGATCAAGTGTCGTCGCCTGCATAGGAGTCATTGAAAATGCCGAAGGTGTCGTCGAGGGGAACTCCTGGATCGAGGACTGGGCGTCGCAAGGGAAGCCGCCCAAATCCGAAGTGGCCAAGCCTAGATGCTGCTAACCAACTTCACCGGAGAATACCGGCATCTAAACAAAGGTACGACGATTGCTTTTTTCGACGAGCTGGCAGACATCAGAGACATATTTGCCCTCTCCGACCAACCCGTAGAACCATGTGACCGAGGCCAACAACCCACGTTTGATATCAACCCAGCATTACGCAGCAGACAAGACCAAATACGCAGTCTTCTTCAAAGGTACAACGATTGCTTCTCATCAGCATCCTATGTGCGACGACCCCGGCTTGCCAAGCACCGCATTGTCACAGACGAACACGCCCGACACTGCGGCAGAGCCCCTACCGCGTATCTCCGCTAGAACGCCAAGCGATCCGCACGCAAGTTGAGGAAATGCTTCGTGACAACGTCATCCATTCATCAAGGAGCCCCTGGGCAGCATCTGTCGTCCTAGTGAAAAAGAAAGACGGCACCCTTCGCTTTTGCGTCGATAATTTACCGCCGCCTGAACAGCATTACTAAGGAGGATGTCTACCCCGGGTCCTCCCCCGCATCGACGACACATTGGATCGGCTGTACAACGCTAAGTACTTTTCATCAATGGACCTGAAGAGCGGCTACTGGCAAATTGAAGTCGACAAAAGAGATCGCGAGAAGACTGCGTTCATCACACCAAATGGACTCTTCGAGTTCAAGGCCTCTGCTCTGCCCCAGCGACGTTCCAGATACGGTGCTCGCAGGCTTGAAGTGCCAAAATTGTCTAGTCAACTTAGCTGACGTTGTTGTCTTCTCCTCAAGCTTTGAAGACCACCTCAGAAGGCTTCGGACAGTGCTAGAAACAATCAAGTCTTCAGGCCTAACGCTGAAACCAGAGAAGTGTCACTTCGCCTACGAGGAGCTGCTGTTCCTTGGTCACGTGGTAAGCAAGGGTGGAGTTCGCCCGCACTCCAGAAGACGGCTGCGATCGCCGAGTTTCCACAGCCTCATGACAGGAAAGCTATACGCAGATTCCTTGGATTGTGCGCTCATTTCCGGCGATTCGTCAAGAACTCTTCGCGCATCGCTGAACCTTTGACCCAACTTCCCAAGGCTGACGTGCCTTTTAAATGGCAAACGCTGGAAGTGGGTGGAAGCTTTCAAAGAGCTGAAGCGCAGCTTACAGTCCCCTCCTATGCTCAGACACTCTGATGAAAACGCCGAAAACGAAATTCATACAGATGCAAGCAGTGTGGGCTTAGGAGCGATCCTCGTTCAGAAAAATGCTAAACAGGAGAAAGTTATCGCGTACGCTAGCCGTTCACTGTCGAAAGCCGAAGCCAACTATTGGACGACCGAGAAAGAATGTCTCGCCATTATTTGGGTAATGTCGAAATTTCGACCTATACCTGTACGGACGACCGTTCAAGGTTGTGAGTGATCACCATGCTCTGTGCTGGCTTGCCAATTTGAAAGATCCTTCCGGCCGAATTGCTCGTTAGAGCCGAAAACGAAAACGCCGAAAACGAAATTCATACAGATGCAAGCAGTGTGGGCTTAGGAGCGATCCTCGTTCAGAAAAATGCTAAACAGGAGAAAGTTATCGCGTACGCTAGCCGTTCACTGTCGAAAGCCGAAGCCAACTATCGGACGACCGAGAAAGAATGTCTCGCCATTATTTGGGTAATGTCGAAATTTCGACCTATACCTCTACGGACGACCGTTCAAGGTTGTGAGTGATCACCATGCTCTGTGCTGGCTTCAAGAATACGACATAACTGTAGGCTACAAATCTGGCCGCAAGCATTCCGACGCCGACTGCTTGTCACGAGTCCCCGTCGACGCAGCTCAGGAAGAGGAAGACGACGGCGCTTTCTTAGGACCGGTAAGCGCCAGCAGTTTCACGCAGCAGCAGCGCTCGGATCCTGAGTTGCAAAGCCTAGTAAATTATCATAAAGGCAAGACCGCATCGCTCCCCGAGGGTTCAAGCGCCAGCTGGCGTGCTTCGTCTTTCACAATAATGTCCTCCTGAAGAACTTCGCGCCAATAGGATAGTGCATCTTCTTGTCGTGCCCAAAAATCTCAGGCAAGATATTATGTAGGCATGTCATAATGAGCCGACTGCAGCGCATCTCGGTAATGCTCGCACGTTGCACGGCATTGAGGAGAAGTACTATTGGCTGCGGCTAGCTGCTGACGTTTCCCATTACATGAAAACATGCCGTGAGTGTCAGCGACGCAAAACGCCTCCGATTAGACCAGCCGGACTCCTGAACCCCATACCACCTCCAACTAAGCCCTTTCAGCAAATAGGGATGGACCTCCTCGCCCCCTTTCCGACCTGTTCATCAGGTAACAAGTGCATCATCGCGGCCACCGACCACATGACCCGCTACGCCGAAGCAAAAGCATTGCCTAATGGTATCGGAACAGAAGTCGCAGAATTTTTTCTCGAACGATTTCTGCTGCGACACGGTGCCCCAGAAGTGCTCATCACAGACAGAGGAACGGTGTTTACAGCGAAGCTGACGCAAGTCATTTTAATCTACAGTCAGACAAACCATCGGAGGACAACTGCCTATCATCCGCAAACCAACCGACCCACAGAGCGTCTGAGCAAAACCATCGCAGACATGCTCTCCATGTACATCGACGCCGAATACAAGACGTGGGACACCATTCTGCCCTACGTGATCTTCGCCTATAACACTGCCGTCCAGGAGACAACCAGGTTTACCCCATTCCAGCTTGTATAAGGCAGGAAGCCCACGACAACACTCGACGCAATGCTCCCGCAAGTTTCAGATGAAGACAGCCTCGACGTCGCCGCCTACCTTCATCGCGCCGAGGAAGCCCGAAGACTTGCGCGGCTTCGAATTAAAGACGAGCAGCACACCGACGCCCGACGCTACAACCTGCGCCGGCGAGACACGCATATTACAAGCCGGGTGATCGTGTTTAGATATGGACGCCAATTCGCCGCCATAGATTGAGTGAAAAGTTGCTGCGGCGCTACTTTGGTCCGTACAGGGTTCTCCGTCGCATCAGTGATCTCGACTGTGAAGTCATTACCGACGGCACGACAGCATCTCAGCGACGACGCACACGACCGGAAGTCGTACATGTCGTACGCCTTAAACCATATTATGAACGCTAAAGGGCTCGAAGTTTGCATTCTCCGTGTTGATTTTCATTTTTGAAGCATCGAGGCGGCGCTTCTTTGGGAGGGGGGTAATGCCGCGTATCATTGTAGCGTCCGTTCGTTTGTGCTCAAACACGCAGGAAAGGAATGCTATCATTTTTGTTTGTGAGGCGCGAAGCGACCGGACTAATCTCGATTGATCACAGCCATCAAGAGCTGCATCTAAGTTTTTCCAGATTACTGTAGATGATCTTGACCTGCTATCTCGAAGTTTCCTTGCCGGCTTTAAATTGAGCGATGCCGCGAGCGGCGGGCATTCGTAGTTCGACGACTGACGAGCACGTCTGTTGCTTACGCCGCCGCGGAGTGATTAAAGGGATGCTGAAAGGTTTCCCAGAAAAATTGAGTGGAGAGATGCACTTTACAGTTTTCCACCCTCGGAATTCGAATTTCTCGTCGAAATTAGGCAGAGAAAAGCGCAAACCTATTTTATTTGGGCGAGAAGTGCAGCAGCAGCCTCGGGTGAGCTCGCGCGCCTCGTTGCCGCCTGTGATTGGTTGGGCGCCTCGTGACGTCAACAATGGCGCTGGCTCGGTCGGCTCGGCCGCCGCCGCTGCACATGAACCGCGGCGCTCGGCGGTTCGAAGTTGTTATTTTGCTTCTTATGCGACGATGGAACACATCGAAGATTACCCGTAGTATCTTGGCGTCATCCCCTACATGTTAGAACCGATTGCAAAGAGCAAACCTCTCCAAGAAAGAAACGATGCTGGCGCAAGCCGTGATTTTGACTCGAACGAAAGCGAAGTGTCAGCATCTCGACGTGTTGGAAATGGCTTTGGTAAGTATACTTTTCTTACCAAACTACATTCAGAGATACAATGGATGAATTTTGAGGCGAGCAAATCCAGTATAGCACTGCCCGACGTAATTTTCCTAATACAATGTAAGCGGGATGCGATCGTCGGCATTTTTTGTCTTGCCGCTTGTCAGTGCTGCCGCAAATCTGCTTGTAATCCACAAAGATCATTGGCATGAGCAATAAATTATCAGGCTCTTTTTGCACGCAAATTTTATGCTTGCACCACTTCATGGTCGCTGCATGCCGGCTCGATTCATAACATACAAGTGCGCAGCACTTTGCGACAAACTCGTCTAGGTGACAAACATGCGCCTTCCGTTTTTCGGGCCAAGATGGGAGCTAGCAGTAAATTAAAATCCTTGTTTAGGCGAGTTGGTTCATGCTACAAGTCCTTGTAAGAATACTTTCATCCGTTTGCGCCGCCTTTATCGTGCTTGTTGTTCAGATCTAGCGGCAAGAGATTTTTTCACTAACTAGATGGACTCGTGCTGCAACCGAGCAGGATGAATCGCAAGGCTGGCTTTAGCACACTTGGCGCACAATTATATAATATTATTATTAATGTATGAAGCCATGCGGCAGTCGGCAATTCTTTACGACTACATGCGTTATTAGAAATGTACTCCTGGCAGTTGAGTGATGTCATTGTAAACACTCTACTTCCAAAACAGGTGTTCCTCCGTCCGCTGCATTCCAGAGGGGAATGAAGAAGACTGCTGGTGCTGCCAAGAAATTGATGAAATTATCAGAAAACAGACGGTATTGCACCGGGTTTCAGTCGAGCTGACTGTTGACAGGCCCAGTGAATGCATTGCCGACAGGCTCTGGTGATAATTCTAATCACGAAAGTGGCCAGAGCATAGCACTGTTGCCTTTGACGGCTTGAGATCCCTTCGCTTCACAGCAGCGACTCACTTCGCGGAGAGCTTCTTTTTTTAAAGGAAATAATGAAAGACCACATCATCGCGGCCGCGGATGTTCGTGCAGCCGAGGGCTGCGCAGAACGCCAGCGTGATGGGTCCACCGCTTCATTCGATGCTGCACACCTTTCTGTACGTCACCACAAACATAAATACGCACAAATAAAGAAACACAAGGCAGCTCGAAGCAGCTTATGATGGCACGCACGCAGAAACAAGCCCGGCCGCGGAGGCTCTGAAGCGACGGATCACCAGTGTTTACGTCACAACTCCGCGGTTTCCGGTTTTGGCTCGCATCGTCAGGGTCATCAGCAGCGCTCGGCGGACCGCGGGGGGCGGAGCTACAGCGTAATTTTAAAGGCGATTACGTCGCTCCTAAGTTATGAATCTGTAAAAAAATTTCACCCCTATGATTTATAGAGTTCCCGCATCCACACGTGAGCATTTTAATGAATTCGAAAAACTCTTCAGCATCCCTTTAAGTTCTTTTGCGGGCGCAAGTCAGCTCAAATAAAGAGCTTCGTTTGCAAGTTTTGTTGCTGTCTTCCTGAGCGCTGGACTGCCGTCACTACAACGTCACAATAGCATCCGGCGATGCCTTTATATAATGCCGGGAAATCAGTCAAAAAGTCTGTTTCGACAATTCCTGTTCGCAGAGGAGGTGAAATAAAGAAAAACAAAATTACTTGATCAAAAAACAAAGCTCATATCTTGCTCGCTATGAGGGGCACCTACTTTCCAATATCGCCAATATCGCATAAAAAAGCGGGCACATTTCCGTCTTAGAAGTAAGGTGCGATGCGTCCTATATTCCGTATCCATGCGTGAACCACCGTTTCAAAGCAATTTTGCGTCTTTTCCGAGCAAGCGTACTTAGTTGCGCCAGCCAGTTTTTCTCTGTTTTCAGCTTTTCACATTGACCCTAAATGGGAAGGCGCACCAGTAACTATTGCACCAACGCTGATGTGGTAAAACGGGTTCTCGCACCTCCTCTGTCCGAGACGCAGGCGAACACCAGCCAGCCGATGCACAGCGCCCAGACGAGGTGGTGGTAGGAGGCGTACAGTGCCGCAACCCATGGCGCCGGCAGCGCGTCTCCGTCGCCCCAATCCTTGGTGCAGAAAAGAACGGTGGCTCCACCCAAGAACACCGAGCTCCACGAGGCCTCCTGGCACACCTGCGCACGGCGGTCAAGGTGAGCGGTGCGGTTTGCACGGAAATGCAGATGGTGCGCGCCTCCAGCAGCAGAGTTATAGGCTTACAGCAGAGCATGTAGCAAAGCGTGCAGCGCCATCCGCTACCGTGAGTGATCCGCTTCCGTGGGGCACCGTAGGTATACGCGCTGATCGGTCCCGAGTCCCGACGCGGCAGGCGCGCACGCAGCTGACGGGGACGTGGCGCCATCTGGCGCCCCCGTGGCGTTTTGCGCACGCGCGGTGGCACCTCGCGGAGGCGGATCACGGAAGCGGATCGCAGGTTGCGCTATGCTACAATTGTCTAATGAGAAAGATCAGCGGCTTCTGCCGAGGCCAGAACAGAACTAAACGAGCGATGTGTATTATCTAACACATGAAAGAGTGCGCCTGGTAGCTAGTTACGCTGCAGATGTGGTTATATGCGATGAATTCCCGTCCATTTTGATACCTTTTCGTGAGGTGACTAATGCCTTATAGAAAAGAACCGATGTGAGAGTTCGAACTTAGTGTATGAAAGGGTGTTTTAAATGAACCCAGTTATCATGGTGAAAATTAACGCCGCTACAAAAAGTATTCGTAGGTGTTCATAATGCTTGTCGTGGAGCAACCTTGCGAATTGTCAGCCCTGTGCTATTATTCAAAAAGTTTATTTGCGTGTGTGATCGTAATAGAATAGGCTATGAGAGCTAGCGCGTTCAAATTTGGATATTCCTGTTACTTTGGAAGAGCGCAGCTTCAGTCACACGGCGGGCATCAAAAAATATTCTCGGGTGCCAGTGTTTGAGTCTTTAATGCGAAAGAATTTCTAGGCTATGTCGGCGGTGTCGTGTCACCAAAACGTGTCCGCTAAACGTGTCCGCAGAAGTTGTCACGTTCTCAGAACGGACAGCATCAAACGACTGCGTGGTTCTCATCGATAGAGGACGGTGTCAGCATGCTGCGCAAAAAATTATGTGGATAGGATGATTAGTTAATTAATTATAGCTAATAATGTCGAAATCACGTCGAAATAGCGCGGACGACGATAAAGCGTATGGACGGCAAAACAGCGGTAGAAGGCAAAATATTGGGAAAATCGGAAAAAGGTGAAAATAAAGTTTGAATTTAAATGCATTTTATGAGCGATAATTATTCTAACAAAAAGTATTATTTACATAGAAGAAATAGTTAATTATTGGCAGCAAAAATAATTGGACGGTTCAATAGGGTTCCTAGGGGCTGGACGGAGATACGCCAAATTTGAAAAACAAAAATGCTCAAGATAAAAGAAGGTATAATAAGGGTAAATAAATCGGTTTTCAACTGAAGCATCAGAATATTACCCTGATTCAGCAGTTAAATTAATTAACAAGCAAAAAGAAAATGACAAAGAGCGGCAACGAGTGCCGAGGAGGCGCCAATGCTTTCGCATTCTCTCAGTGCGGGTCGCCGCAGTGATCTCTAAATGCTGGTGTAAGAAGATCTGATAGAGCTTCACTCTGAGACATTCGAACCTGTTCAGCTTAGCACATGTCGTCGGTCATAATAGAGAATTATGAGTCTAGAAGCAGACGGCGTCTGGGTAGGAAGATCAACTGTAGCGCCCGTCTGTGATGCTTTCAAATCAGTGATTCGTAGCGTTGGCGGAATATGGTCACTGGCGCTAGGACTTGGGGTTCTAACCTGTGTTCAGAACTTTTTTTTCGTCACAAGATATTAATAAAAAGTGCTCGTTTCAAGACCTAGAAAATATATCAGTATCAATGAAAGAACCGTTTATTTTCTCAATCGATTTCAATAAATGCTCATTTCAAGACCTAGAAATTATATTAGTATCACGGAACAATTTCATGCATTGTAACTACAAGTACTTTTATTACAACAGCTATAGGGGACTTCTTTTCGGTGTTCTCTCATTCAGACTTCTGTAATCTGCATACATGATATATGACCGGAACCCTATCTGTGGGATATGACTGCAGAAATTAGGAGCGAATTTGAGGTAACAAACTTCTGTTTCAAAGACACCTCAAGATACCTCGAACTTCGTTTCCTTTCTGGGTGGAAAGTGGTGAATTTAATTTTGTCCCCTTCTGTCATACGTCGTAAAAAGCGCTTTTGTATGGGCCTCGACAAGAAAGCAGTTTATAATGGTAATTTTAAATGGTAAGTATAGCAGCTGTAGCAATTTGCTACGCTGCCAGTCGGGAGACTGCGTACAGTACGACAGCTCAAGAATTCAGCAGCCAATGCCCGACAAAGCAGACCCTCCAGCGGATGGCGGCGGCCGATTGTCATGGCGTCGCGGTTATGCCCCCGCACCTCCAGCAGTGACATTGCAGGAGGCTTTCAGGTGCAAGAGGTTTAACCGCAGATTAACAGCATTAGCCGCGAAGTATGTCAATTGGCTGACGCCCTTGGCTTGAGGGCCTGCTTTGAGGAGCGTTGGCACCTGTACTCTTAAAGCTGTGCTGTAATCATTTAAAAAAAAATAAATTAATATATATTACCAGTATAGGAGATAAGTTGCGTTAGCGCACATAGCTCTTTTACAATTCATTTTCCTGCTCAAAATGGAATGAAAATAATGAAAATTTATTGTGGAAAGCCAGGCAAAACGATGTTTGGTTCCTAGGGGTTTAACGTCCCAAAGTAACTTAGGCCATGAGGGACGCCGTAGTGAAGAGCTCTGGAATTTTGACCATCTGGAGTTCTTTAACGTGCACTGACATCGCACAGTACACGGGCCTCTAGACTTTCACCTCGATCGAAATTCGACTGCCATAGCCGGGATCGAACCCGCGTCTTTCGGTTCAGCAGCCAAGTGCCATAACTTCTCAGCCACCGCGGCAGATCAGAGGATG
The DNA here is from genome assembly GCF_055824585.1 of Amblyomma mixtum. Lineage (NCBI taxonomy): Eukaryota > Metazoa > Arthropoda > Arachnida > Ixodida > Ixodidae > Amblyomma > Amblyomma mixtum. The sequence goes on from NC_143014.1 coordinate 402,514,811, forward strand.
ACAAAGAACATATAGCTAAGGAACAACTAAAGTGTCCTGCCACGCTAATACATACTAAGTTGAGACTGTTAAAAGAATGACAACCCGCGGTACTTATGTGGAGCGGGGAGTTCTCTCTAAAGGACTCATCTACTATCTGTTAAAAGAATGAAAATTAGAAGTGCTCCCACTAATATATTTGTTAGAATGGGCAATAAAAAAAGAGATATTTTCTGGTCTCAACAGCGTGACGTCAAAGGGGCAAGGCCCAATGGGAAAAATCACCCACTTTTTCTTCTAAACTGGTTTTGCATGTGTCGATCATTTTCCCATCACCTTTCTTCTCCCGTTTACAGACCACTTGGTATGAGCAGGGTATGGGCAGCACCTGCTGCCCCTCCCGGTCAGAAGGCACATGATTTGCCCGCCAAACCAGAGGCACCTTCCGCCGGTTACAAATCCCGGGAGATATATTGAAAGTTGACGTTTGCTTCTTCAGTTCCTACCTCAGCAATTATGGTAAGGCGCAGCACACAGAGGCGGCTATGGAGCGCTTCACCACGCCACTGCCGCAAGCGACTCTGCAATCTCGCGCGGGCGGCTAGACTCGACGAAAGGACTCGAGCCCAGCGTAATCGCAGTTCAGTAGTCGGGAAAAATATGTCAGCGTGAAATGGCCGCTGCGCGGGCGACTACACGCAATTTTTTAACCTTGCTTCATAATGTGCGTTCGATGAAGTGTAGCTGTATCCTATAACAACTAGGTCGCTTCGCGACGCGGTGAATCCTATATAAGTGTAATCAGAGGAAGAATTTCCGTTCAGATTCCGCACCCTATGGCGCAACTGTTCCGTGATGCGGGGCCACTGGTTGCGAAAGGGAAGGAAGAGGCCCTTGATGAAGCGTGGCGAGGCCTTTTGTTGCGTGAGTCACACCATGCACTCACTTGTTCTCTATCTTTTCGAATCTGCGAGTCGCTCAGCGGAGTATGAAGCATGTTTGATAATTGTGTTTCTCGGAATTTCGCCCAGTGTTTGTGTGTTCTTAAAGCAAAGAATTGGAACTTGGACTGAAAGTTTTGTCACGTTACAGTGTTTTCTCCGCGCGTCTTTGCAGGTGCGCACTGCAGTGCACAAGGCATGGAGTTTGGCTCTTAACGTTTGAGTATAATATTATGTGTGTACCACGACTCAATTAGGAGTCGCTTTTGAGGGTTGGTTTCATGTTGCCGGGCAGCAGTGCTGTCGAAGCAAATTTTGTAATTTCGTGGTGGGTGCAATCTGGTTGACCGTTTGCCTCGCTGCGCTCACTCGAGATGTTCCGAACGTAGTTCTTGCACTGATTCTATTTTTCAGCTCTTCGTTTCACCAGTGCGCGTCGCTGGCCGCTTCCCACAAGGGATTTCGTTCATTAGGCCCTCATCTCTTCCTCTTGGAGGGCGAACTTTGGGCGGAACGAGGAATATTTACCTGATGAAAAAAAGGCACACACATAAAGTTACTACAATGCATAGCCAAGTGTGCCGTTGGAGAAGCATTTAATTGATGACAATACTCGCGCCTTGAAGAGCAAACCGTGTGCCCATACACTCTTCTCTGCAAATGAAGGATATAACAACAAAAACACGAAATAAACACACACAAAAAATTATGGGGGCATCTAAGCAATTCTTATGATGTGTAACTGCGAGAGCACTGCTTGTCGCTGAGTTCTTGACGGGGACTTGGGGGGGGGGGGGGGTGAACGTTATTTCACTCCAGCAGCCTGCTGCTGGAGTGCTGCGTCGCGATGGTCGCGTACTTCATCGGCAGTGAACTGCCGACTCCGCCGCCACGCTTTGCTGTCTCGCATGTTGATGTAGGCGCGAGCGATTCAACTTGACGATGAAGGCTCCATAACGCCGCAACCTCACTCACCGAAAGCTGAAGGCGAATTAACGGCGACAGTGGGGTCTTTCTCTTTGGTGTAATCTCTAGCCGCGTTTACATGACTACGACAGAGCCGCATCGGATTTCCTATCCTATCTCGCGGAGGCGACACGCCAATGTTTGCATCCACCACATCAAGTCAGGCTGGACAGTCGCATCTCGGCCAGTGTCGGCGGCGGAGTGGGCTAGCCGCTGCCGTCTCGATTCTGGTCTGCTTTGTTATAAGAGTGAGGGGTATTGTACAGCGACCTGAGGAATATGGACGGGCGCCCCCCAAAGCTGCTTCCATTCCATTCCATTCTCGGAAGGACAGCCGTATTGATGGTGATGACGTCACTCATGTGCGGCGTGTCTGTTATGCGTGCCTGAGGCCTGAGTGCTCCTCCCGTGACGTCACGAAAAGAGGCCCAGAAGCCCAGAGTCGCCGCCACTTTTGGCGGAGCTTAAGGAATCGCGACTGGAATCAACTAGCAGCAATAAGCTTCCATTTATCACTCCACATTTTTTCTTTTGTTAAAATACTGGAATGAATAGCAGACACTCTACGCGGAATTTATTTTGAGGCACTAGCCGCAAACCATCCGAGCAAAGGTTGTTTATGCACTGATATCAGCACCTCTATCGCATTGCGCTTTCTCAGTAGATGTTTTGCTTTATGCATTACTTGAAATGAATTTGCCATTGTTTTAAAACTTTACCTTTTTTTCACCTAGTTTTATGAACCAGAGTGATAATGAAGAATTAAACACTCTCGATTAGCTTCACAACTGCGTATGTGTATTTTTATTGGAGATACATGCATTTGTTCTAAGATCATATTTTAAATGAATACGATCCCTTGAGGTGCTTGGCTTAGAAGTATAAGACGGGCATCCCGGAAACTTTGATGGGATTGCGCCTGGGCGAAGGCGCAGATGCGAAAGTGGTGCAGTGGTGGTGCGCCCTGTAACCTCGTCGATGTCGGAGGCCTCTCGCACGGTGTCAGCCTCAATGAAGTGAAGCTCGCAAACCTAGAAGGACGTGTAATTTTAGTTTAGCAGCTGTAACTTGGAAAGAGAGTTTTCTTGAAAGGCTGCATTCGCTACCTGCAATGCTAACCAGCTGCTTAGTTTAAATACACTATTTTTTACAGTACATGCGCTTAAGCTTATCGTATTTTGCAAAAGCAACTATTCTTTGAACAAGCTTCGAACATCTAAGCCCCGTTTCACATGATGCGACTAGAACGAAAATAGTCGTCCTAGTCGGTGACGCCGCAGTGCGATTTTCGGTCAGTGCCTTCACATGCAACGCTGTACTCAACGAATTCGGTCGGCGTGACAAGCAGGGTTGCTAGATGTCTGCTTTGCAACCCGTGAATAAACACGACTGTAATGCAACATGGAATGTGTTTATATTATATTATTCATGCGTACTTTTAGATACCAGGTAACATTTCATATGTTTTTAGTAAAGTAAACAGTTTTGAATTATTCAAAAAGTACGGTGGTGCGCTGAATGAAACCCTTGAGACGTGAAAATAGCGCGGGCCACCAAGGCGTCGATATAACGCTTGGGCTCGCGCTGCTCGGGCTCTCTCCGCAATTTGGCAATGGCGACAGTCGGAATGTACGATCCCGAAGGCGTGCGCCTTTTGATACTCGAGGAGTACTACCTCCTCGAGAAAAAAAAGTTGCTGATTGCCATGGACCCAGACAGCGTCTGTGAAGCGGAAGACGTCGACACGCCGGCGCTTTCCGCTTCCTTCGATGCCGAAAATCGCCGGCTCCTGTTGCTCGCGGAGTACTGCCTCCTCGAGAAGAAGTTGGGCAATTTCCTCGCTGGCGTCCCAGAACCCTCCTCACAGCGCCGCCCCTCCCCCTCCGCTCCTTCTTTTCTCCCTTCTCTTTCACGGCTGTTGCGGTCTTCGGTCTATTCCTCCGGCGAGTCTGCCTCCGCGCACCGCCGCCGCGAATCTGCGCGTCTTTGGACCACGCGGTCTGTGTTCTTTAACATTTTTCATGTTTTATAGTTTAATTTCTTTATTATTTTGTTTCTTTTCATATTTGCATTTTTTTATTCAGCTCACGAAACCCGTGCGTTCACTAGATGTGCCTTTTCTCTAATATTTTTCCTGTTTTATGATCTAACTTCTTATATTTTTGTTTCTTTTCATACTCGCAATTTTTTCATTTGTTTTATTTCACTCACGAAACCCGCGCGTTCACTAGATCTGCCTTTATTCTTGCTCAAACCGTGTTCGTGGCGGAATGGCAGCGACTTGAAGTGCCAAACGCCCTGGTTCGATTCCCAGTCTCAATAAAGTTTTTTTTTTCTTCGCCGGAACTCGAACACACTTGCTAGCATTCCCTGCTCACGGCAGTATGAGGCACTAAAGGCTTTCGCCTTAATAAAGCGATTCTGCTCGTATTTTCTTTCACAGCTGTTCTGCTCCTGGCGAGCTTCTAGGGCGGCCGGCTCGCGATTCTCGCGTTGCCCTTCGAGCCATTTGTGTGGCCGGCACGTTCCTCGCTCAAAGAAGGCGACTGCGCACGTACTTAAAATGGCGTTAAAGGGCGATTCACACGACGGTCCGTTCGCCCGCGGCCCGCGCACTACCTGGTCTCCTTCCGTGATATTCTCTCGTATTACCGAGACAAAAGAAGGGAATACGCACCCCCCGCTCCGTCCCTCACAATAGCGCAGGCTGCACATTGGCGACAACTACAAACCCGGACTGCTCAATACACAATACTGCTGCATGCCCGATACCAAGACCAATTCTCGTCATCATGCAAACTTTTGCGGCAAACCAGGCGCCCCTACGATTTACATCATTGGCAATGAACGTTTCCACCACCACCTACGTGTTCATGCGTCAGCACATTAGAGAGTTTTAGCTGAGCGGGTTTACTGTCCGCTCCGCTCGCAATTCCCAGCGGAGCCACAGCGGAGCGTCGCGCAAGAGTAGAGTTTTAGCGCAGCGTCTTCCCCGTCCGCTCAAGCGAGGCGACTCGTTGCGCCTCCTAGTGGTGGTAACTGGACTTGCCAGAAAATGGTTATAAGTAAGCCTCTCTGATATATGCGTGAATAAATAAATGATAGCTGTTTACGTTTGCTGTATGCTTTCTGGTAACAAAAGTGATTTGGTTTTAGCAGTGAAGCTTTCGTATTAGAAAAAAAAATTTAAATGTCTGCCACTGCGAGAGCCAAGCCAAGACCACGCAAGTCACCCCTCGCAACGTGCGCGTGTACGCATTTGTAGCGTTGTCTATCGTGTGCATTCATCCTCTACGCGTGCGAGCGTCGATCGTGATCGAGTTACGTTCGCAAGTTATCCGACACCGCCTGCAATCTGTTCGCCATGCCAAAAAGTATCCGGCAAGACCCGCGCTGGCGGCCGCCATGTTGAATGTTTACGTTTGGTTCGGCTAGCGCGAGCCCAGAAGGCTTTGCGCGAGGCCCGCTCGTCGGCCCTCTCCGGGCTCCGCTTGGCTCGCGCGGGAGCGGGGCGGAGGAGCCGTTCCGCTCGCGCGCTCCCGCCTGAGCGCTTCGCGCATGCGCAGTAGCGCTCCCGCTAGCTCGCTGAGCGGAGCGAGCGCACAAACCCGCTCAGCTAAAACTCTCTATTGAGAGGCGCGCTGACCAGGCCGCGGTCCAGAAGACGCGCAGATTCGCGGCGGCGGTGCGCGGAGGCAGACTCGCCGGAGGAACAGACCGAAGAGCGCAACAGCCGTGAAAGAAAAAAGAGGAGGAGGACGGGCGGCGCTGCGAGGAGGGTTCTGGGACGCCAGTGAGGAAATTGCCAGAAGTTGTTGGAGGGCCTGCCGACGCCGAGGCGTTGGTGGGTGCGGCCAGTCTGGGAGAACAGGAAGGCGGAGTCTGAATTTTACACAGCCGTGAGTTGAGAACTTTTAATGTCGCCTTGTGTGTTTTTTCGCATATTTGCTGCTTGCTGAGTCTAGCCATAATCGTGGTGTGCAGATGCCACTCCTGATCTCGGGAGACCGAGATTACTTTCGGAAGTTCTACCGGATGGCGCCGGAGCGTTTCGAGGAACTCTATGCGCTGTTGGAGGATGCACTCACAAAAGATTACGTGACACGTGATCCACTTCCTTCACGAATGAGGCTCGCGATCACCCTCAGGTTAGTGGCTTTACTGCGTACAAGTTCGTGGGGTGTCTATACGTCTGCGGCCGATTTATGATGTCAAATTCTTGTTCGCATCCCAATAACTCTGTCATTCCTGCAATCAGTAGTTGTGGACTTAGACGTCTGAAAAGTCACCGCACATACCAGAACGGGGCAAGCGGTCATGTCTCTTACCTTGTTGCCACATGGCATTCGTAAAACTGAGCTGCAATATCGGGGCAAAAACTGTGTTTTTGACAATTGCTTCGGTAGGCTAACTATTTCATTGGAGCGACACAGTTTTGAGAAAAAGAATGTGGAAAGTTTTTCTAAATTTGGAGGGACTGCTCAGTGCCATAAATCTTGCATTAACTTTCTTCACCTTCTCTTCCACTTTTGTCTTTTAGGTACTTGGCATCGGGGATGCATATGCAGGAGGTGGCCTTGTCCTTCAGGGTAGGCATCTCCACAGTAGCCGGGATCATTCACTTCACATGTCGGCTTCTGTGGAAAGTGTCGCAACCTCTCTGCTTAAAGGTATGCTTTATGGCATGTATACCTGAAGACTGTACAGAGGGCAAAACGCATGTCTAGAACAAGCGAACTGTGCGTTCCGCACCTCCCAAAGCCGCTGCGACCAGGAAGTCAAGAAATGAAAACGAAATTCTATGAGTTTAACTGCGCATGCTTACATTCAGACCATTTTTATTCAAATGTTTTCTATAGGTATCGCGTGTTCAGCCCGAACCACGCCAAGAACGTGTTCTAGACATGCGTTTTGCCCTCTGTACATGCTTTCGTTATCATGCATGCATATTTTGGGGGATGATGGCCACATGACCCATGCTTTCTTCCTTCATTTCGTGAGGAAATTGGCAAGTAATGACTGCAGACATAATTCAGTGGTTCCAGTTGTACAAAAGCTCCCAGGAATGTGTGATGAGGGGTCAGTGGGCATGGTGTGAATAAAAACAAACTAAAGAGTGCCAGATGAGCGCAGGCTTTTAACTGAGAAACCGGAATGCAACGCTCGTCCTGTCTACTCTGCTTTTGTTTAGCCTCGTACAGCAGTTTTGTTTTGAGTTCTACGGTACTGCTATGGGAAGTGCCAGAAGCCTATGCAGCTATGAGTGTTTACGCATTGCATGTCTATTCACTTTTTTAAAAAATACAGATATTAAAGGGTCAGTCTACTGAATTTTATCGACCATATTTTCTTTGCGGCAACCGATAGCTCTTTACTCAAATTACCGTTTAGCCAGCTGTGGTTCTAAGGAGTGCGGTAGAACATTTTAAAATAGAATTTATTAATGTGGGAACACATCTGTATGAGATGGTAGTCTCATCTGGCAACCATCTGGATTTCCGCCGCGCGGCGACAAAATGGCGGCGCCCGTCGAAGTCGGACCTCTCGCTTCGGACTGAAGTCTCGTTGTTGCTCCCTTTTTTAGTGCGTTCACTGGCCATAAATGGGGCGCCTGTCTTTCGCTTCGTCTCATCTCGCCTATAAGAAAACATATAAGAGATAAATTTGCTCTATTTTAATAATTAGAGTGACGATTCCGCCGCTCCTAGGCTTAAGTGGAGAGTCGGTTTGTTTACAGCAATGGTTCCCGTCCTGACGACCAGATGGCACTATAGGCTGAGTTTATTTTTGCGTCTCTTCTAGCATACGCTGAACTAAAAGTGGGAATGTGCCTGCGTTTTGCGTACGTGTAACTATAAATATTCATGTGATTGACAGAAAAAGTGAGCGGTACGCCTTCTACAGTTTACTAGAACAAAACGTGCATTTCTCTGACATTGGGGCATACAAATCGTACGTAGTATATTCACTTATGCTTCAACAAAAAAAAAGACTACCACTTTCTTGAACAAAATGAACGTTTGGGGTCGCCACCATGCATTTTTACGCGACTTTTAACGCCGAAATAAAATATAAATTTCCGCCTAAACCGGGCGCAGATCCCTCGTTATTGATGTTATAGGGTGCCAACTACCAGAATATGCCATTATTTATATACTCATCTCGGTGAGTAGACTGACCCTGTAAGATACACTGAAAGTATTAAATAAAACAGCATTAATGAACTTGTGTAATGCAGATGAACAGTGTCGTTATAATGCTGGTGCAAGAAAGATGTTTAGTCTTGTTGTGTTAACTTGAGATCTGTGTTCAATATACCCTTGAAATCTCCATTAGCGCTTGAATTTATAAATATACCATCACTGCCTACATGTAACAATCTGATCTCTTACACCACCCCCGCTCATAAATGTGCATCTGATGGCATGGCAAATTTTTATTTCAGATGCCAACAACTGAAAAGTGGTGCGAAATTGCGAATGGTTTCCACCAAAAGTGGAATTTTCCCCACTGCGTGGGCGCAGTGGATGGAAAGCATGTACAAATACAGGCGCCACCCAATTCTGGAAGCCTGTACTACAACTACAAGGTACTACCAGTGCTTTGTTAGGTTTCAGCAATAATGCTTATTGTTTTGGTTCCTTGCAGGGCACATACTCCATTGTGCTGATGGCGGTTGCCGACAGTAACCTTAAATTTATTATGGTTGACGTCGGTGGCTTCGGTCGGCAGAGTGACGGCGGCACACTAAGTGCATGCAGGTTCGGAAATTGCCTGGAGCGAGGTGTTCTTGGCTTGCCAGCCCCCAAGCAACTTCCCGGCTCTGCAGTTGTCGCACCCCACGTATTTATTGGGGACGAAGCCTTTCAGCTTCGACCTGATTTCCTCAGGCCCTACTCTGGCAGGTGCCAGGAAGAAGAAAAAAGGGTCTTCAATTATCGCCTGAGCCGGGCGAGGTAAATTATGGTCTGAAATGCTGTTCTCAGAACATCTATCAATATATGCTATTTATTTCCAGGAGGTGCGTCGAAAGTGCATTTGGTGTGATGGCTTCGCGTTTCCGCATTTTTCGGCGTCTCATCAACCTTAAGGCCCGTTCACACTTGCCCAAAAATCCAGCGAGAGAAGCGGATTCGGCCGCTTTTGACGCCGGGCGACGCGGAAAGCGGCGCGGCGAGGGCGATCGGGCTCCGTGGGCTGGGCCCATTTCCGCCGCGCGGCGACAAACATGGCGGCGCCTTTCGAAGCCGGACTAGCCGGACCCCCCGCTTCGGATTGAATTCTCCTTGTTGCTGCCTTTTTCAGTACGTTCACTGGCCAGAAATGCGGCACAGGTCTTTCGCTTCCTCTCACCTCGCCTCCAAGAAAACGTATAAGTGATAAATTTGCTTTCTTTTTTTTATTCAGAGTGACGAATCAGCCGCTTATTGGCTTAAGAGCAGAGTCGGCTTGTTGACAGTAATGGTTCCCGCCCTGACAGCCAGATGGCGCCATTACAGTTGAGTTTACTTTTGCATTTGTGCTAGCATACGCTGAACTAAAAGTGAGAATGTGCCTGCGTTTAACGTACGTAAGCATGCATACGCTTATGGTACGTAGACAGCGTAAATTTATGCTCTTTTCTCACTATATCTGTGAATGCCGCTAGCAGCGACGCGGTTTGGAAAAGAGAGAAACAGCAGTGGCGCGTGGGATCCGCCTCGCCCGCGCGTGAACAAGTGAGAACAGGTCCCTGTTTTTGCGACGAGCGAATCCGCTTCGCTCGCCGAATTTTTGGGCAAGTGTGAACGGGCCTTTAAGCCGGAAAATGCGGATTTTGTGGTGTTGGCAACATGTGCATTGCACAACTTCCTCACCGAGGACGCCTACTACATCGATGGGCAGTACGTGGACCACGAGGACCACTTCGGTAACGTAACCGAAGGACAATGGCGCTCTGCGCTGGCAGCTGATGGAGGCTCAGCGATGCTGGGCCTGCAGCCTCCTGCTGGCCATAATTTCTCTAGGGCAGCAGCTGAAGCGCGAGACATTTTTTGCTCTTATTTTTCTAGTGCTGCCGGTTCTGTACCATGGCAGCGTGCATCTGCCGGGTTGCGGCCACAAATAAGATCTTGTTAACAATAAAATTTCGATGGAGGCGAAATTCTAGAGGCCCATCTACTGTGCAATGTCATTGCATGTTAAGAGAACCCCAGGTGGTTTAAATTTCCAGAGCCCTTTCACTATGGTGTCCCTCATAGCCCGAGTTGCTTTGGGACGTTAAACCCCCATAAACCTTTTTAATGAGGATCTCTCTCTCGGGTTTTATACTTTCGAGTGATGTACTGGTGGATGGCCGGCATCGTACCAGTAAAAGGGGGACAACCTAACTCTTTAACTATCGACCAATTTCTATCTCCTCTTCCTGTTACAAGTTACTTGAACACATAGTTTCTATCTTGCTGGAAATAATATTTTGTCAGCTGTGCAGCAAGGTTTTCGAACAGGTTTATTGGGGGTTTAACGTCCCAAAGCAACTCAGGTGATCAAGGGACGCCTTATTGAAGGGCTCAGTAAATTTCGGCCTCCTGGGGTTCTTTAATGTGCACTGACATCGCACAGTACATGGGCCTCTAGAATTTTGCCCCCATCGAAATTCGACCGCCACGACTGAGATCGAACCTGCACCTTTTGGGTCAGCAGCCGAGCACCATAACCACTGAGCCACCGTGGCAGTCTGTGTTGTAAAGTGTAGAGTTCATCACAGCAATCTCGTGTCTATACAAGGGCAATAAGGAGCACTGGTGTGCACACTTTCTCAATATGATCCTTTTATCAGGAGTAATGCCATGGTGCTTTCTTGAACTTTCATTTTTTAAGCTATGGCTATGATCAATGCCAATAACATCGCTACATTTTTGTCTGAGCCCTGCGTTCAAATGTGGGACCTGTTTTGGTTGCTTTGTAGACGTCTGCTTGCTCAGTACTCATTCATTGTGACTGCTGTATAACACAATGGTAGATGTGCTTGTGTATATAGTGTATATAATGTGTACTTATGCATGTTCGCATTATTTGTCTGACATGTGTGAAGGGAGCGACGATTTGTTTGTTTTGTGAATATTTGTATGCATATATAGATTATACTTGTGGAGTTTTATCTATGCTCTATCCAGTGTTTGCCTATTCCTTGTATTCCCGTACCACTTGTGTTGAGTCTGTCATTGCCTCTGTCTATAAGGAGATGCGAGCTTGTCAAGCCGCCCATGAGGTATATGTGTTAACAAAACCCGCATGTCGACCACCAAAAACCAAACTCTTGGGCAGCAGACCATAAAGGGGCTCTTTATGAGCTCTGCCTAGCCAACAATGATGTCCTGAATGCTAGCGGTGCAGGCAGATCATCTTATCCTTTGTTGCTGTGGGAGCAAAGCAACGAAAGGAATTTTACAGCATTTCATTAATAATGTGCACTTTCATCAAGGGCTCCAATGCAAAGAGCCATGGGCAGCTTACATCTGATGACAGTGAAGTTGCACTGTATAATTAGACCGAAAATAGTGTTTGTTTTTTTGTCAGAAAGAAATAAATGCCTCGAAATATCCCCCACTATTCCTCGGAAATAAACGAACACTGCAAAAAGCACAGCCCAGTTAAATGTGAGCAACACCTCATTGTGCTCCTCAATAGCATAATCAGAAACCATGGCTATGCTACGTAAATGCAGTGGGCAGTCTCTTCTCTTTTTAAGCAATTGAAACAAGATATTTGTGACTGTAATGTCCTGGTAGCGCAGTTTTGCTTGTCTTTGTCATCAGTGTGCCACGTGTGGTCAACAGGTCTCATTCATGCGTCTTTTGTACCAAAAAGAGCAAGTGCTACTGTGTTTTTCTCTCTTTTCCAGTGCAGATAATATTGTCTTGAAATAGGTTGCAACACAGGCATAATATGCGAAAAAAACAAAGCCTGTTTCAGCTGTTCCCCCTGAACACACGGCATTGAGTAAAGCACATTCATACTATTGTTCTGTGAGCCCTACAAGGTAATAACTTGCCATGGCTTCTTTGCTCCATCTTTTCTTTTCAGAACTGCAGCACAGTGAAATAAATGTGGTGCCATACATACCGCATCTCTTCACACTTATTTATTCTGATGTACCAAATGTTTAGGGGAATTCCCCAAGGTGGTGTAAATTTGTAATAAGGGAGTAATTACTCATTGGCATCCACCTGAGCGCAGCCATATGGCTACAAAGGAAAGCTATACAGCTTTCCTTTGTAGCCGTATGGCTGCGCATGGGTGGATGTCAGTGAGTAATTACACCCTTAATACTTATTTATTCTGTCGTTATCATCAAGTAGTAAAATAAGTAATAAATAATCAGTAATAAGGGTAATAAATAAATAAATAAATGACGTAATAAATAAGTAATAAGGGAGTAATTACTCACTGACATCCACCCAAGCGCAGCCATACGGCTACAAAGGAAAGCTGCATAGCTTTCCTTTGTAGCCGTATGGCTGTGCTTGGGTGGATCTCAATGAGTAATTACACCCTTATTACTTATTTATTCTGGATTTATCATCAGGTGAGTGGGATATACTCCCTGACTGTACTGCCCTACAATGTTCAGAAGTTCCATTTGCATATGGTGTCTCATATTGCTTGGCACAGTTGCCACATATGGCTTTAACGACAGCAAGAAGTGTTCATCGGCATCTGCTGGCCTGTGCGCCAGTAATGCACTGCGAACAGTCGCAAGCTGTGCATTCACGACATCGAGCTCTTCCCGTGCTTTCCTCCGCTTTTTGGGCTGCGGCGGGCCATTCCCTGCAGACTGGCTCGTCGTGCCTTCATCTTCATCCACAGCCACAGACTGAGAGGTGCTGGGCTGCGGCAGTTCAGGGCACAAAAAAATGTCCTGGAAAGAGCCTGCTGGTGCTGAATCTGCAGCTGGAAACCCTAGTCGTGGGTGGTCTTCGAGCGCTTCTTGCACGGCCACCACCTCCATGCTGCTGTGTCCTCTGCAGGATGGTCACATTACGTAAACATTGATCACTAAGAGAATGTAGTGATAGATTTTCACAGCAGCACTGCGAATACACCTGTGACTCTACTGATCACTATGTCGCAAACCTAGCATTCACGAAATCGCAGCTGCAATGAAACTGCACAAACTAAATTGAGGCATCACACTGAACAGTTATTGTGGTGGATGAACTCACCCTGAGAACTCGTACTCACCCTGAGAAGCAGTACATGCAACATTCATTTTTTTCTGTGAAAATGATGCCTAAATGTTTCCGCTTGAAACTATCGCAAAGAAGTAAAATGAAATGTGGGTGGGAAAGTTGCACTGGAGTAATACTTACTGACGTACTTCCATCTGGTCTTTTAAAAATCGCATCCTTTCAAGGTGCACCCAGCACCTGCTCTTCGGCAACGCTCCAGCGCCACTCCTTGAATCACATTCGAGGTCTCTGAGCTTCCTCCTATATGTGTCTTTCAAATTTCTCCATCTCTGCTGGACACAATCAACTGTAACTGAAAAATGTATGAAAGTTAGCTACAAATGAAACTAATTATCTGATTTGAAGTATGAACGCTTTCCCACATGCTCCAGAAATTGTCTAGTGCGTTCCCAAGTTGTTTGTGTAAAACAAAACTGACAGAACTACACTCTATTAAAAGCAGCAAAATGAGCCAAGTATGACTAAGAAACATTCCCATATCCGTTTCTTGGTTTCGGCGAGTGCTTGGTTCCTTCATATTTTGAATGAATATTCAGTGATATTCCCCTGAACGTGCCTTCACTTCAGCGAGTGAAAATGCATACCACAATAAATAGTGACAGCACAAGGCAAAACTTGGACGGGTTTGGTGCCGGGATAAGGCTATTTCGACGTTTGAGCACACAAATGTTGGCAAAGCTGCCACAGTAACTTCAAAGGTCCAGAATGATTCCGGTCACTTGAGTGCCTTTATATAGCGAACCGACAGTCTACAGCACGCGACTATTTTTCCATTTCGCCGCTACCGGAAGCCGTAACACAAACTCGGAGGCATTCGTCTCGCGCTGAGCGGCAAAATTTACGGTACTTAACCGGGCACAGGCGTGTAGTCCCAATTCGTGAACAAGACTGGGTGTCATTACGCTTAGTGTCAGTTTTCTTGTTTAAAGGTGCCCTGCGACGTACATAAAGCATGGGGTCTTTATTTTTTGTATGCAGAGTAAGGGACATTGTGAGTCTTGAACGCGCAATGAGATCACTGAAATCACAATATTTGATATTTTAATCTTCGCTAGAAATGCTTGTTTCCAGCCGATGGTGTCGCAACGCGGCGGCCATTTGCGGCAGCGGAAATGAGGTGGCATCCAGATAGGGCGCTGCCTTTCTCATTGGTTGGGCGTCCAGTTTGCATATTGTTCCTTTATACTTGCGAAATGGATCTAAAATATTATGTCTCTGAGTACTGAAAGCTTTTCGGATGCCACAAAAACTGGAAAGAAGCAGGGAAAGCGAACGAAAACTAACAAGAATACAGCTAGGGGCGACACTTTCCATTCCGCTTCAAACCTTCGTGGCGGCCAGCGCTGTTCAAAAAACGTTGGCTCAAACCAGAAAGCGCACGCGTCGGGACCGGCCGTGACCGTGCTACCATACCAAGATGGCAGCGAAAAAAAAAAGCCAGTCGACACACCTTGCCCAAAATTGTGGAGAGAAAGGCCGGACAGGAGACGGGAGTCGAGTTTGGGGAGGAGGGGGGCTACTGCCGACAGCCTTCCAGTCCGACTAAAAAAGAAACTTCGGGGAGCTTCCTTTGTTATTAGTCGCCCCTGCCCTCACTACGGCGCCGCGTTAGAGTGTACTAGAAAGGGGACCTTTCTAGTACACTCTAGCCGCGTACACGGGGGCAAGACGCCGTCAAAATGCGCGGCTTTCTACAGCCCCGACAAAGCAACAACTGCATGCACGCTTCCGCTGCGTGTGCTCTAGGCGCGGTTCTGATTGGTAGCGCCCTATCTCGGTACTGGGTGAGTGAAATGGGCGAGTGAAATGCGTTTTCTCCTGAGCTTTTCATTTTGAATTTTCAGAGTGGAATAACTTTCGTTTGCGTGCTCCGATTTCAATAATTCTTTGTGCTCTGGTCTCTGGAAAGCATGGCGAATCTATTTAATGATATTAACTGGTACTGAGGAAATCATCGCGGTGCCCCTTTAAGGATTAGAAATTTTACTGAAATGAGAGCCCACTCTGTGCACGTGGTTGGCCTTCGCAGTGTGTAAACAATTATAAGGCCTGAAAAAATATGCGAGCAAAAGACGTTTTCGATATTATTTTTTTTTTAGCAGAGCACAGTATACTATGGTTCATTGGCGTTTTTATGTTCTCGTTCAACAAAGCAGTGCAGAGTACCACTGTTTAAAACGCCGAGAATCCGCACGTGCAGCTGCGTGCATTGAACATGTTGCCTGCGTCGACCTTCCGAGCCGGCTATCGTTTATTGTCAAACAAAGGGCGGTGCAATCACTCATGATCAGAACTTCGACATTACAATTAACAGCGCTAAGAAAAAACAGACTAAAATAAAAATGGACCAAAAGAAGTGGTACTCACCGTTGGGGTCGATTGATCGCAAGGCGTCTCTAACCTCCTCCCACAGCCCAGTTTTGTTTGCATTCTTTCTGTACTCATTCGATTTCACGTTCCACAAAAGTGGCCGCCTCTCCACTTCATCGATGAGAAGTTCATTACAACACGCGCGCGTGCCTTCAACACCTCGAGGAGCAGAAATGTTCTTGTGCCCACGTGCGCGCGCAACAACCAACACACACTTTGTGTTTGCCGCTGCATCCGTTCTGCTACACGTGACCGCAAGTGACATGACGTCACGATGCTTCCCATTGGTCAGTCGCAGCGCGATCACATGACGCTGCGTAAGGATTCCAACCGGACGGAACCGCTGCACGGAATGTGTTGATGATGTTATGACCCGCGTGTTTTTAGATGCAAGGCAATATTTCGTGCGTTCTGATTAGAATAAACAGTTTTGCTTACGCCGCGGGAACAGCTCCCACGTGACCCCACGCCGAGACGGCGCGTGACGTCACGTCACGTGCCGTCTCGGCGCTGCCCATTGGTCAGTCGCAGAGCGACGCTGCGACTGAATTCCAACCGGACGGAACTTGGTCGCAGGCCGTCTGCGGCTAGACCGACGGCCCTCTCCAGTCGCAGACCGACCGAATTCGCAGCGTCGCAGGCGATAATCGCATGCACGTGAAACGGCCCTTACCCTGGAGTGCGGTGATACAACGAAGTTCTCTCGTAGTATTGCCCTAATCCAGGTGTTCTGTTCTTCTTCATCCCGGTGAAACTTGAAAACGTGGTTTTTGGGACACGATTTGTAGTTAATCCGGCAACTGGGCACGCAGCACCTGTTAGGCATATCACGGCAGAAGCGTAATCCATGTTCCACTCTAGCGATGGCATTAGAACACCGTCTCGGACACAACCGCACGCGCAGCAGGAGGTGTAGGCACAGTCAACGTCTAGAAAAAAATGTGCGTTCGGAAGCATGTCGCGACATGCCGTGACTTTCCCCGAGGCAATGAAAGGAGTGTCACGTGTTTCCAGAACCGATCGCATTGTCGTCTCCTTCGTCCCCCACTCTGACTTCTCGGTACAGGTGGGGTTAACCATTGTGTACCTTCCTGGCCTCATCTTCAACGCGAGTGCGCCGCTCGTAGCTTCGAGACGTGCTGCACGGAACTTCTATGTGGGCCTCTTTCGCGCGACGTAGCTCAGGGGGGGAACGAACAGCCAGCAGGCCTTAAGTTATGCCTGCCACGGCTTACTGGCTACGGCGGGTAAGCAAAGAAGGGAAGGGGATGAGGGGCTCGTTATAAATATGACAGAAGCCAACAGCCACAGAAACCAAGGGGCACAGGGGATTTTTTTTAATTAATATATTTATTTTGTGGTGTTGATCAATTTAGAATATTACTGAATATGTTATCGCTTAAAGCTAATTGATAGAAAAGCAGAAGAAAAAACAACCACATGCCGCCGGTGGGATCCGAACGGGTTTTCCACAACGAGCCAAGTACCCTTATCACACGCATGTTTAGCGACGCTTTCTCGAAGTGCACTTTTCTTGAACGAATGACACTTTCGGTTCGCGCTGTCACACGACAAAGAAGTGTCATTTGGAAATGATGGCAGTGGCGAAGATGCTGTAGTACCTTTGAGAAATTAATTTGCGCGTAAATACCTAGAAAATACAATTTTTCGCAAATCTAATTACTCCAACTTAATTTTCAGACTTATTTCGACACCTGATTAAGTGTTAACTACAAAAAACGTCACGATCCGGGACAAGTAATGCCCCTGCCACACGGGCGTTTCGAATGCCTTCCAACCGAATGTCATTCGACTCGACTGCCGCCTTGTGGTGCTAGACGAATTTTTTAACAGCATTCGACTGAGATACATTCTAATTGGTGACGCTACGCAAATACATTCGAATTCTTGTGGGTGCCTCCCAAACTCGAACACAGCCCGCACTATGCGCTCTGACACACAGCCGTCGCCATTGCTTCGCCCCCTCCAGAGAAACGCCGGACTGTTTTGGTTTTGAGAATGTTGATTTTAATAATAATATAATGCCTTCATTCGTGTCATACACAGTATATAGCACTCAACGCCGGTTGTAGAAGCTGTCATAAATGTCAGCTTGAGAGAGCCGCAGGCCACCAAGCACTAGACAGCGCGGTACAGTGATATTGCTACTTCAAAAAAACACAATATGATGCAGTACACAATACACCCTGATCAACGAAATTCTTATCTTCTATAGTGGACTGTCATTCGGAAATGTAACATTTTCATGTGTATTGGTAACTTTTTGCTTCTTTTTTTAGGAAATATTTTTTGTACACCATAATTGAGTGCTTGAGGATCATAGTACACCACTGAACATTTACCGCGTAAGCGCAAAGCTTCCCCGCGAATGCACCGATGAGGACGAGTGCACTCCTTCAGAAAGACACCTGCGGATATCCCACTCTCAGGCAAGGCACTCCATGGTACTCTTGCTTGCATCGCTGTGTGCAAACTGCTAGTGGTCGTTTGCATGACATGAAACGCAAGCTGCACATTAGTTACCTTAAATAATCTCAATTTTGTACCGGTTGTACCCTTGCTTGTTTACACAGCGTGAACACTCTGCAGGAAGCGCCGATGCGACCGCGCGCCTTCGAAACCCTTGGTAGCTGGGTTGCGGACATCGCGTAGGACCGGCGCTTCTCGCTAATCGTCCCTCCTTTCTCCTGTGAGTTGAATACTTCATTTTGAATCAGTTTATCCAGAAGCATGTTCGGTGACCGTTCGCATTCATTGAAACAGCGTTATTTGTTATCCACAAGCGACGGCGACGACTGCTGCTGGCTGCTTTAAACACTGAGCGGCAGTCTGGGTCCTACCTGGCGCTTCCCGTTCAGCGCATGCGTGCACTCTAAAGTAAGCAACAGTCGATTTCAGGTCACTCTTTTACTTTAAATTATAATTGAACAAAGAAACGCAAACAATGGTATATGCACTTGTTTGATAACTACGTGAAAGAACCAAGAAACTATCCTAATTATCCACTGCACTACTTATTGGGAGAGCTGTGGTGGCGGTGTCTTATGTACGGGTGGGATTATCCTTACTGTGGTCTGTCGGCAATTGCTCCACCTGGGCCCCTTAATTTAGACAATATATTTCTGCCACTGTCCCGTAAAGCCAGTGCTCTCGAAAAACATCAAGAGAGCTTTTATCACTGCTGGCCCCTCAGTTCATGAACGCTCAGGCAACACGATGCTAGAGACTGCGTCCAACACCTTCAGCCTCCTCAGATTGCACAGGAGTGTCACTCCTGACATAAAAAAAAAAGCGCGGAGAGTGCCACTATTCGTGGTCGCGCCAGTTCATGTAAGATACATTAAGTTCCGGATACGAAGTCCGTCATTTAGTTTATTTATTTATTTACACAATAATGCAGACCATTTCCTTGGGTCCGAACAGGAAGGGCACAAAGATATAAAATACAATGCAAGAGCAATCTGTGAGGAGTAAAAAAATGTGCACAACAAACAAAATTGGAGAATATGCCTATACAGTACTTAAAATACGTCATGAATTGCCTTCAGAAAGTCACCTGCGGATATCACACTCTCAGGCAAGGCATTCCTGTCGGTAACTGTCCTCGGAAAAAATAATACTTTCACGGCGTATGACGCTCAGCTATGATCGCGGGGGTGAATTCGACGCGTTTGTAAAAACTGTACATAGCGTAGCGCCGATAAAAGAGCTAGTTCTGTTAGCGGGCGCCATTTTCATTGTTTTCTATTTGTTTCTGCGAGGACCGTCCGTCCCTTTCCTTTTTTTTTTACGAGGGGCGGCAGCTGCGGCGGTGCGCGCTGTGCCCCGAAGCAGTGTTCCCGCTTCGGAGGGGCGGTCGAGGCTCGGACGCTGGACCGCTCCCACTCCCCGGCGTTTCTTGGAAGAGAGGCTCTCGCACGTGTTCGTCTTTTCTCTGTGTGTTTACGTGTTTTCTGAGCGTATTTGTGTGTTTGTAACTGTGAGAGTGTCAACTTTGATACAGAGCAGATGCCCTTTGTGGGGCCCAGAAAAAGAGCGGAAAACGAGCGAGACGGTTTTTTTTTTCAGTGCGGTAGTGTGTGTCCGAGCGTGTGCGCGTGCGGTTCGTTGAGCGGAACGTTGTTCTTAGTGTGTGTATAAGTAGGCTTTGTACATTGAGTATATATTAAACTTGCATATTCTTAAGTGTAATTTATAGTCCGTCTTTCTATCTACATATATAAATATTCCTTCATTGTATATTAGTTAGCCGAATAAGCTAACATACTTCAGAAGCGGCATTCTTCAACCTGCGCGGCATTATCCACCTGCACGGCATTCTTCAACTTGCGGGGCATTATCCACCTGCACGGCATTCTTCAACTTGCGCGGCATTATCCACCTGCACGACATTTTCAACCTTCACGGGATCTTCAACCTTCAAGCAAACCTATGCAAGTGTGAAGAACGACGAGATCGACTACCCCCAAACTCGACGAGCGACGATGCTCTACGGAACAGCGGGACGTGAGTGTGCGAACTAAGCGAATTACCCCGAGCGGACTGATCACGTTCGTCGCCGAAATTGAACAATTTTGGCTAGTGAACGAAATTTCTGTTTCAAGAATAACTGTGCAGACATTTCAATGTGTACCTAATTTTGTCGAACTACCCAGTGTTTACGTTGACGAGATACAATTGTGCGTAATCTTTCTTGTTACTTTGTGTTTCGCCTATGTTTGTTGTTGTTTTAAGTTTAATTTTACTCGAGCTGGTGCAAATCGCCTCATTTTGTTGTGTGCTTAACGTGTGTTTTGAGAGTTTTCTGTTGTTTGAATCAGAGTGTGACCAATGTGAATTGCTGATTGTTGAACTGTAGTTAAAAGGAGAGGCATGGCTGAAGGAGAGAGTGCGCCTTCTATGGCAGATTTGTTAAAGATGGTGAATGAGAAGAATGACATTATCAATGAGCTTCTGCAGAAATTAAGCATACCACCTCAGCCAACCGTCTCGACATTCCAGATAATGCCCGACATGAGCAAATCAATCAGACTTCTCCGCAGACAGAGACTCAGAATCTGCCAGCGATTGGCTCGAAATTCTAAATGGGACGGCGACTCTACACAATTGGCCTCCAGAATTTAAGCTCGAAACAGCTAAATCACATCTGTTTGGACCGGCATTAGACTGGTACCGAAGCCGTCGAGCGCGCATCAAGTCATTGAAGGAGTTCGAAGACCTATTCCGCCGGACCTTCATAAGCCAGTCGAGCGCGGCAAATCGATACCAGCGAATGAAGGAACGCGTGCAACAAAGAAATGAGAGCACGAGCGTGTATTTTCACGCTATGTACGTTTGTGCGCCGAGGCCCACCTGGACTTCAGTGAAACGCGTGAGCAGGTGTTGATTGGCCTGAGGTCGAGTCAGCTGTGCTCAATGCTGATGGGGCGCACACACGACGATGAGGACGACCTCATTCATGACATCCAAGATTATGAGAGAGTGGAAAAACAGAGACAGGAGCGACGCGTACATGAGATGGGGTTTGAGACGAGCTACACACATCCCAAGCGTGTTGCAAGGCAAGGATACCCCGAATTCAGTTCCAAAAGGGCCTACGATGAGGGACACGAGACCGCCCCTCCGGAATGACAAGGGGGAGCCCAAGTGTTACAACTGCAGCCGTTTTGGGCACATTTCCAGGGATTGTCCTGAGCCGAAGCGCGAGGTAACATGCTTACGCTGTGGGCAGACCGGGCACACCCAGAGGCACTGCGGGCAACAGATTACCGTAGTTGAGGAGCCCAGTACTGCACGGCGAGGGCTCCTGCTAAAACATGTGACAGTCAATGGGAAGGTGAAATTAATTGGGATGGTGGACACCGGCAGTTCAAGCTGCATAATGCGTGCTTCCGCTGCTGCCCGCTGTGGCGTCGAACTCAGGGCCGAGAAAAAACCGCTTTACGGGTTTGGAAACACAAACACCCCGGCTGCGCGCACCATTGGGACCTGCAACGCAGACCTTGAAGTAGATGGCGTCGTCGCGAGAGCTGCCCCAGTTCTTGTCGTCGCGGACGAGGCGCTATCCATTGATGTGATTATAGGAAGGACCTTCACAGAACTTCCGCATGTCACGTATGGGAGCGCGGATGGCTGCTTTCGTTTTTGGCACAGGAATCAATGCCCATTCACCCACCTCGAGCCAGCTCCAGCAGAGCGGCTGCGGCTCGTGACTTCGGAAGACGCCCAGCTTGAGGGTGAATCCGTCAACTGGGTTACCCTCACTACACACAGCGACCTAACGGGACCAGTTGTTGTAAGTCGTTTGGGGCAGGACCTGCTTGTCGATATGGTAGGCGGTGAAGTCACGCTGCCACTCTGTCCGATCGACAGCGGAAGAACGGTTATCAAGAAAGGACACCTTTTTGGGCGCGCGGTGCCGGTTGACGTAGCCGAAGCGGATCGAGGGTCCCCGAGCGATATGGAATTAGAGGAAGTGGAGGAAAAGAGCGTGAAGTGCGTTTGGTTTCAGAAAGACGACCAATTCTTGAGCATGAGGTTGACGTCGGAGACAGCGTCACCTCTGAACAGAAGGCAGAGCTGGTGAAGCTGCTCAACGACTATCGAGACTGTTTTGCGATGAGCCTCGAGGAGCTGGGATGCACAAAGGTGCTCGAGATGGACATCCAGGAGGTCCCGGGAAGTTCGCCAGTGGCAGTGCGTCCCTACAAGACGAACTTGGAAGAGAGAGACACAATGAGAAAAATCGTCCAGGAACGGAAGCAGCAAGGCATAGTGAGTGAGACCCATTCTCCGTACGCGAGTCCGGCGATTCTGGTCAAGAAAAAGAACGGAGAAAAACGGCTCGTGGTCGACTACCGCAGGCTAAACGCACAGACGGTTAAGGAGAAATATTCCTTGCCAAGTATAGACGACCAGCTCGAGAGACTGTCGGGAGCCAAACTGTACGCCGTGTTGGACCTCGCACATGGCTATTTGCAAGTGCCACTCTCCGAGAGTGCAAAGGCGAAGACTG
Organism: Amblyomma mixtum; assembly: GCF_055824585.1. Taxonomy (NCBI): domain Eukaryota; kingdom Metazoa; phylum Arthropoda; class Arachnida; order Ixodida; family Ixodidae; genus Amblyomma; species Amblyomma mixtum. Next base: position 402,537,334 of record NC_143014.1, read on the forward strand.
CCTTCATAACTGACGAAACAGGGCAGTTTGAGCGCATGATATTCGGGCTCACCAACGCTCCGGCGGTTTTCCAGCGCCTCATGAACAGAGTTTTGGGCACACTCAAGGGAAACGTAGCAATGTGCTACCTCGACGACGTTCTGATTCCCGCCGAGAACTGGGAATACCTGATCATCAGATTGAGGAGGGTGCTAGAGGCTCTTAGAGGCGCAAACCTGACCCTGCGTCTATCGAAGTGCGCATTTGGAAGGGAAAGCGTCGATTTCTTGGGATTTCGCCTGAAGGGAGGAGAAGTTCACCCCGGAGAAAACAAGGTGCGAGCGATCTCAGAGTTTCCCGTTCCGACAAATGTTCATGAAGTGAGAAGCTTCTTAGGGCTGACGGGCTTCTTTAGAAGATTTATTCACAGGTACGCGCTCATCGCTGAGCCCTTGACACGGCTAACAAAAAAGCACGCGGAATTCGACTGGGGAGAAGAGCAAGATGAGTGTTTCTCAATGCTGAAGCGTTTACGTATACAACTGACCCAGTTCTTGCCCTGTACGACCCGAATGCAGAAACAGAGCTTCACACGGATGCCAGCTCAAAGGGACTGGCAGCCATGCTTTTGCAGCGAAGGGAAGGTGAGGATAAATGGCGGCTTGTGTATTGCGTGAGTAAGAAGACGACCGAAGCTGAAAGCAATTACCACTGATCAAAACTGGAGCTGATGGCCATTGTGTGGGCTGTCGACAGACTGCGGTCCCTCCTATTGGGAATACATTTCACCGTCGTGACAGACTGCCAGGCTCTCGTGTACCTGAACGCGCAACGCACGCAGAAGCCACAAATCGCCCGCTGGTACGACCTAATTCAGGAGTTTGATTTCTCTGTGAAACATCGACCGGGAACGCAGATGACGCATGTGGATTCCCTCAGCCGAAACCCTCTGGAACCTGCCGAAGACACCTTGAGTGCAATAATGGATGACAAGCTGGAGGTATTTGCGGTTGGGACATTCGACGACCAGATACTGACTATCCAGAGAGGTGACAAGGAACTGAGAGAAATAATCAAGATTTTAGAGAAACCGAAACAGGAACGCACGAAGGAAGAGACTGCAAGGGTTGACGGCTACGCACTCGACAACGCCAAACTTGTGAGAATCGACCGTGGAAGCCTAGTTGGCAGGTTCGTCGTGCCAAAGTCGATGATGAAGGCAGTCGTTGAGAGGTGCCACGACCTGCAGGGACATTTTTCAACTGACAGAACGGTTGCAAAAATCAAGGAAAAATTTTGGTTCCCTAGGATGCACCGATATGTGCGAAGGCATATCGCTCAATTTTTTGAATGCATTTACAACAAAGTGCCAGGAGGAAAGAGACCAGGACTTCTTCACCCCATCCCTCCTGGAAGGCGACCGTTCGAGGTCTTGCATATGGACCATCTGGGGCCTTTCGTGAGGAGTAAGGGGAAAAATCAATTTTTGTTGGTTGTCGTTGACAACCTGACCAAATTTGTGAATATATTCGCCACACGAGACACGTCTGTGAAACATGTTCTTCGCGCTGTCGAAGAACTAATATATGAAAGGGGACTACCGGCGACGGTGATAACAGACCGTGGGAGTTGCTTCACATGAAAGGAGTTTGAGAAGTTTTGCAACGAGAGGACAATAAAACACGTTCTGAACTCCACTCGCCATCCCCAGGCAAACGGACAAGTGGAAAGGGTTAACCGCACTGTGTTGCCGGTCATCACAACATTGATTAGAGATGCTGACCATCGTGACTGGGATGAACGGATAACGCAAGCAGAGAGCTTCATGAACAATGCTGTAAACAAATCCACGAACAAAACGCCGTTCGAGCTACTGCATGGCTACAGGCCAGACTTCTACGCTGCAGCCTTGCAACAGTTAAACGCAACCACAGATCCGCGTGAAGACCCAAACGAACTTCGGGCTAACGCTAGAGCTCGGATTTTGAACGAGCAGCAGCAGAGCAAGCAAGCTTACGACCGCCGACACTTCCCCGAAAAGCTCTATGAAGTGAGGTGGTTTTTATGAAAAGAGCGCCTCAGCAAACAGGAAAACCGACGAAAACACAAGTGAGATACCGAGAACCGCTTGTAATAACTGAAGTCCTGCCGTCGGACACCTATCGAATTGCTGACTTGGAAAGACGAGGCAAGAAACAATTTGCGACGACTGCGCACGTGTCGCAGCTGAAGATATGGCCGATGACAGACAGCGGCACCAGAGATGACGACGACAGTACTTCGGACGAGGAAGATGAAGATAACGCGTGCGATGACGCGGGAGAGACCTGCTTGAGTGCTCGACCGCAGAGAACGCGACGACCTCCCGAAAGGTTTCAGCCAAACTAAGGAACAAAAAAAAAGAGAGAAAAAACTACCTGAACGAGTCAGGAAGTCGCATTTAACCAATGTTTCGTCTTCTTGTGCATCTAAATGAGTGCTGCTTTATACCGTGTCAGCAAAACAGTGTTTGATGTCTGTCCATATACGTGCATTGCAGTTTATGAAAATTGTACCCCCCTGTGCTTGTTTGAGTGCTTTTGAATTTCTTTTTTCTTCTTTTGCGTGTGCTTCTGTTTAACGAGGGCGTCAAGCAAGTCAGGATGCCCGAGTGTTAGCGGGCGCCATTTTCATTGTTTTCTATTTGTTTCTGCGAGGACCGTCCGTCCCTTTCCTTTTTTTTACGAGGGGCGGCAGCTGTGGCGGTGCGCGCTGTGCCCCGAAGCAGTGTTCCCGTTTCGGAGGGGCGGTCGAGGCTCGGACGCTGGACCGCTCCCACTCCCCGGCGTTTCTTGGAAGAGAGGCTCTCGCACGTGTTCGTCTTTTCTCTGTGTGTTTACGTGTTTTCTGAGCGTATTTGTGTGTTTGTAACTGTGAGAGTGTCAACTTTGATACAGAGCAGATGCCCTTTGTGGGGCCCAGAAAAAGAGCGGAAAACGAGCGAGACGGTTTTTTTTTTCAGTGCGGTAGTGTGTGTCCGAGCGTGTGCGCGTGCGGTTCATTGAGCGGAACGTTGTTCTTAGTGTGTGTATAAGTAGGCTTTGTACATTGAGTATATATTAAACTTGCATATTCTTAAGTGTAATTTATAGTCCGTCTTTCTATCTACATATATAAATATTCCTTCATTGTATATTAGTTAGCCGAATAGGCTAACAGTTCATTGATTTACCGCAAAGATAGGCGACAGCAATTACAGCACCAAGGCGGCACCTTCACTACGGCGTCCCTCACAGCCTATGTAGCTTTGGGACGCTAAACCCCCATAAACCATAGACCTTGCAACGGCCCAAATGATTGTTGAGATTGGCCTTTTGGACACTTCCATTTCGTTCGCCCAAAAATTCTTCTCCAAGTATCCCATATCCCTGCTTTTGGCGTCCTTGACTATTAACTTCTTTGTATAAATTTTAATTTGGCTTCTAATCACGGGTCTAAATCCTGAGTTGACTAAGGTGGCACTCGGTGCTTGTTGGCATGACACAGAGACAAGATACGGCGCCCAAGAGACACAGTACACTGTTTATCACTGCGACATATTTCTCCCGGAATGTACCTTTCTTCTACATCTTGGACGTTGCAAAGCTTACAACTTGTCAAAAAGAATCACCGAAAGCATACTCGCATCCTTCCCAAGGGCCGCTGTCTTGCTAGCGTTTTCAATCGACACAGCCTACTCGCCCCCTCAAGCGACTTCAACAAACCCCTCAACCACCTAGCCTTTTCCGTCCCCTCTTTCTGTTCTCACTAGGCGCCTTTCTCAGTACACGACTACTGAACATGATTTCGTCAGGCACAGAGAAGGCTTCCCGCCGCATTGATACTTTTCTCTCTCCCACAAAGCCCTTCCTGCTCCCCCCTCCTCCCACAGTGTTGAAGCTAATCCTGACAACGGTTAACCCGACCGCCCAACCCCGCCGCGGTGCTCCCTCCGTCTACCCGCGTGCGGATATGCGGGGAAGGAAAGGGGAAAAGAGGAAGGAGGAGTTCAGGGTGAAGCAACCCGCGCTGGCAGTTTGCCGAACTAAACGGCCATGTGCCGGAAAACTATGCCCCATAAGGCGCTTGAACCAACGGTTCTCTGTCACGCTAGTGCAACGCAGTCACTAGCTGCGTGCTTTGTAGAAAGAATTTGTATATAGGCCGTTTCTGTATACACACATATCCTCGTCCATTAAATAGCATATTGGAAAGAACGAAAAAAAAGGCCCCTCGTGGCGTATGCGTTGCGAGCCCGCCTGGCACACAGAGGGCCTGGGTTCGAACCGCAATGCCGGCTGATGTCTTCTTTCGAATGGTGATTTTCGTGCTCACACGCACTGCCGACAGGCCCTGTACACGCCACTCATGTGAGAGCAAACGCCTACGCATTAGTAATTTCTCGTCAACCGGCTGCCTGGCGCAAACCGCTGAGGTACAGGAGCCGCTTTACACTTCCCTGTGGCCTAAAAGCGAGCGTTGGACAGCATTGATTTGTTAAGGTCGGTGAGCCCGTGCGTGGTGCGCGTGTGTCGATGGGTCGGTCATCGAGAAGGGACTCAAAGGGTTGATGGGTTAAAACAAGTATTTACTTAAAAGCAGAGAAAAGCACAAAAAAATTAAAAACGAACAGCAGGAGTAGCAGAAACTGTACACAACACGAAACGCGACAAGCAGGAGACGGCAATACAAAAATACAGTCATCCAACCGTAGCGAACAACAAGAAGGCGTACAGAGCATTAAAAGTAGGAATATACAAAGCGTTACAGAGGTAGGAAAAGGAAAAAGTCCGGCGGACAATTCACATACGGGGCCGAGGCGATGACACAGGTTCGGGTAGCTGTCGATGCGGCGATGTCTGAAAGGCGGCGGGCCTTGCACGATGGAACGCGCGTGCCTCGGCGCGGTAATTCGGCCCTCCACTCCCGCAGGCACACCACCCAACCTGTTTAGCTGCCTGTCTCCTCCCGACTGTCCTCAGCTCCCTGCAACCCGGACGGGCCTCATTTCTCAACGCGGCGACGACGGGGCAGAGGGGTCGCATTAACCCGCGAAGCTCCACCAGAGCGCTGCGCGGTACGGGAGGACAAGAGGGACAGCCGTCGCCGAGTCGGCCAGGCCTGCACTCTCCACTTTCAAAAAACAGCCTACCCGCACCACCACTTTTGAACTTTCCAGGCTTCCTGGAACTCCAGTGTCGGCTTCGTTTGCCGATGGCCGAGCTCGGAGAGAGACCTTGACGGACCCCCAGCAACAGCCACGGGCCTGTTACTGCGCTATCTGAACGCTCCCTCTGCTCTCTCCTGATGAGACACGTCCCGCTGGTCTCTGACAGTTTCGCACTGCTTCGGGAACTGAGTCTCTGTCACATCTTTTGCGTTGCAGTTCTTTCGAGCACAACAGTGCGCGTTCTTCAGTGGACACGCAGTTCGGCAGAATCCACCGAGGCGGCTGGTTGCGGATTTTTTTTTCTCGCCTGCCACAAAATGTACTCGAATTAAATTTATAGTTTACAAGCAACGAAGTTGGTGTGTATTATGCGCCATTTTATATATTTTTATGCGGACGACCTTGATCCTTAATTTAGGTGTGAATCTGAGCAAAAAGTCACTTTCTGCGAAATTTGGAAGTAATTTTTTCAAGTAAATTTAATTTATTTCTAGGGCAAGCTGCAGGGAAGCGTACAAATTATTGTGGCTGAAGCTTTAGCGACGTTTATGTAAAAATTTTCTTTACGTGCGGCATTTTTGCCTTTTTAATTAATTAAGAAAACACGGAAAATTCTTGCATGGCTTCATTCACAAATTATGATGAAAGAACAAATCAAGAGAAATATTCTCAAAATCTCTCATTGTACCCTGGTTCACATATCATTTAAATATTTTATACTCCAACTTCTCCTTTTCGCCGAAACTTCAAATAGCGCTCACGAAAGGAAAACATTTTTTTCGAGAAAAATACTTCACTCAAACTGCATTCGCATAACAGCCAACATGCCCAATTTGTTTCTTCAAAACAATCGCCGGTGGTCACTTTTGCCGTCAGCGACGTTTCGCGTGGAATCTTATGAACGGACGACAGCGTGAGTGACGCAACGCGGTCTTCGCCGGAGCACGTCGCATCGCGGACGGCCGGTGAACGAGGCGTCCAGCTGCTCCGTCGAAAAGGTGGTTAGACAGCCATTGACAATAGAGCGGGCTTTGCGCAAACAACAGTTTCACACCTTGGCCGGTGCTAAGCTCTTCATCCTATCGCATCCTTGCCGCCAATTCATGCTGAGCCCAGCGCCCATGGTGTGCGCCGTGCTAAACTGTGTGTTCATGGGGCCACGCCAGATTGCTGTCCGACGGCCTTCCCAGAAGAGTTTTCGCTGTAGAACACACTCCTGCCGCGCACTTGTCTGCCGCCAGCTCTTTTCTTTCCGCGTGGAAGTACACCAGGAGACACAGCACCCAGAAATGGCACGGCTACCCAATAAACAGTCTTTCCACCAGCGCTTATTCATGAACGCTGCATCATCGAGCGCTTCAGTCAGCGAAACGCACGATTTCCAGCAAGTTTTGAGGCGGTTGCACGTACACGGCGGCGTCAGCGACGAAGAACAGGGCCACTATACTTTTTGAAGACTGCTTTATTTATTTTTGCTTTTAAATCTCATTGATTCGCTGGCTGTTCAATCTAACGTAAATAGCGGCCATCCAGCCCCATTGTGGCCAGGCATGTACTTCTGGCAGTACGATCATCCCGCACGTCCCCATGCTCGGCGCCAGTAGCGCTGCACCGCGGCTGACAGGGCTGGACGGTGGGAGAACCAGCATGCGTATTCAAAATCTAGAACACAACGCGGGTTTCGCGACGAGCGCGGAAACGCTCGACCAATCGGCACCAGTTCCATAACAATATGACACACGCGAACGCAAGGATGCAGCCAAACACGCGCTTCCGACGCCAAAGAAACGCACGCGAACGCCGCGCTAAACACGTATACAACCTGCCCCAGGCCGACAGAGTGTGCTGCGGCTGGCGGAATGCAGGCTACGATTCTACCTAAAATGCGCTCTACGCCGGTCCTGGAAAGCGTTTCATGCTGCGCCTCCCCTCTCGGTGACAACATAGAGCGCAAGCTTGTTTCTTCTTGAACCATTGCCGTCTTCCAGATCAACAAGGCAAGCTTGCTTTTCTTTTACAGCAGTAGTTATACGATGGACTTCCTCAGGGTCGACGGCATTACCGATGCGCAACATGACGCGCGTCGAAATGAACACATGTGGAGCAAGCCCATAAGGACAATACTTTTCACCAGTGAGTTGCCACCACCGCGGAGGAGGAATAAACTATTTAAATAAAGCACTATAAAAAACTGCAATCGCTCCGCCAAGGCCTGTCGCCGTCCGCCGAGTTCGAAGCACTCCAGGAGGATGAGAGTAGTGTAAGGGAAAAAAGAGGTGCTAATAACAGCATTACACCAACATAAAATGTCTTCTGTATCTACATGTCCTCATTCCCCCCCCCCCCCCCCCCGCCCCGAAAAAAAAAGTTTTGCGCCAGCCTGTAGGGCAGCCAGGACAGCGAGCTGCATCACCCCATGCAGCGGGAGACACCGTAACACACCACAGAAGATGGCCAAACACTTAAAACATCTGGGATCTGCACCCCTTACTCTGCAAAGAGCAGTGCACAACGCCCCCAAAGTTCAGAAGACCACTCATCCAACTAATGACTCACCGAAACATGAAGCTTCGAAGCTTGTGAAAGCTGGAGCCAACGTAATACTCCGCTGCGCATACGAACGGAAGAAAAAATTAGCTTCGACGCAACTATGCAAAAAAAGCACCCCTGCGTGCACACATGCACGGAAAAATCACGCGTGGGCAACCAGCTGTAACAACGTTAAAACACAACAAAACTTGTCAGACTTCACCACACTCGTACGAAATCATTCGCAGTATTAACAGAGAACCAGGAACTGAGCGCCTACGTTTAAATTAACAGAGTGTCTAGCGTTCCGTCCAGACGGAACATTTGCTGCCGCTGCAGTTCCGTCCAGACGGAATATTTAACAGTGTCTAGCGTTCCGTCCAGACGGAACATTTGCTGCCGCTGCAGTTCCGTCCAGACGGAATACTTAATGCACCTAGAGTTCAGTCCATACAATAGACAGTTTTAGTTTCACATAAGTAGAAGCTATATGTACGTAGAGTGCTTACGGGTCACCGGTGCGCATGCGCAGAGCGCAAAGTGTCTGCGTGAGTCGCATGGACGTACGTGAGATTCGGATCTTTGCGTTGCGGTCTTCACGTTGCTTGCGTACGTGGCGTTGGCAAGATGGCGGCGCCCTGCCCGCCCGCTTCTCAACGATAACAGCTTCGTCGCTGATCCCTCGACGTGGTATCGTGTTGTAAACTGCTGTATTTGCCTTCAGTTGGTCCATTCTTGCTTTCGCATGAAGTTTTAGGTGAGAACTGGCTTTTGTTTTCCAGTTAGAAATCCATTTCAGCAGCTATTAAGCCTGACTGAGAAGCGTTTGTGGTCGTCATAGCAATGAGTGTGAAACAAAATTAGTTTTATTTATCTGTACTAGATGGCGCAACATGCTAGCGCATTTTTTAGGTTCTATGGCAGATCTACAGTTTGCGTCCCGTACGTGTAGCTAAAACAGTACGAAGCGACACGAGCGTACGCTACCTAGACTGCTCACGTTTACGTACGTGAAGGTTCTACGTACGTAAAACTAAAACTGTCTTATGTCCGTACTGTCCAGACTATACGCCTAGTGCATACCGTCATAAAGTGTACAAACATTTGTTGCTGCACGCTTTTATTGCTTTTATTTTGGTTCAGTCGACGCTAGAAGCGCTGTCACACACCAGGCGGAACAGGATTGCCACTTTTTTAAACGGACATTCAAAAGTCTGCAAGCAAACTGGGTTCCCAATCCCTAACACCAACTTTAAGACCGTCTGGACATAACTCTTGTGGCAGATAATGCTGGACGGAACTGTATGGTGTCAGATACAGTTCCGTCTGCACGGAACCCCATCGCTATAAGCAGTTCGAACTTTAGCGCAAATTGTAGTTCCGTCTGGGCGGAACTCTAGCGCAAATTGTAGTTCCGTCCGGACGGAACTCAAGTGCAAATTGTAGTTCCGTCTGGACGGGACTCTAGCCACAGCCTTAAATTAAGATTAATCGATTAACATAAACGAACACGCATCGGCAAGCCAGGGAACTACACAGTATAGGGTGCCCAATTTGTACCCTACAATAAAGCATGAAATGCAACATCCGGTTGAAAACACCACTCAGAAGTGACCACAACAAACTCCGTCAAGTGTAAAACGCGCTAAAAGGCAGCGGCTGCATAAAGAAATGAAAAAGTCATCTGGCTCGAGCTCACAATTTTCGATTACACGGACCGAGGTAACGACCCTACCGCAGGTCATAGACGATCGACAAAATACCAGAAGCAGTGGTACCATAACGGACAATCACTTTGCAGAGCGGCGATGCGGGCGCTAGAGTTGCGGTTTACTCCATCCACTCTCTCGGAGTGCCTATAGAGGGCGCTAGCGGCTGCCAGCGCCTAGAGTTACCAGCGCCTAGCGATGACGACTAGCTGTCCTGTGTCTATTCATATATTTTCACGTGATAGCATGCTTCGTGCGTCCAGTCATGCATTTCTTCGCTCACGTTTGGACGCCGGAGCACGTGTCATGGGCTGAGCGACATTGTGAGCTCTCCCGCACTGATTTTAAAGAGCAGCAGACCTGCGGCGCTCAGCGTTCCTCGCTGCTGGACGCTCCGCCGCGCTCGCACGCTGTTTTTCGGCTTTAGCGGCGCGCTCAGCCGCCTAGGCCACCCTACCTTCTTGTAACGTGGCGACAGAGTCGCGTTTATCTAACCTGTCCGGCTCCACTGCACGGCCACGGCTGTAGAACTAGTGTTCCCAAGCGTTTGGAAACGCAGATTGAACGGATGAAGCATGATCGCGGTTTGGTCGCTAAGAGATGTTATATGGCAATCAGAACACAGAGCAGTGTAGTGACGGTCGAGTGGCATCCAGCGTCGGTTAACAAAGCTCCAAGTGCAGTTCAGTCGGTGTTGTTTGAAATACCGCTCGAGGAGCTGTAACGGTGAAGTTTTTTTCCGCGCTGAAAACCATCCGGACGGATGGTTCCTACTTGATTTTTGTTGTCGGCTATGGTTTTATTGGAACGCTGATGGGTAGTTCATTTCATGCTTGAAGCCCCCGTGTGATGTGCACTAGTCAGCGCAGGAACCCAAGGAGCAGTGCACGAACCCAAGATGGTCTGATTAGAAGTGGAGCCCTTCACGACGGTGTCGCTCTCAGTCTACGTCCAACTTTGGGTCGTTAAACGCTACTCCTTTGCTATGTTGCGGGGCCGAACCACTACAACCATGGTCACAAGGGTTTCTGTCTCGCGGTTGTGCAGAGCCTATACTCCGTTTCATACATAGCAGTCAACGCAGCCAAGGCTGCGGCGCCTGTTTGCGCTCCGCGTCCGCATCGTAATGTAGTGCGTCGAAAGCAAAAATTGTAATGAACTCAAAATTAAAGTAAATGTTGGTTGATATTGCAGTATAATGATAACGGTGTTTTATTTTGCAAAAAGATTGCTTTTTCTTTTATGTTCTACAAAACAGAGTGCCTTAGCTTTTTTTTTTCGGTCCCTCCTGTATCAGGTTTTCGCAGCTAGGCCGGCCGCGCAGACCGGCCGGTCCTGTCGTCTGCTTGAGTTGTTCACCTGAAGTATTTCCTTCCTCCGAGACCTGGTGCGCTGTTCTCTTTTCTGTAAAAATCACCGACCGTACAACCGCTGTAGGCCACTCACATGATACGCGTAGCAAGTGTTATATATACCATTCCATAACCTACAACACCAGTTTCTACACTCTTGTGAGTTGTGGCAGTAGTGAAAAACAACGATAGTAGATTACGATCGAGAAAATGGACAACTTTAGTTAAAAAGATGATATTTACAAAGGTTAAAAACATGAGAGCGGATGTCAACAATTAAATGCCAGCCACAACGTTCACTCACGCTGCGCTTACATCTCATTGGTGTGCAAGAAGCCCAAATTTTTACTCGTTACCGCGAGAGGACGATGACGAGCTACTGTGTGGAGAACGAACAGCGAGCTTCGTCAACCTCTTTGTGCCCCCTATTCAGGAACCATGGAACCTGGTCGTCGGCTTCTCGCAATACAGAAATACAGAAATGGTGCTCCGACTGGCTCATGCAGCTTAATATTTCGAAATGTAAATGCATGCACATATCAGGCAAACGTTCCAGTAGTAATTTCCAGTACTCCCTGAACTCTGTGGCGCTGTCAGTAACGAATTCATACAGGTACCTTGGCGTCGAAATAACGAACAAATTAACATGGTCAGACCACATTATCAAACTTTGCGCAAGCACTTCCAGGTCACTTGGCTTTATCCGAAGATCACTATCAATGTCCCCTCCATCAATCAGACAACAAGCATACGAAACATTCATTCGCGCTAAAATGGAATATGCCTCAGCAATATGGAACCCTCACCAGGCTTACTTAATACAACTGCTCGAAGCTATCCAGAATCGGGCAGCGCGCTTCATAACGTCGCAATATTCGTCTCGACACAGCGTTACCAACCTAAAATCGTCTCTTGGCCTTGAACCATTAGCACTCCGCAGAAAAATATCAATTCTTTGTCTTTTACACAAACTATACTTTAACTTCCCTGCACTACACCTAACTTTGTTATCTGCTCCCTTACGCTCATCTCGCCGATTATTCAACTCCCTCAGCATTCAGCGGTTGCATGGTTCATCCAACACTTTCAACAAATCTTTCCTTCCCATCGCCATAGAAGAATGGAACAATCTTCCTGATACCGTTGTCATCGAAACTAATCCCGCCAGATTTAGGCAGCTAATAACAAACCACTGGAACCAACTATAGCTACTTCCCTCGCGATGCTCTGCCTACAATTTGAACTGCTTGTGCCATTGCGACCCCCCCCCCCCCGGGCCCCTCCCCCCCCCCACAAGTGTTTTCCCACTTATTTAATTTCCGTACATTTTAATGTTTAATTTTATATACTACTGCTTTGCCTTATATATTCTGTACTATTTGAATTACCTGACGCCAATTGCACATCAAACTTGTTATTTTTTGTTATGCTTTTCTATGTTTACATGCCTTTGTATGACCGTTTCACACCACTGTCTTTCCCCCCCCCCCTTATGTAATGTCCCAGACGGGACCTTTAAGGGTTCAATAAATGATGATGATGATGATGAACTGCAGCGGCAAGTGCGCTAATATACGACACCACTTGTTGCGTTCGATGACCTGCGCAGCGGAATCTCTGCTCACGGCCCAAATATACAGCTTTCAACAATCCCCATCTCACCGCACTAGCTCACACCCATAACACACCAAATCCAACATCTAATATAAAACATTGCTACGAACGGAAGCACTTCAAAGAATTTTCATTGTGACAACAGCTCAAAAGTGGAGACTTCCCGAATCAGACGCCGCTCACTTTAAAGGGGCCCCGCGATGATTTCCTCAGTACCAGTTAATATCATTAAACAGATTCGTCATGTTTTCCAGAGACCAGAGTAAAAAGAATTATTGAAATTGGAGCATGCAAACGAAAGTTATTCCACTGGCTCAGACGAAAACGCACTTCACTCGCCCATTTCACTCACCCAGTACCGAGACTGGGCGCTACCAATCAGAAGCGCACCTAGCGCACACGCAGCGGAAGCATGCATGCAGTTGTTGCTTTGTCGGGCCTGTAGACAGCCGCGCATTTTGACGGCGTCTTCCCCCCGTGCACGCGACGCCGTAGTCAGGGCAGGGGCGACTAACAACAAAGGAAGCTCCCCGAAGTTTCTTTTTTAGTCGGACTTAGCCCCCCTCCCCCCCAAGCTCAACTCCCGTCTCCTGTCCGGCCTTTCTCTTCCTTGGGCAAGGTGTACCGACTGGCTTTTTTTTTTTTCGCTGCTGTCTTGGTATGGTTATAGTACAGTGAACTAGAAGTTATAGTGAACTAGAATACTTTCTAGTGGCGCGAACGGAAGGGAAATGGGCGCTCTTGACCACGGCCGGTCTTGACGCGCGCGCTCTCTCGCTCTCTCGCTCTCGAGAGGAGAGAGCGCGCGCGTCAAGACCGGCCGTGTCTTGACACGCCGGACGCCACTGACGGCCGCTGGTGGCGCTGCAGATCTCTTTTCTAGGACCGCGCGCGCGTCGGTCGAAATCTTTGCGGCTTTGCGTTCGGTACGTTGCGCACGTTTTTCTGCTTGTCGCCTTGAAATTTCACGTGTGTTTCGCGTAGCACCAACGAAGACGTCTTATATCTCTTCGAAAGCACCATGTGCAGTACGCAATGGCAAAGAGAAAGACGGACTCTCACTGTTTTGCTCCGGGATGCTGAAGCGGCTATCCGGGAGCATCCTTGTTTGCTGCTCCGAGGGACAAGGAGCATCGAAAAAAGTGCGAGCGGAGTTTGCGAAGACAGGACAAGCCTCTCACAGAAACCGCTGCGGTATGCGAGCACCACTTTGAGCCGCATTTCATTTTGCGCGTCTACGTTCATGTGATCAACGGCAGCCAAGTGCGGATTCCAGGCGGTAAGCCATCGCTGGCACCTGACGCGGTGCCTACGCTCTTGCCTGGTTGCCCGGCCTATCTTTCCGTAAAGCCCATGGGAGCAAGGACTCAGCGGAAAAGACCAGCTCCAGCAAGCGTGTCAACAAATAAGAAGAAGCGCCAGGATTCTGTCAGTAGCGCAGCGAACGACGACAATGAAATTGTGGACTCATCGGGAAGCGAAGCGTTCACGACTGGTCCACTTCGTAGTTTAGAAGTTTCCCCTGAGTACTGGTGCCGATTTATGTAAGATGGTGCCTCAAGTCTTTGCGTTGTGACAACAAGCATAGAAACAAGCCCTAGAATTGAGGTTGTACATTGGATTGGATTGGAAAACGTTTATTGTCAGCACTGAGCCCTAGTGGGCATTATACTAGGTGGCTTCGAGCCCATGGCTCTTGGCGACCTTGTGAGCCCACTCAGTGGCCCGGACTTGCGTCAACGGGTCTGAGCTGGCCAGTATAGCCTCCCACCGCTCTAGAGAAGGGACTGGTAGTAGGTCCGCCGGTGGCGGCGCCTTTTTGCAGCTCCATAAAATGTGGTCATATCCGGCTATCTCGCCGCATTGTTTGCAAGTAGCGTTGTATTGTGTTGGATACATGTGTGCTAGTCTCGACGGGCTAAAGAAGGCTCGCGTCTGGAGCCGACGCCACGTTACCTCCTGGCTTTTGTCGAGCTTTTTGTCTGGTGGCGGATAGATCCTCCTTTCCAGTTTAAACTGATTGGTGTATTCGTGAAATGATATGAATGCATCTCTCGTGAGATTTGGGGACATGACAAGGTTCTTTTGTTTGCTACCACGGGAGATGAACTGCGCGCACAAGTAGTATTCGTTAGAGGTGCGTTATGTAGTGACACTGTCGTGTGTTCGCTGACAGAAGCGGACAATGCGCTGCGAGGGACAGAGGGAATTTGTGTCTGCAAGGGAGCCATGCTAGACACAGACTTCAGTCAAATAACGGAGCGTTTGACAGAAAAACTACGGGCGGCAAGCATTGTGAGTGGGCGTGGTATTTTCAGCCCAAAATGTCGAGGAAAAGTATATCAAGAAGGTAAGTTCGGCCTCTTAGCCTTTTTTTTTAAGTACAACTGCGCTATATTATTTCCAGTCTATGTACATGTGATTCTTATGGTCACATATTTGAATTTGCAGGAACTCCTTGCGCTGAATGCAAGGGCCTTCGAAAGTTGCTCCTTACAAGAAAGTCACAGACGGCACGCACCAGAGCCAATCTGTCAGTGAAGAGAGCGTGTGCATTGCGGCTCAAGCTGGAAAAGGAAAGAACAGCTCGTCTGAGAAAATGCACCACCTCCATGGAAGAGCGGCTTGTCGCGATGGCGGCAAAAAACAAAAAGATTGCCAAGGAAGATTTTGCTGCCAGAGTCGCTAAGCTTCCTCCGAAACAGCGCGAAGCGGTACACCACGTATTTGAAGCGTCATCACGCAAGAGACCGAAAGGCATGAAGTACTCGCCACAGTGGGTTTTGGAGTGCATAGTGATCAAAATGAGGAGTGCAAAGCTCTATGAGCACATGCGAAAAGAGAACATACTTGCATTACCCTCTAAAACAACTCTTCGCAAGTATCTCAGTTGCTACAAGGCAGGCTTTGGATTCAATACAAAAGTTTTTGATGTGCTGAAACAAGCTACTAGCACCATGGATGAAATCCAAAAACGTAACATCTCAAAGCTGCTCTTTAGCTTTGCAATTGCCCAGCTGCCTAACAATATGCAGGTATCCTACTTAATGAAGAATTCGCGGCTGCTGGTCTGAAAATGCCGAATTTCGTACTACAATATTAGGCTTTAATTCCAAAAAAGGAGAAAGAATTGGTACTTGAACCGACGCGCGCAGCTAACGAGAAAAGCGAGAACCCGTGCGCCTGTCAGCCGGCCACTCTAAGGAACAGCGCGCCGCCAGTTTCTCGCTGATACTTGAGTTTGCCCTCTAAGAAGGCGGGTCCTGCACTGCTGGACAGAATGCACTGCCTGTAGCACCTGCCGTGGCCAGGATGCTTTGTAGTGTGCGATCACTCGTCCGATATCAGCCGTAGCTAACGCCAGTAAATGATGAGCGCTTCCGCAGCTAGTGCAGCCGTGAAGGCAAGCTCAATTTGGAATTTAACGCGTTCTAATGCAGGTTCAGCTCCGAATAAATCTCCATAAGGAAGGAATCGCCGTTTTGCACTAAATAAGCGCGCACAAGCATCGGTATATGCCAGATAATAGCCGGAATGCATTGAAACGTCTGCTAGAGAAGGTTGCAGTGGCGCCACCTCGCGGCGTCAATGCGAAACGGCGTGCCTGGGCGTCGCCGTTCGCGCCACTAGAAGACATTCTAGTTCACTATAGTATGGTCACGGCCGGTCTCGACACGCGCGCTTTCTGTTTTGAGCCAACGTTTTTTGAACAGCGCTGGCCGCCACGAAGGTTTGAAGCGGAATGGAAAGTGTCGCCCCTACACTCTTAATCTGGTTCCACTTATGTTCCACATAAATTGAGTTAGCTCACCAGTTTCACTGGAACAAGGGGGACTTTATCTGGATCACACTTAATTATGTGGAACCATAAGAATTTTTCATTTATATTTGTTTTTCTTTATGTGGAACAGGCCGTCCCGCAGCGAACCATGCAGGTTTAAGTGGAACTTGCTTGTTGTTGAACTTATTTTGATCCGCTTATTTCTCACACGTTCCACATAAGATCTCAGACCGCACGCTTGAGAATTTTCTGCCTTGCAACCTTTGTCTACACCCCGCAGTGTAATGCACCACGAGGATACTGTTGTTATGGGTCAACGCGCTGCTATATTTGTGTATACGCCACCAGAATCTTTTTCACTTAGATTTGTGGATCGATTCGGCCTCGCCATACCATCAACAATAGCCACGGTCAGCTTCGTTGGAAGAGCGACTGTCCCGCAGATAATGGTGGTCCCGGGTTCGCTTCCTGTTCAGGACTGAATTTTTGAAGCGAAAGCTTTACTACGCCAGCAGCCGAGCAGCCGAGCACCATAACCACTAAGCCACCGCGGCGGGCTAAACTGATTATTGGCTGAGAGGCCACCTAACCTTTTAACTAACCAGCGACGCAGAGTCGAAGGCTTCTCCAACTTCGGCACTGGACGCGGAGATGGTTTCAACTGAGATGGAGCGCCGGAACACTGACTTTGTGATCAGACTCAGCGAGTGTGACGACTCGGCTACGCGTGCATTTCATCGACGCTTTACCGACAATTCGTTCGGCAGTGTGCGTGGCGTTTGTGAACGTAGCCATGCAAAGGAAGCTTTAGCTTCTCACCATGGTTAGCCAAAGTTTAAACCACAGCTAATTATTCTTGAAGCGTCGCATTTTTTGCCTATTTTTTATTATTGCTTTTGCCCCGTGCTTTCGCTGAGTGTTTTGAGGACGTCTGCCGCGCGAAATCATTCAACAAGGAGCGGGATAGATGATGACCTTTTACCGTCTTTGAGCGTCACATTGTGCTCTAGCTTATAAACGCCTTTTATGCACCCACGGCCGCAGCACATAAAAGGCCCCCTATACGCAATAAGCAGGGCGTCTTGCAACTTCTCGTAACATTTTAGTATAGGATGTTAAAACATCCATTTCGTATTTTAAAGTTAAAGAGTTCCATATCATTGCAGCAGAAAGCTTGAATATTGTACAAATCCGTTGCTTCACACATCCGTCAATGCGACCGTAGTTTTCTTTTTATTTCAAACGTATACCACGATACCCACACCTAAAGCGCAGCGGGGACCGGAAGATTGCAATGCGTGACCATTACGCTCAAAACGGCAGAAATATTAAAGAGCCACTGACGCTCTTTCCAAGATCGCGCCACTGAACCATGGCAGCAGCGTGCGCATTTAGGTGGCCGCAAAATGCTAAAACAGCCCTGTGCTACGCAGTGTTAGTGCATGTTACTGAGCCCAGACGGCAGAAATCACTTCCGCGCCATCACAAAATCGTCAACACCGCCCGCACACACAGCCCGTACGGAGCTCGATAGTATGACGCAACTAACGTTCGTGTGCGTGCAACGGAACCCGCCATGACCCGCGCCGACGGCCCCGGACATGCAGGAGCCCGAAAAACATAACACCATAGTAGAAAAGTTCCTCCCTTTCTCGGAGCCACTAACACGACCATAGCGCCACCGCTTCGTCAACTGAGGCGCCCGCAGCGCTGATACAGTATCTCTCGCGCGCGCCACTGGCGGCAAGCTCCGTTAATTTTTGCGTTCATTTTGTATTCCGCACTACGCCGCGATATTTGAGTACCTTCCGCCAAGAGAGGACGCCGTCTCCTTTGGATCGCTGAAAATTGCTAAAGGTAGGTGGTTTTTTCTTATTTACTGTAAGGTTAATTAGTGGCGCATGTGTGTTTTGTGCTCCTGCTAGGTTAGTCATTATGCCGCGCCTGTGGGTTAGAGCAGGAACCAACGGTTGGAAGATTGAAATGTGCACATGTTCGCTACGCACGCGGGCAATGGCGTTGTCAGTTTTGCGGATAGGGCTCGCTGTTCCGCCAGGATCCTCCTCTCGGTTACTAAAGATATTGCCAGAAATTCTTTGTCAGCTATGACCGCCGTACAATTAGGAATGCTGTTCAGTTGTACGGCGGTTATGTTTAAAGTAGCAGGAGCTGCCAAGGGCGTCCGCAGAATTTTTTGCAGGGGGGGGCCCCATTGGTTGTTGGCGCCGGAGGGGGGGGGGTATGTTCGTAGCAAAAAGGCACTATTTGCGGAGCAAATTTATTTATTTATATACAAATAAAATAAATAAGTAAAATACACGCATGAAAGAAAAATTACAAACAGCAAATTAAAGCGAGGCTAGGAGAGATACATTGGAGTTTATCAACGAAGAAACAATTAAAATTAATAAAAATGCAAAAAGATACTATCACTTCGTGGAGAAGAGTGCTCAGTCTTGCTGCATACGGGTTCTCGACACACCCGGATTGATGACCAGCGCACAGCACAATATGTTCACAAACACGCAACGACAGTCACTCAGTCAGTCTTCCTTGAACAGAAACTGTAGACGCCTCGGATTTTTCTGGGCGAATTGCGTGATGACACTGGTGATAAATTCATTTCTGTGCTTCATTACACGCTCTCGGTGCACACTCATCATACAAAGGCCGTCCAGTCTGTCGTTTGTCATCGTTGAGCGTAGCCACGTTTTCACTCTCCTCATTGTACTGAAGGAGCGTTCGACCGTACAGGTAGTAACTGGCAAAGCCAGAGCCACCTCAATGGCTTTTGCAACACCAGGGAAGAATGTCTTGGCCTGATGTAGAAGCTCGCAGTAAGTTATTTCTGATGGGTCCCCAGTTTTGTTGCACCACATCTCGTACCAAGAGATGGCCTCTTCCTTGAAGTTGTCGATGCCGTAAAAGCACTGGAGTTCTTCGGCGAGAACAGCGAACTCAACACGGCTCAAGTGCTTCATTTTTGATGGATGCAGCTGGAGAAGTTTGAAGCTCCTCTCATTGCTTTCAGAAAAGCGCCGAGCTAAAGAAGCAGTGAGGGAGTCCAAGTACGGCACATATATTGCCACACGGTAGTATTCCTCTGGCGACTGAATCCCGTAGTTGTCTCGGTGGGCCTGACGAGAGACTTGTCTTGGTACAGATATCACCACATTTAAGTGATTGGCTGCCTCCCTTGCTGCATTCATGATGTTAGAGAACTCCTCTACAGCGTTTGTCCGGTGGCCGCGAAAAATACGTTGTAGCTCAGTGATGTGGCCATGCACAGAATGGAAGTCCATGGATACACCTTGCAGAATGTTCGTAGCTGGTTCGAGCCGAGCGCTGTACTTCGCTACAATATGCAAGCAGACGATGAAAGATGAGCTTGTTGTTGCGCAGTAGAGGATGTGAGCTCGTTGTCTAGTTGCAGCGTTCGAGCATGATTCCGTGGACGCGAGCTGCTCGAGTGCTTCGACTATGGCCACGTAATGCTGAGAGAAGATCCTAATAGACTTGTACTTTGCAGACCATCTTGTCTCACACAGCATCGGAATGTTGGGCACCAATTTTCTCCGGAGCACGCTCTCGCGGAAGAAGTTTATGGTTTGTTTGATTATCCCAATTGTGTTTCGAATTTCAGAGACGTCGTTCAAATCGTTGATGACGAGATTTAGTTTGTGACTTGCACAGTGGAAAAATAGTGCCTTCGGGAACTGTTTTTGTATAATTTTGTTCACTCCAGCTTCTTTTCCAGCCATTGTAGAGCATCCATCGTACCCCTGTCCAACGAGGTTCGAAAGAATCAGTCCGACATTCGTCAAAAGCTTCAAGATTGCCGCGGCGATGCAAGCGGAGTTTAATTGCTCCAGCTCTACAAATCCCAAAAACTGCTCTCGAACGCACACTTCGACTTCCGCCTTGTCAATAAAGCGAACGCCTATAGACATCTGCTCTTTTCCTGAAATATCTGCAGTTTCGTCAGCAAGAACGGAAAAAGCAAACGCTTTGTTAGTTTCGGTAACTATCTGCTCTCTCAGGATGTCGCCACAGATTGTGATGATCTCGTTCTGGACGCGGACAGAAGTGTACTTGGCATTGCCAGCAGAAGAAGCGAAGTGCTCCTGAAGTAGAGTATCTCCAGCTTCTACACGAAAGTCAAGCAGATCATTGAAGACTCCACTATCGGACTGCTTGCCGCGAATCGGCAAGTCATGCGTCGCGCAAAAGACAATGGTGGAAACTATTGGAAATAGTTTCTCACGGTTCCTTTCAACTTGCGCGTGCAGTGCTCTGTTCAGCTGCTGTACAACGGGTAGCTGCTTGCCTTTCATCACATCCATAAAGTTCTGTGAGGCCGTCATTGCCTCCTGGTGCCATTGGGATTTTACGTGATCCCTGCACGCCTCGTGCATTTTTCTGTAGTTACTGAAAGCGCGCACGATAAAACTACCTTGAGTACCCCGGTGAACACGCGGAGGAAAAATGACGCAAAAACGACAAAAGGCGCCTTTCGCTGTCGCTGAGTACGCAAGCCAGGGGGCGTAATCTCCCAGCCACTGATGTCGAAAAGGCCTCTTTCCAGGTGTTACATCCTTCTTAAAATCATATGTGACATTTGGCGACCATGGCTTAGTAAGAAGACGTAACTTCAAAAAGTCCGGTATGCCAGTGAGTTTAGCTTTGCCTAGAAACTCTCCTAAGTCATATTCTTGAGGCAAGTTATTTGTTTTCTTGATGTTGTCTCCGGACTTCGATCCCAAGCAAGGAGAAAGGGAATCGTTTCGGCTTACTGCGTGACCGGAGCTCGCTGGTGGAGTTCCTTCCATGGAGACGACGACGCCGGCTACTGTCCGGTGATGAAAGGTTGCAGCGCTCTGGTCAAATCCGGACTTGAATCCCAAGAAAGGAGAAATGGAATCATCTCGGCCTGCTGCATCACCTGAACTCACTGTTGACAGAGTCCCTTCCATGGAGTCGACGACATCAGCTACTGTCCGGTGATAAAAGCTTGCATCACTCTGTTCAAATGCTACACCGTTGTCACATGTCACACCAGAATCTGCAGGGGCGCATTTGGATAATGCTTCGTCAGACAACCGCTGACGCTTGAAGAAGCGTCGAATATCCATCATTCGGGACCGCGCGAGACAAAGCTGGCTATGGAGTTCCTCGGGGTTGGTAGTGTTAAAAATATATACACATTGATTGGAAAAACGGTTGAATGCGTACGTTGAAAACAAAAAATGACTATGTATGCAGCGAAAACTTATTTACAAGATAAATGCACGCTCGCAGCTTAATACACCTCGCTCCATCTTGCTCGCGCAACCGCACAGTCGAGTATTTGCACACACACTACTCGCCGCTCGTCGTTTTCTCGTCCGCTGTCTTGGTTGTTCTCAGCTTCGTTGACAACCGGCCACTAAAAACACCGAAGCACAAACAAAGAGGCGCGCACTGTTGTGCTCGGAGATCGGGACCAGGGTCTTCACCGCATTAGGACGAAGCAGCCAGACTACGGAGGGAAGCCTTCGGGAGGAATAGCAAAGCTGGAAGGTTTATTTTACATTTTGTACAGTAGCACGGAGACCAAAGTCAGAAAATGAGGGAGGATGATCTGGCACCCCACAGATTGCTGCTTAAATGCAGTTCAGATTCCCCAGGTATCCAGGTAGGGAATCTGATCTCGGGTTGAGCGTCCAATGGGCTGCTAGCGTCTTCTTTGGCTCCGTCCTCCCCACGTGACGGCGCACACCGCACAGACACACACATACACGTGCAAGGAGGAACTTGGCGTCTCTGAGTCGCGAACTGTTTTCCCAGGCCCAAAGGTCGTTTGCTGCTGAGTGACGATCCTGATCGATGGGGACGCGAGCGCTGACCGCTCACACCGGTGACCTCTTCAGTTCGGTGGAAGGGACAAATCAGCCGTGTCGCCCCTCGGCTTTGTCTGCTGCCCAGGGCGCACGCGGGTAATGAGTTAGCGGCGCCGCCGCCCCGCCGTCGTCGCCACTGGGTCTCGTCGGTCAGTCCACGGGCAGTCCGGGAGAAGCACCGCGCTCAGCCTTCCCGGCGAAGGGATTAGACGTCTTTGTGTACGCCGACGCCGTCGCCAGTAGCTGCCCCACGCAGTGTCTCTTTTGTCTCCCCCGGACAGCAGCGCTTTCCGTCGCAGTAGC
Source organism: Amblyomma mixtum (assembly GCF_055824585.1). Lineage (NCBI taxonomy): Eukaryota > Metazoa > Arthropoda > Arachnida > Ixodida > Ixodidae > Amblyomma > Amblyomma mixtum. The sequence goes on from NC_143014.1 coordinate 402,559,668, forward strand.
CTGATGACGCCGGTCTGGCTCGCCTGTTTCCGCTGCCAGTCCCCAGGAACGCAGTCCGGCACCAGAGCCGCATTCAGCATCGCCGGTGAAGGGGATTAGAGCCTTTGTCCCCGCAAACGCCGAGCCAGAAGCCGCCTCCAGGCCAGCTTTTCCTTGCGTCTTCTCCGAGAAACAGCAGCGCTTTTGGCCGCATACCTGATGACGCCTGACTGTCTCGCCGTTCTCCGCTGGCTGGGCCTCCGATCATTACAGCACACGCAAGGAACGCCGCGCGACTTCCGAGGGGAAGGGACACTCGCCACTCCGGTCGGAAAATTTGTTTTGTGTGTTTTTATGAGGTTCAGAGCCCCAAAACGACTCAGGCTATGAGGGACGGACGGTCTCTTTACCATGCACTGACATCGCACAGTACATGGGCGCTGTTGGGATTTGAGGCCCAGCCAGAGGTGACAGGCGAGCCAGGCAGGCGCCATCGGGCTGCCTTGACCAAAGGCGCTGGTTTCCGGAGAAGACGCAAGGAACGCTGGTGTGGGGGCGCCTCTGGAGACTGCGTCGCCGTGAACAAAAGCAGCTAATCCCCTTTGCCGAAAATTCTGAAAGCGGCGCTTGTACCGAACTGCGCTCTCCCGTGGATCGGAGGAGACAGCGAGCGGCGGCGGCGCCAACTCATCGCCCGCTTGCCCCTGAGCAGTCCGACAAAGCGGGGATGGACACGGCTGATTTGTCCCTCCCTCCTGAAGAATTCATCGGTGGCCGGGGTGTGCACTGTCTGCCTCCGTGTCGCTATCTCTCTAGAGATCAAAGAAACAGGCACACATCTCAAGACGGCTCGAAACACATGCTCGCCGGTGCCGCTGTATGTCTGCAACGACGCGTCCCCGGACGCGGCACTTTGCAGATGTGACCCAAAGCGTGGAAGCAGGGCCGCTTTTACTCTTTTGGCTGAGCGCACCGCCGCCCCTGACGTGCGGCCATCACTCACGGTTCGAGTGAGTGATTTTCCTGGGGGGTGCAGCCGCCCCCCCTTGCCCCCCCCCTCCGGACGCCCATGGGAGCTGCTGATTCCACGGCCGTTGCGTTCCGGGCGCTTTTTTACGTGTGTGGTCAGGTTTACGCGCGCTCGTCATGGACCTTGCGAATTCGGGTTCCGCAACGAAATGGACCATACGCTATAGTTTCCTGTGGTTGTGGATTGCAAGTTGCCGGTGCCGGGCGGATTTCAGTTCTGGATTTCGAATTACGTTAAGCTCGATCTGTGCCTATATGAAGCGTAGAAGGTGCCGATCGACAAGCCCTGAGGCATCGTTCTTATTCTGAAGTATGTATACTAGCTAATAGCGCCCTTTATATTTCCCTCGTTAAAAAGTTAGCGGCTTCTAAAAGGTGAGCGAAATGATCCTGTGCCTTTACGTCCAGGTAATGTAAGCGTGCGCACGTTTGGTTGTATGGTATCTGGTTTAGTGTTCATTCCTGTTGTAGCAAATACGGTGCGAATCGTAGATCTGTTTTGTAGACGCCACGTAAATGTGATTTCTTTGTGTGCAATGGCATATTGAACCAGTTGTCAGGGCGATGAGTAAAATGTGATAAAGTATATGCTTGTTATTTGAATGCTTGTTATTTGAAAAACTTTTGATATTGCAAGGGTAACTGCATGCAATATCACTATATTATATTATATTATATTACATTATATTATATTATATTACTATATTTTTGAAAAAGAGTAAAATTTTGAAAGCTCCTGTAAATATAATGTAAGCTTATGTTAGGTCTATTTTGTGAAAATAAAGATATCTTTTTAAATATGTTTCATTGTACGAAATGTAAGCACTAAATTGATGCACTCAGCCTTTTCATATTATGGTTTTCCCACAGTGCAAATTCATTAGCTCTGTAAGCTCGGCAAAGAAAACAAGAGAACTGCATGCAAAGAAAGTAGCTGCTGCATCTATTGTTCACAATGCTGATGTTTCTCAGCCAGCTGTTTCTCTAAATGATGCCCTGCTTGAATTGGAGGTAACAGTAGCCTTTCTTTGCTTATAATAAATGGTTTCTACCTCAGTAGTATACCTGATGATGAAAATGCACAGCTTCAAATGTTACGCTGGTATCACAAGACCTTGCAGTGACGTAAAAGGCATTGCAATGATATGCAATGTCCTTGAAACAATCATGGGATTTCAGTGCACACATTTTTCGGCTGCCGTGTGATTTTGCTAACAATACTCATTGGAATGAATTTTGTAAAAGTTTTTGTTCACATTTAGGCACTACAGGATGCTGCGTTTGATGCTGGACACTTGAACCGGACAAGAATGAAGGCTCTTCTGCATGTAACATTTGTGGCTCATAAGGCTGAGACTCCACAACAGCTGCCTGCCTACTCATTGAATGCAGACGTGGTAAGAGTATGCTATTTTGCTTTTGGTTCTTGTCAAGAATTTTGAACAAGCTTCATAGCACAATGCAACCTGCAAAGCACTTCAGCACATCCCCTATGAGTAAATATAAACTGTTCTGTTGCTGGTAGTGATCACTTTTCTCAGTGCATGTCACTAGTTGCATATTCCTTCATCTGTAAAGAGCTATTGCAAGTTGCATTGGAAAACAAGGATGCGGTTTCAATGTAACTTACCCTGGAGCACATAAATGAATCAGCATATATGCAGTGCATTACATAACTGTCATCTGTACAGGTAATGATCGGCAGTATCTGGATCATTTTAGTGGCCTTACCTTTACTTATTTAAAAATAGGAAAGGTAGAGCATAGATTCTGCATTTTGCAATTTGCCCTAGCATCTGCATTTGGTGTCTTGCTGTGTGAGGTCCCAATAGACTCATGAAATTGTCAATATTTTTGATATCTTTGCAAATTATGGGCAGTTTCCTTACGAAGGTCGAATAATAGTTTCTGTAAAATATGTGCTTAAGTTGGTGTTTTTTTTTGCAGCTTACACTTGAAGCAGAAATTCTTTTTAAAGCAACAATGCAAGATATGGAAAGATAATAAGAGATGTCCAGCAGGCACTTCACAGGGCAGATTTTGTGGAGCTGGATGGGTATCTTCGACCAAAAAATTCTGAATTCTGTGTGATCACACAGGTAAGACAGCTTCCTTTTGTAATTACTGCTGATAGACTTAAGCAACAATGAAAATGCATAAAATATTTGGGGTCCCTGGGCAGCATAATAGGTATGTCTGTAATACTTTGCTGAAAATGTGCAAGAACCTGTGGTGCATGTTTATTTTATTGTTTAATATAAATGATGAATTTTTCTTGACAAAGAATGTATGGAGGCTAGCATTCAGTTCTTCCACTGCTATAAAAACTAGCCATTCAAATGAGTGTTCACTGGTATACATTCAAAAGAATGCAGAATAGAAATCATTATAGGCAGTGATTAATGTTTTTCATGCTTAGTTAAAATTGAGCTTAAGAAACTATAGACACTTAACATTTTGATTCGTGTTTTCTTGCTTGTGGTGATGTGTGAGGCATTATTATGCATGAATTACCACCCGGTGTTCTCCTACGACCAATAAATAATTTATAATTGCATTTCTTTCTCGTGCTGTTTCGGTTTCAACAGCCGAATTAGGACTCTGACGTCAGTGTGTGCTTGCAGGTCATGTGAGACGTGAAAAAACTGCAGTATGATCACTGCTTCCTCATTTGTTGTCATTGTGGTTCTTGAAGAAGGCTGACTTCAGCAGTGCAGTAAATCAAAACAAAGAAGCAGTGACTACATGGACGTTTTTCCATGCCTCACGTGACAAAAGCACTTTTTGATGTTACAGCTATCGTTCAGCTGTTGAAGCCGAATTAGCATGACAGAAAAAGTTCAATTATAAATTATTTAGGGGCCTAGGCTAATATTACATGCTGATTCATATGTAGTAGTGTCTTTCGAATCCTCGTTGAGTAATTTAAATGAGCATTTATTGTTTTACATTTGAAATAATGTATCATGCAAATCATCGTATCAAGGCAGTCAGTGAATTGTTGCGTATAGCCTGGACTGTTTTTGCATTAAAGGGGAGATGCAACACTGACAGGCCCGTACCAGGCCCATGTATCATTACTGACGACGGACTGATAATGATCGTCACCAGGAAGAACACCATTGCCTTGGCTCCCGGCTCATCTATGGAGAGTGCCCTTATTTTGTGCCTAGCTGTCTACTTCATTTTGTACCTTTCTTATCCGCATGCTTTTGGCCAAACTTTGGGACTAGTTCAGACATTGCTGCTGCAAAACGAAAAATTTGATAAAGGGCTGATATCCTTCAAACTGAAGAGTCTGCTTAAAGGCCTCAGACTTATTTAGACACAGCCATTCCTGTATAGTTCATGGTTTTGATAATAAAGGATTGAAGGTTGCGGATAAGCGTTAAGGTAAAGCTTAACACATCAAATATAGCATCTTAAGAGACAGCTGTCATATTTGAAAATAAAAGCCTCAATTTCCTCCGAGTAATTAAGTATTGTATTTTTTGTGGCAGTGAAATAAAGCTTTGATGTAATGGATGCTTGTGTTCATCAACCATGAACAACACTGCTGAAGTGCAAGCATATCTGTGTATTATTGCCCATTTGTCTATGCAGGAGGCGATTCTAGGTTGCATAGTGATGAAAGAAGAGTTTTAATATCTCTCATCCCACAACCTCAAGCTTTAAGCTTAGGGGTGCATCAGACTCTATTTGTATAGTTTGGCTGATGGACTAGGTGTCCAACCAACAGAAATCATGATTGTATGCTGTGAATTTGATGCAAGAAGTGTGGTTTAAGGGTACAGGAATATGCATATAGTATATCTGTTAAGAATTACTACAGGATGATTTCATTCATATCAGGTGTTTTGTGAACTTTATATTTCACCCTATAGTCCCTTGTGTGCAGTGCACTGCATATACAATACTATTGTGGAATAATTTTGTTCATATATAGACAAAATTATTTTACTATGGTTTGTACAAACAGTGCACTGCGTGCAAGGAACTCTAGAGTGAAATATGTGGTTCACAAGATACCTGGAACGGAGTTCCAGCTATCTATATGATGCAGCGTTCCTGCTAAATTCCTGGAACGCTGTTTCAGATATATAGGCGCAGCACTGTTCCGGCTAAAACCTCGGAAATTTGTTCCACATATTTTGGAGTATCTGGAGCATAGTTCCAGCTATATAGGTGGAACATTTTTGCAAAAATGTTCCAGCTACTAAGTGGATCCTTAGGTGGAACCAGACTAAGAGTGATAGCTGCACTCTTGTTAGTTTTCGTCCGCTTTCCCTGCTTCTTTCCAGTTTTTTTGGCATGCGAAAAGCTTTCAATGCTCAGAGACATAATATTTTGGATTCATTTCGCAAGTATAAAGGAACAATATGTAAACTGGACGCCCAACCAATGAGAAAGGCAGCGCCCTATCTGGATGCCACCTCATTTCCGCTGCCGCAAATGGCCGCCGCGTTGCGACACCATCGGCTCGAAACAAGCATCTCTAGCGAAGATTAAAATATCAAATATTATGATTTCGGTGATCTCATTGCGCGTTCGGGACTCACAATGTCCCTTACTCTGCATACAAAGAATAAAGACCCCATGCTTTATCTACGTCGCAGGGCACCTTTAAAGCCGCTGAATACGCCGATCAATGCCGGGTTGCCGCTATGGTCGGATACAACTTAAGTCTGCAGTGAAGCTCCGCCCACAATCAGCCTCCGCGCACAGAATTCCTCCACGACAAAAAAATAGTGCACTGTTTAAGAGTTTCTTGTTACGTAAACAAGAAGCTTAGCACAAGAAAAAAGTTATGAGCACTAGAATTTTGTTACGTGCAGTGTTTGATATAGTCAAACATTAAAAAACTGGTTTCGTTTACTTTTTCGATTGGCCAGCGGAGTAATACAGGACGCCGCGGACCGCGGCCCAGTGTTAGCAACTGCTGTTTTTTAAGTTGTATCCTACTATAGCCGAGGCTGCTCGGAATAATCGCACACAATTAATGATTCATTGTGTGCCGCATGCAAAAAAGTCACTGAACGCCCGAGAACAGCACTTCGCAATCACATCCGTCGCCAATACACTACACTGCTTTTTCCCTTCGAAACAAGTAAGCAGCGCAAGTAAATAGCGCAGTGTTTTTCAAAGTACGCACTAGAGTTTGACAGTTCCGACTTTCTACCTAATGATAATTATAAGAAAAATACAAACAAATGAAAAAAAAACAGCCAAGCCGAGAGTCGAACTTCGGCCCTTTGTAAAATGAACACAGAGGCGCGAGTTTCGTACCACTCAGCCACGACGCGAGGCGGACGGATACGTTTTGCTTGTTTTTTGCAGCGGACTACTTTTGTACCTTTGGCAGCGTTGACAGCTATGTATAAAACGGAGTATACAGTACGTACCGTTTTTGCCAAAGGTAATCAGGCTGAATTGTTTGGTTCCCAGTAGTATTGTGGAGCACTCAAGCTCCCCCCCACCCACAATTCAAACTAGAAATCTCTGCGAGGTAAGAAGCACCTTTTTCCGCACCTTTCAAGACCTTTTGATCCTCGAGCTCGGAGGAAGTGCCTATGCCGTATGAGAGCCCATGCATATGGTTGCCACAGTGTTATCGCCGAAGGTGGTGGCTTGAGCGATTGCCAGTGCTAGGGAAATGCACTAGGCTTCTGCTCGGTCCTTGGTGCGTTCAGGCACGCACATAATTGACACGAATGACTGAAAGCGTGCCTTGGAGTGCCGCCAGAGCCGCGAAGCGATACCCATCGGGTGCGAGATAATGCTGTCGGCATGTCTACGACGGCTGACGATAGCTGATGCGCAGATAGCTTCGACTGCTTTTTCGCCTCTGCCTGATCGCCGTGTTGATAGCGCGCTCGGTACATGGGCGTCACTCCGCTATTTGTTCGCGGATGCGGCCTCGCGTGCCCCGCCACCTGGTGTCGCAGTTTTCTTATCGTAGGAAACAGAAACTTCGCGCTAAGCTGCCTTAGCTCGCTGGCCTTTTGAGCTTGGTCCGAAGGCTGCCGATCTAACAAAATAAATGTTATGAGCAATGTCTCGGCACATACAGGTGAACTTGGAAGCGAAGCACAAGGTTCATAGGATTTATTTTGTTAGATCGGCAGCCTTCGGACCAAACTCAAAAGGCGCGCGAGCTGAGGCAGCCTAGCGCTCAATTTCGGATTCCAGCAATAAGACAATTGCAACGCGTCCCCCAGACGTGCGAGAGAAACGCCCAAGTAACGAACGTGCTGTCTGCGCGGCGATCGGGCACAGGTGAACAAGCAGTGACATAAAGTCACTGGAACTCTGAAAGTACCGCAACCAGCGGGCGGCGCGCGGGCAACATTGGAGTGTTGTTGCCAGAGGTGGTCCAGCGCGGCGAGCGCGTCGTCTGCTAGGCGAAGAAAGTCTCCCTTGAGGCCACCTTGTTCATCGGTTTTGAGCAAAAGTTAATCAATGAAAGTATTCATGATTGAGAGCTTAGGTGCGGTGGGGGTTTCGAAAACCTTGAAAGCGTCGCACGACAGCTGCACAGCCTCTCGTATTCTTGAGCCCACGGGTGTGAGCTAAGAACGCAAGAAGCAGGCTTGTCCTATCGCTTCCGTGAGAGGCTCGAAAATGCATGTTTTCGGGACCCGGAAAACTTTAAAGCCGGCAGGCTGCGTGCATACCAGCGGGATATAACAAAACGTTTAGTAAATCGGTTTGGTTTTCTACAGGCCCGTGTACTGTGCGATGTCAGTGCACGTTAAAGAACCCCAGGTGGTCGAAATTTCCGGAGCCCTCCACTACGGCGTCTCTCATAGCCTTAGTCGCTTTGGGACGTTAAACCCCATAAACCAAACCAAACCTTTAGTAAATCGGTTCACTAGGAAGTCTGATGCGTATAAAACGTTTCCTTTACGCTTACTGTTTCCTTCCGCCTGTTCTTCCCTCCGTGTGGTCAGTCGCCGGTCGGAGGCTTGTGGGAGGTAGTTGGGTGACCCCAAGGTCGACGAGGGGGCCTGCGCTCTAACTGTGCGGCTAGATAGCATGCTGACGCGCTGTGGCTGTATTTCGATGGAGGCAAAATACAAAAATTCCCATGCGCAGTGCGATGTAAGTACGCGTTCAATAACTCCAGGAGGCATAAATTTCCCCACTGCGCTCCACTTCGGCACTCCTCATAGCTACCGTGTCTCTTTGGGATGTTAAACTCCGCAGTTTATTATTTTTTATTTAAGCCACATTACCAATGTCGATGACAAGCAGGGAAAAAAAATCTCGTAAAGCAACGCTTCAGAAGACATTTATAGCTGTAACACTCACATAAACACAGACACACGACGCACAGAGACACGCACACGCAAGCACAGACACACGCGGTGCACAAAGACATGCTCGCTCACAGATACGCACGCGGACACACGCACTGACAGAGACACGCATACTTAGGCACACGCGGTGCACAAAGACACACGCGCGCACAGATACGCACGTAGACACAGGCACTGACAGAGACACGTATATACAGCCACACGGACGCACACAGACACGCACGCACACAGAGAGCCGCACATGCACGCAGACATACGTACAGATAGAGGCACAGACACGCGCGCGCACATACATACAGAAACCCGCACGCACACAGACGCGATACTGAACGTGCTACTTCGTAAAACACGCCGTCCAACCAGCTCGGAAGCACTGCGCCCCGCAGGCTCCTAGAGCAAGTGGACCATCTATGGCGGCGCCTAATCACGTGATTGGAACTGGCCAATAGGCGGCGCGGCGGCGAAAAGAAAACAGCTGCGGTACTTTCAGAGTTCCAGTGACTTTACAGTCACAGAGAGTTGCGCGCCAGCTATCGTCAGCCGCCGTAAGTGTACCCGGAGCATAATCTCGCACCCGATGACTATCGCTCCGCGGCGCTGCTGCGCAGCCGGCGGCGGCTGTTCTCAACGCAGCGCACGTCGACGTCCTCTGCCGTACGTCTAGTGACGAGCATTTCTTCACTCGTCAAGCACGGGGTCTCAATGGCAAAGGGGTGCAGAAGGCCCTCGGGAAAAGAGCTCAAGTTCTCCATCTCTCTGCAAGCACGATCTTGCAACAGAAGTTACTTCGGAATGCAAAGCGTTCCTTTCTCTCGCAGCAGACTGCCGAGACACCGGATCAGACGTGCGGCTGCGCTGCGTTACTACATGGAGTCAATCGCGCCTTCCAAGCAATAGATACCTGTGGCATTCGGCCGCAGCCCGAAGGCTGCGGCCGTGTATATGCGGCCATGTATATTTTTTCAGCCAGCGTCCGTCCCGGCGGACGCGGTTGTTGCGACGCGCGTCTTTACTATCTTTTACTCTGTCCTCTTATCTTCCAACTCTCTTCTATCTGCACGTGGCAGCGGTGGTCGCTCGGCTGGAGCCAGTTGGCAGGCCCGTGCTCTTTCCTTTTCATCCTTCTCTCAGTCGCAACCAACCTTCCAAGCGCGGGTATTTCCAGGCGAATAGACACGAGCCACACGCACATTGTCAAGCGTTGAAACAAATTTGGGCGGCTGAAGCGAACGGCACACACTAAACAGTTTCTCACCCTTAAAGGGAAGCTGAAAGGTTTCCCGAAAAAATTGAGTGAAGAGATGCACCTGACAGTTTTCCACCCTCGGAATTCGAATTTCTCATCGAAATTGGGCAGAAGAAAGCGCAAACCTATTTTATTTTGGCGAAAAGTGCAGCAGCGCCTCGGGCCAGCGCGCGCGCCTCGTTGCCGCCTGTGATTGGTTGGGCGCCTCGTGACGTAAACACTGGCGTTGGCTCGGTGAGCCCGGCTCGGTCGCCGCCGATGTAGTACATGAAGCGCGGCGCGCGGTGTTCCGGTTGTTGGTTTGATGCTTATATCACGATGGAACACATCGAAGATTACCAGGAGGATCTTGGCGTCATCCCCTACATGTACGAACCAATCGCAAAGAGCAAACCGCTCCAAGGAAGCAACGATGCTGGCGCAAGCGGTGCTTTTGGCTTGAACGAAAGCGAAGTGTCAGCATCTCCACGTGTTGGAAATGTCCTTTCGTAAGCATACTCTTCTAGCCAAACTTCATTCAGAGATACAATAAATTAATTTTGAAGCGAGCAAATGTTGTATAGCACTGCTGCACGAAATTTTCCTAATGCAATGTAAGCGGAATGCGATCGTCGGCATTGTTGTCTTGCCGCTTGTCGGTGCTGCCGCAAATCTGCTTGTAATCCACACAGACCACTGACATGCGCAAGAAGTTATCAGGCTCTTTTCGCACGCAAATTTTATGCTGGCATCGCTTCACGGTCACTGCGTGCCGGCTCGGTTCATAACACACGCGTAAAACAGAAGTTTGCCGCGCTTTGCGGCAGAACTCGTCGAGGTGACAAACGTGCGTCTTTCGTTCTGCGTGCCAAGATGGGATCTGGAAGTAAATTAAAATCCTTGTTTAGGCGAGTTGCTTCATACTGCAAGCCCTTGTAGGAATATCTCCATCCGTTTGCGGTCGCCTTTCTCTCAGATCAAGCGACAAGTGATTTTTTTCACTAACTCGATGGCCTCGTGCTGCAACCGAGCAGGCCGAATCGCAAGGCTGGCTGTAGAACACGTAGCGCACAATTATATATTATTATAAATGTATGAAGCCATGCTGCACTCGGCAATTTTTTACGACTACGTGTGTTATTATAAATATATTCCTGGAAGAACACTTTACTGGTATTGGCTGCACTAGAACGTGAACAGACTTGTCAGCCTTGTCATCACTTTTAGAAAAGTTCGATGCAGGGTCCTCAGCAGCATCTCCCAGTGGCATTCGACTTGTTGCACTGTCCTGATTTGTATTGCTGTTTGGTGTGTATTCTTGACTGTCTGGTGTGGAGCCTCCAGGTGTGATGTCGTTTTCCATGCAGTCTTGATTTGCACTATCGTCTGGTGTGCAGTCTTGATCTTGCAGCAGTTCGGCAAGAACCTGAAAGGCATAAGCAATATGATGTTATTGTTGCAAACAGAACAAAAGTGTGCTTCAGTATGAGTAAAATCTTCTGGTTTATTTCATAAACTGTTTTGTTGATTGGCGAGCTACGTGCAAAGTGAGGTCATTTATTATATACCAGGTGCTTCTTTAGAAGGTCCAAAATTTATTTTAAAAAATGGGTAACTAACCTTGTATTAATTTTATCCCTGGGGCTATATTGGGGGATATGGCAGACACCAGTAATAGGCAGAAGGCTTCCATTCGCTCACTAAATTGCATATCTTAATTAAATTTTTATTTTCATATCATGTTGTATTTGCAGATTTGGAGCACCTCCTGCAAATACTATAGCCAAGCAAAAAAGATCTCTTTAAAAACTTACACCCTGACAGGCAACTTCACGCGCTAACACAGCGCCAGAGGACGCGTCCGACGTAGATCGCTCAAAAAAAAAAAAGTATACGCTTTGGGGCCGGACTGCAAGCGCCATGACTGCGCACATTGGGCGCTGACGAGGCGGCTATCAGGCAGGCCCCAGGCGATACCAAATTGAAAACGAACCGCCGCGCGCCCGTATACCAGAAACATCTGCAAAGAGTTTTCTGGGCGCTCCGAGCACGAAGAAAAATGTGCCGCGTATTACTCCCTATGTTCTCGCCAGTGAGGGCCACGCATTAATCCTAGAATATGTGAGCTCGAGCATAATTGAGTAAAGAGGCTGCATATAACGTCTTTTCACGTGCTCGCTTACCGAACGAAGTTCTCTGCTCACGCGCGGTGCGCAGTCTCCGGTTGTGAGGCGCACTTCGCGTCGCTCCAGCTCTTGCAGTATTATAGTAGCAGTTTAAGATTTTTATTCAGCCAAAAACTTTAGCGCCGAGCTCTGATATGAGCAATGCTGTACGAGATGCAGGATGCATGCCTGCAAGCATAACAGCTAAGCACTTATTTTGTAAGCTGCAGTTTGCTGCCGTCCTGACGTTCTCATTCCAGCGCCGTTCATCTCACTACTACCGAAAGTCTTGCATCCACGAAATTACGCGCCTACACTACATAGAACACCGGTTCGCGCAGTCAAATTCTCATAGAGTTAACACACAAATTCTTACCTCGAGCTTCCTCCTTTTCGCGAAAGCTGGCCTCGGTGGCGGTGACGAACTCCTGTGCGCGAAGAGACTGTATTGCGCCGGGTTTCAATCGAGCCGACTTTGTTGACAGGCCCAATGAACGCATTATCGACAGGCTCTGGTTATAGTCTTCATCACGAAAGTGGTCAAAGCACAGCATTGTAGTCTTTGAGGGCTTGAAATGCCTTCGCTTCACAGCAGCGACCCACCTCGCGGAAATCTTCTTATTTTGCGGGAAATAATGAAAGACCACATCGTCGCGGCCGCTGGTGTTAGTGCAGCCGAAGGCTGCGCAGAACGCCGGCATGATGGTCCCCCGCTTCACTCGATGCTGCACACGTTTCTGTACGTCACCACAAACATAAAAACGCACAAATACAGGAACATACGGCAGATCGAAGCAGCTTACGATGGCACGCACGCAGAAACAAACACGGTCGCGGAGGCTGCGAGGCGACGGAACACCAATGTTTACGTCACCACCCCACGGTTTCCGGTTTCGGCTCGCATCGTCAGGGTCATCAGCAGCGCTCGGCGGACAGCGGGGGGCGGAGCTACCGCGCAATTTTAAACCGCGATTACGTCGCTCCTAAGTGATTAATCTGCAAAAAAATTTCACCCGCATGATTTTTAAGGTTTCCACATCCATACGTGAGCATCTTAATGAATTCGAAAATCTCTTCAGCTTCCCTTTAAGGGTGCAAATCAGTTTGTCCCCAGACGAACACCCTTTGCACCCAATTGGGTGCTTGAAAAAGGGTGCTGAGAAAGGGTGCAGACATAAGCACCCTTAAAGGGTCAGTCTACTCACCAAGATGAGTGTATAAATAATGGCATATTCTGGTAGTTTGCACCCTATAACATCAATAACGAGGGGTCTGCGCCCGGTTTAGGCAGGAATTTATATTTTATTTCGGCGTTAAAAGTCGCGTAAAAAAGCATGGTGGCGACCCCAAACGTTCATTTTGTTCAAGAAAGTGGTAGTCTTTTTTTGTAGAAGCATAAGTGAATATACTACGTACCATTTGTATGCCCCAATGTCACAGAAACGCACGTTTTCTTCTAATAAACTGTAGAAGGCGTACCGCTCGCTTTTTCTGTAAATCACATCAATATTTATAGTTACACGTACGCAAAATGCAGGCACATTCCCACTTTTAGTTCAGCGTAGTCTAGCAGAGACGCAAAAATAAACTCAGCCTATAGTGGCGCCATCTGGTCGTCAGGAAGGGAACCATTGCTGTAAACAAACCGACTCTCCACTTAAGCCTAGGAGCCGCAGAATCGTCACTCTAATTATTAAAGTAAAGCAAATTTATCTCTTATATGTTTTCTTATAGGCGAGATGAGACGAAGCAAAAGACAGGCGCCCCATTTATGGCCAGTGAACGCTCTGAAAAAGGCAGCAACAACGAGAATTCTGTCCGAAGCGAGAGGTCCGGCTTCGACGGGCGCCGCCATGTTTGTCGCCGCACGGCGGAAATCCAGATGGTTGCCAGATGAGACTACCATCTCATACAGATGTGTTCCCACATTAATAAATTCTATTTTAAAATGTTCTACCGCACCCCTTGGCACCACAGCTGGCTAAACGGTAATTTGAGTAAAGAGCTATCGGTTGCCGCAAAGAAAATATGGTCAATAAAATTCAGTAGACTGACCCTTTAAGAAAGGGTGGACAGCATGAAATTTTAAAGGATGTAAAGGTTGCAACCTTACTAAAGGGTGCTATTTTAGCCACAACACCCTTCAAAATGGGTGTTGGAAAAGTGCTCCGCATTGATTCACCGAACAAGCAAAAGGCTAGGATTGATGCATGAGAGCAAATGTGCCCATATGTGTAGAACGGTCGAATCTGCAGACAGTGCTGGTTGACAGGCCACTGCTGGCAACTGCGATGCATTGCATGATGTTCTATAGCTACCCAGTTTTTTGGATCATGCATGCGGTGCATCAATCGACGGCCCCTCCATGCATGTGCTGGATATGCTTGGTCACCATCCAGACATGCCTGCAAGGAAAAATTTATTATGGCAAACAATGCTGACCACTTCAAAGGTAACATATACTCCCTTGACAAAGGCAGATAATACACATCATGCAGCATTGGGCCACATTTTCCTCATTTGGGGCATGTGCAGCACAGGGAGCCTTGTATATATGCATCTCAGAGTGGAGATGAGTGAGTGCATATGAGGCTGCAGTTTTGGCATAACAGAGCAAATTTATTAAAAACACCAAAAAACACTTCACACAATGCCACTACATACTGAAGAAAAATACACATCACCTCGACTATACTTAATTACTAGGGCCCGGAACTTTAGGTATATGCCTAAACATGCCTATAAATGCCTAAATGGGGGATTTTTGCACTTGCCTGCCTTTTTGGCATTTTTTAAGAAATAATACCTATTTGACCGTACTTGTTGCCTATAAATGCCTAAATCCGGCATTTCGGTCCTAGGTGCCGTTCTTCAATTTTTTAGACATCTTTCTAAGTACAGTGAAAGGCAGGCGCCGATGCACGCACAAAAGGCACAGGTCTAGCCAAACCTTTTTCTCGAAGTGTAACTGGCGCAACTAAGCAGGTTGTATATCTGCTTGAGTGTAACCCGACACCCGAACCGGCGCCGTCCAGCCGGCAACCGTAGCGTCAGCGCGCGCAAGACTAGCACACTCGCACGCTCACTGCTCGCTCGTCACTCGGTCGACTCTCGACCGCCTACTCCTCCACAAGGAAGGGCCACTTCTCTGCCTACCGCTTCCAAAACATGTGACATTGACTTGAGTGGCCTCACAAACTTTGCTTCGTCAGCGCTCTCCATTTCATTTCATATTGACATGCCGAAAGAAAAGGTATCGAGAGGCGCTCGTTGCAGGCACTGGGTTTCGCAGTTTGGAAATGCTTTTTCAACTGATGGAACTCTGCCGTTCTGCAAAGGGTGAGAAGCTTCAGTACCAAGAGGGAAGCGATGCCATGTAGCACAACACGTCGCTACCAACAAGCATATTGCAAACCTGAAGAGAACGACGGAGGGGACATCGCAGCTCCTACTGGCAGAGGCTTTCAGCAGTAGTTCGGCAGCAAAGGAATCGTCATTTGCCACAGAGTTGTGTCAAGCATTTTTGGAGGCAGATATCCTGTAATGGAAACTAACTAACAGTGGTTTTCGGATTTTTGTGGAAAAGTACACGAAGCAGCATGTTGCAGATGAATCAACGCTTCGTAAGAGATACGTGAAAGAGTGCTACGAGGATACTCCCACCAAAATCAGAGATGAAATTGGGTGTCAGTCGACGAAACCGCGGACGCTAGCGGACGGTATGTGGCCACCTTCATCGTCAGAACACTGAGCCCAGAGAAATCCAGACGAGCAATCCTGCTCAACTCAGATGTTCTTGAAAATTTCAGCCATTCGACGACAGCGCGTTTTTTCACTTCATGTCTGGAGCCTCTATGGCCAGAAAATATTCAGTATGAGATGATACTTTTGTTCGTTACGGATGGTGCATACTACATGTGCAAGGCAGGAATGGGACTGATGCTTTTATGCTGCAAGATGGTTCACCTGACCTGCGATGTCTATGAATTGCATCGTGTGGCCAAATGTGTCCGACTCTCTTTTCCCCAAGTAGATAAGTTAGTATCTAGCACAAAACAATTGCTGTTTTTAGCGCCACAGCACCTGACATTCCTCTGCCACCAAAGCCTGTTTTGACTCAAAGGGGAACATGGATAGACGCAGCAGTATAATAGACACTGCACTCTTAAGTGGTCTGATCTGTCTTTTAGGAAATCAAGGATGACGCTGCGCGTGTGATTAAAACAACACCTATGTTCCAGGAGGCGAGCGTGGAAAGTGACCTCACATACATCACTGCAAACTTCTAAACGTTTACAGAAAGGATGACAACGTTGGAAAAGGCCGGATTCTCAGTAGATGAATCATTGAAGGCAGTCGAAGAAGTACAGGCAGCACTTCGAAAACTGGAAGGAAAAGGCGCTACTATTCTACGAAGATGCAACAACTGGTAGATAAAAACAGAGACCTGGAAACAATTTCGCAAATCAGAGACCGTCTAGGTGGAGACGATACGGCCACATCACCTGAACGCCTGAGTCCCTGTGAACTCTTATGTTTTAGGTTCACCCCACTAACTTCATGTGACGTTGAAAGTAGTTTTTTAAACAACAAAGCTATGCTTAGCGAAAACCGAAGGAGCTTCAAGTTGAAAATCTGAGAATGTGCTTTATTGTCGCGTGATTCAATTGAGGACAGCGTACGCTCCGTGCTTGACTGACAAATCCTGTACTAATAAATAAAAAAGTATTATTCAAAGCGCCTATTTTTGCTTTATAGCACCTATTGCAATATTTTTTAGAGCCTAGATGCCTGCCTATTTCGAGGATCTTTAATGCCTAAATTTCCGGGCCCTATTAATTACACACTTTTTGCGACTTTATTGAGGAATTTTGTTGCCACCACCCTTGGTGTGCTCAGTGTGAGGCCAAGAAAAAGGCGCTCTAACACTACAAGCGTGTTGAATAACTTCCGGTCGTATTGAACATTAAAGAGCCAGTAGGCCGACAGAACAGCCGCCAGCCCCTCCTCTGCGTTTTTTAATCACAAACAGTTTTTCCCTATCCACCTTGATATGAAGAAATTCCGCCTCTTCAATGTGCCGTCCGGTGAAAACTATGCAAGGCGTTGCAGGAACACTCAAGTCCTGTGATGGCAAGAAATATTTCATTGTTAGAAACAGGCCACAAGAGATTAATTCAATCCCATCTCTCCATGCTTAAGTCACCCCCTTCGTAAAGTTATTTGTACGTTATACATTTTTTCAGTACAATACAAAGAATGTTAAGCTTCTCTTACATTTACACATGCAATTTTGGTTTATGTGCAACATTAATTTTTGGACCCCAACCAGCAGCACTCACAATTATTAGATGACAACTTCATTACCTTTATTTATTTATAATACATTTGCTAACCAAAATTACACCATTTCACTGAAGTAACTACATTGATATTAAGCTTCCTCTGTTCATTGCATCACAGTAAAGCTCAGCAACGTCTTAAACCAATGCTTTCAGTAAAGCCCATTAGTTCTACACATGCATTATAGCAGCACAAAATCAAGAAACTTACCTCCTCTCGCACAAACAAAGCTGAGAGCCCGTTCACTTCTTTCACATTTGCAGACAGTATCCGCAAAACCGCAACTGTTAGGATGTCTGTAAAAGCAAAACATTTACAGCAGACTTTCATTAATTCAAACTCGAAGGGACCCCAGGATTTTGTTTGAATTATCAGAAAATTTGAATTATTGGAAGTTCTCATATATATGACTCTGATCAAGATTACAGTGCACATTATAATTAATTATCCACTTAAATCATATTTTAAGCATTTCTACTTTAATTACACAATGAAAACAGCAGAGGTGAAGGATCCAGAACAAGTTTATTGGCAATCTATGGCTGACTAGACGGTTTGAAGAAATCATGAATTGTTGATTGCTTCTTCTTTGCATGTACATTAAGAACAAAGTTCTCTACTCCAGTAAGAGCAGCCAGTTCTTTTTGAGCATTTTCTGCTGCAGTGAGAAATTTGCGGACCTCAGCAATGTGGTGGAAGGCCTGTGCTGCTGTCACAGAGGATTGCTCTTCTGATTCCTCTTCACTTTCACTGCTGTAGTGTGCTGGCAGCACCTCAGCTACCAAGTCATCCAGAGTGTCTTCCCTGCACACGCAGAGGTTATCGTCAGCAGCCGCAAATTCACCGAGGTCAGTAGCTACGTTGTGTGCTTGGAGTGCAGAAAGCACTAGCCTTGCATCCTCGCTGTCCATTTGGAGGCAGTCTTCATTTCGAGCGCAGTCAGGCAAAGTATCACTGCTGTGGCCTGGTATGCGGAAGGCATGCTGGAAGCAGTTCCGTATCGTTGCTGACGTTACTGCACTCCATGCGTCAGATAGCATTCCCACAGAAGACAGCAGTGTTAAGCTGTACGACATGGAACTGTCCATGCATATTAGCATCCTCTTAAGGAGTAGCTTCCTGTAGTTTGTCTTAAGACATTTGATTACCCCTTGATCCAGGGGCTGGAGGACAGCAGTTGTGTTTGGAGGGAGGAATTCAAGACGAATTGCCTCCAGCCCCTCCACGTCACCGTGAGCGGGACAATTATCAAGAATTATCAGCACTTTTCTTTTATCGCGCTGGAATAGCACGTCAAGTTTCCGCAGCCAATCTTCAAACAAAGATTGCGTCATCCACGCACGTGTATTTGCTGCATAGGAAACAGGTAGAGTTCGGACGCCTTTGAAGCACCTCGGACATTTTGATTTGCCCACAACGAAAAGTTCAGGCTTGTGGCTACCATCCATATTGGCACAAACCATGACAGTGAGTCGCTTCTTGCTCAGCTTTCCGCAGCAGAGTTGCGCGTAGGTCCGCCATCTTGCCTGCCAAGCAACCGAAGTTATGCGGCGAAGCCGCACTCCGTTTCTGCAGGCGACATGCCTAGCGCATCACCGATCGACCGTGGGCGCTTTTCCGAGGTTTTTAAAGCACTTTTTCGATTGATCGCAAACAAAAAGCCTCTAAAAAGCTGACTGCGTAACCCAGTAAACAAATGTAGCCAAGAAAAAACGGTGCTCTAGCGCGCGACGTGAGCTGCGGCAGCAGGCGATTCCCACAGTCACCTTCCCCGAACTATTTACCTGATAACCTAAGGGCAGACTCAGTATTCTAAATACACCGTGCAAATGCAGCATTCATTCATCTGTGCAGCAACATTTATTCACCGGACCTGCGTTAAAAAACCTGTTTATAGTCTCCTTTACTATATGAAACCCTGCAAAAAGTTATGAGCCGGAACTATAGAAAGGACAGTATAAAAATCCAAAATACAGTTCACTCGAAACTGGATGAACGTTACCATCTGAAGTAAACAATCAGATGCCTAAACATGTTTCCCTCGATTAAAAATGGTTTGCCATTCAGGTTATATGCCAACAGGGATAAATACGCAACGCAGAGCTCTATTTTAGCGTTTCAACAGTGTACACGAAAAAGCGCAGAGCCGCAAGTCCACCCTGTTTTCGGTAAAGAAACCTCAATGCAACTTTTAGAAAAAAAAACAAACAAAAGGCGTGAGCTACGCACGCTAGACACCCCCACAGCAGCGAACGTAAACAGCCGTTGGATAGCGGATCCGCTTCGAACTTGGCCGGCTGTCAGTCCAGTTCGCTGCAGCGGCGGCCGGCCTACGTCATCAGCGCACGTGTTTCTGGCCGGATGGGCAAAACATGCACCGTACCGAGGAGGCTCTCACAGGGAGAAGAAAGGCTGCAGGGCGTCTCGAATCGGGAAGAGAGGCGGCGGGGAGCACTCGACACCGGTAAAACCGGTTCAGAACCGAAAGTGAACGATTTTGCCCATCGAGCGCCGTCTTCTCCGCAGTACACGGTTGCTTGGACACCACGTGATGGCGCTCTACCAATGGAGTCGCGAGCGCCGTTTATCAAACAGACGCGCAACTCTGCTACCTTTGGTAGCATATACAGTAACTCTACTTTCCGCCGGTGCAACGCTCCCCCTTGCGACACAATGTTTGCTGAGGCAGGCACTTGAAGAAAAGTCCCATTTCGTCAGCATTATAAATGTCAGCTGGGGAGTATTCAAGAAGTAGGCTCTGAAGACGCGTCTGCTGCCAATCGGTAGTAACCGCCTCATTGACCGCTGCCGCTTCCCCACTTACTGTTTTGAAAGTGAGGCCATGTCGCTCCTTGAATCGCGACACCCATCCGTCACTACACTTGAAATCTTCAATTCCAAAGCGCAGAGACAGTTGTTCGGCCTTCTCTCGCAGGATCGGTCCACTTACAGGTAGATTACAGCTCCGAGCGTGCTTAAGCCAAAGGAGAACCGCCTTCTCAAGCTCCGGATGCGCCGCCTCCCTAAGCCTTTTTCTGTCCGGAGCGAAACGGCTTGCGTTGTTTCGCAGCTTGTCTTTCGCTTTCACAATCGTTGTCAACGTACTTTTGGTGATCCCATATTTCAATGCCACGGAAGTCTTCTTCACTCCAGCCTCAACTTCTTCTGTGGCTGCCAATTTTTCTTTTACAGAGAGCGTCCGATACTTCCCTCGCGGAGACATGGTGCTACCGACGCGGGCAACCGACGAGGGAAAGAAAAGCACGGGCGGTCAAGTGATTCGGAATCGGCCGATGCTACTCGCGTCACTTTCGCACCCTTTTTTGTTTTTTTTTCTCCTGCTCTTTGTTTTTATATCAGTGGCCGCAGTTTTGAGCGTTTTGACAAGCGCAGGTGGACAGTTGTTTTTTTTCCACAAGTTTTGAGGGTTATGTGTTGTTTTATTTCGAATTTCCTCCATTGAACTGGCTAGCAAGCCACAGAAATTTGAGCAGCAATGCGCCCTTCGGGAGGTTTTTGTTTCGTTTTTAACGTTTGTTTGTTAGGCTCTTCTTTGCTTTTTTCTCTTTTTAATGTCATAGTGCGCTTATTTTCACATTTTCCACTGTTGAAGTGATATAAGAACTGAGATTTTTCACCAGTGGCGGCAACGATAGCCGACAATTTTCCGGTATGGACAAGCAAAAAGTACAAATTAACCGAATTGCGGTGTTTGAATTAAGTGGCCTTAAATACATTGAAAACATGGCGAACCAACCAAAAATTTGATTTTTGTTTGAATTAACCGAAAGTACGAATTATCAGTTTGAATTATCGCGAGTCTACTGTATAGGGAACGCTTCAATGCATTTTTTTAGTATCTTCCTAAAGTTTCCTAATTATGTGACAACGGCTGTTTAGAAAGTGATTTGTCCTGTAACCTGTGCCCACAAGTAATGGAACATTGCTGCTAGGTTAACAGTATATTATTTATGTCTGCTGCATCATGAAGGCCATTCCAACGGGTCTTCAGATATTGTCTAGTGCTTGACACAGTGCAAAACGTTCCTTATTTACACATGTAACTCTGCTATATTACAACAGTTTATTTCTGTTCCGTACACCAAGCAACATGCCATCAAATTCTTTCCATTCAGGACCAGACACGAGTTGCAAACATCGAAAGAACCAAACCTTTAAACATGGATGAACTCTACTGCTATGCCTATAAGATGAAACCCTGCAAAAATAATTTGCTACACAGTGTACGTATTAAATATACCAATAAAGCCTTTGTAACACTACTCACGTCGCGTTCGCAGCCTCTCTGGTGCCATTTCTCCAGCACTTCGGAGAGATTCCATAATGCTTGCTTCACAAGCAATCAGCTGCATATGTGCTAATTTTACAATTTTGTCGATCCCTTCTGCTATGGTTGCTGAAGGGTTGACCTTTGTCAGTTTGTGAAAGTCGCTGCAAAACTGAAAAAAAATATAAAAGTGCTTTACAACAAGGCCCCAACACATACAAAGCAGTGATTTTACTTTATAATGGCATCAACTGAATATAAGGCAAGGAACTGACAAATGTGCAGTTCAAACAACCACTCTGACCACACAAAATACTAACACAACCTCATTTCTGGAGGTGCACTTGGGCCTGAAAACTTTGATTCACACACGAAAGAAAACCAAAAGTTATGGTGCTGACAGTTTAATCTTGGCACAAGCACAGCCTTCGTGACACAGCAAATGAGTCTTCTGCCCAAATGCATTTGAGCACTAGTTTTCTCTACATCAATTTTTTGGAAGCAGTAGCTGACCGTTTTTTTGTACTACAAAAAACATGAGTTCGTAGAAGAGATGTCAAATCTCAAGAAATTTTGAAAGCTAGGAAAAAGGCAATTCTTTGTTTTCTTCCCCAGAAGAATGCAACATTTGGAAAAAAAAGCGATAAAGCACATTTTCATTCAACAACTTATCTTGCAAATCAGAAATAAGTAAAGAATTTTGTTGGCACCAGAGCAAAGCTACTGCAAATCCTTTTGAGGAAAACTTAGTGGCAATGCATAGAAACCAGTTGATGCAAAGCGCAGCATCAGTCTACCAAGCATGACATTTCAGTGACTAACGTTCGGCCGCCGATTCCAAGGTCGGCAGTTCGACCCCGGCCACTGTGATTGTATTTCAATGGAAGCGAAGTGTAAAAACGTCCGTCTGCTATGGGATGTGAATGATATTAAAGAATCCCCGATGTCCTAAATTAATTCGGAGCCCTCCAATACCGCGTACTTCAAAGCCCTGACTTGCTTGAGAACATTCAATCTCATAATCAAAAGAGTATACCAGGGCCACTGAAGTCTGCTTTAGTGGAGAAATGCAAAAGCAATGTGCACTACTGCTGTTTCTGTTGGTGCGTTTGTGCAATTTAGTTCGCAGTGGCCACCAAACCGCACACCATTCAGAGCTCCTCCATGGGCCAATCCCCATACTATATGCAGAATTAGACATTCTCTACTGGACGTTCACAGACGCCGGTGAGAGCTCATGCCACTGCCAGTGCAGTGGTGCAGCAGTTAAGCGAAGCTCCAATGCATTGGCAAGTAGCTCTGCCTGCCACAAGCACCCATACGGATCATGCCTCCCATGTTGCCCTCCTACTAGGAGTGCGCACTTTCTGTTCACACACTTGACGCACAGAACACTGCGTCATGAGCCAAGAAATGCTTTCGCATTAAAAATGGCAGTCATTTCCTCGGCTAGGCAAAGTCAAAGCAGCGTGGTAGTTCGAGCTGCTTTTATTGATATGCTTCGTTTTGTTTCACTTGGTTTTGCATCTTAAAACGTTGCCACGCTGAGGAGTGTAGGGTGTGTCTTCCTTCATGGGCTACACCCCCCACCCCAGCCCCAAGCTTACAACCTGATTACCACCTGCGTGGTGGTTCTTGCTTACTATGTTGTTAGTACCTGCCCGGTGATTACTACTTAGTCACCTGAATGTGTGACATCAGCATAAATTACCCATAGTGCGTCCCCCACAGGAGGTAACGCAGTGAGCCCTGGCTTATGAAACACACAACAGCTAAATGCAGGAACTGCTAGTAGAAGTGTAGTAGAAGTGCTAGAAGAAGAGTAGCAGTAACAAAATTATTGCATCACTATGACGTCATCACTAGGGAAAAAAAATGTATGCTCATGAACCTTTTCTTGCATTAAGGTTCGAGAGCATGTAGGTACACAACGCTTTGTATGCATTCCCCCCGTAAAGCAGCTCAGTGTGCACATTACCGAACTGTGACCAGTTTTTTTTTTCACAGCCCGCAATCTTGGAATCAGCAGCCAAGTGTCAAACCCACTGAGCCACTGTGGCAGCACCACAACCAACCGCTGTACTCAACGACATTATACTACAAAACACACTGATCATGTTACTCCACCGCAACCTTCATAGCCCCAAATCCACAGGTGCAGCATATGCACTCAATTACTCATGACTTTTTGTTTCCCTTATGTCTGTTGGCAAGTCTGCCTACTCATTTTTTTTTTACTCTACGTGATTACACGTGGACACACCTGCTCACATCGCAAGTCTGCCACGGCTGCAACTACAGTAGACTCGCGATAATTCAAACTCTGATAATTCGTACTTTCGGTTAATTCAAACAAAAATCAAATTTTTGGTTGGTTCGCCATGTTTTCAATGTATTTAAGGCCACTTAATTCAAACACCGCAATTCGGTTAATTTGTACTTTTTGCTTGTCCATACCGGAAAATTGTCGGCTATCGTTGCCGCCACTGGTGAAAAATCTGTTCTTATATCACTTCAACAGTGGAAAATGTGAAAATAAGCGCACTATGACATTAAAAAGAGAAAAAAGCAAAGAAGAGCCTAACAAACAAACGTTAAAAACGAAACAAAAACCTCCCGAAGGGCGCATTGCTGCTCAAATTTCTGTGGCTTGCTAGCCAGTTCAATGGAGGAAATTCAAAATAAAACAACACATAACCCTAAAAACTTGTGGAAAAAAAACAACTGTCCACCTGCGCTTGTCAAAACGCTCAAAACTGCGGCCACTGACATAAAAACAAAGAGCAGGAGAAAAAAAAAAGGGTGCGAAAGTGACGCGAGTAGCATCGGCCGATTCCGAGTCACGTGACCGCCCGTGCTTTTCTTTCCCTCGTCGGTTGCCCGTGTCGGTAGCACCATGTCTCCGCGAGGGAAGTATCGGACGATCTCTGTAAAAGAAAAATTGGCAGCCATAGAAGAAGTTGAGGCTGGAGTGAAGAAGACTTCCGTGGCATTGAAATATGGGATCACCAAAAGTACGTTGACAACGATTGTGAAAGCGAAAGACAAGCTGCGAAACAACGCAAGCCGTTTCGCTCCGGACAGAAAAAGGCTTAGTGGCTGAGAAGTGCGCCCGATGATAGTGCAACCAAAAGGACGCATTGAAGAACACAAGCTGCAAAAAGTGCGCTTTCAGAGGCAAGCCGTGCAAGTTTCCCGAACTGGAAGAAGAGTTGCTCTGCTATGTGACGGAAGTGTGGAACAGTGGCTATGCATTGACAGCGGACATGATGCGCAACTTCTTGTGGGATGAGCATGCGCACAGCACCAGCTCGGAGTCTGAAGACTACGCGAGTGATGATTGAATGTATAATAAGTGCTGTTCACTCCCTGAATGGTGTGTTTTTACATACAATTTTTTTTTCGCACATTGTGTGTATGGGCCGCACCCCAAAAATTGGCCCATCTGAAAAAAAGCCTTTATATGGTATATAAAGACATTACCAAAGGCCCCGGCCAAGAGTTTAAGGCACCAACCTGAGTCCACTGCACCTGCTGGCTGTCATCCTCAGGCAGCAGCCGTGCCAAGGCAATGCACGACAGACAGGCCGCATCAGGTGTCAGCCCTTCCACTGCTGCCAGCAGGGTGTCCTCCAGGGCAGTGATGTTCCAGCTCTGGCCCTGGGCAAGGGAGGCAATGTGGCGCCAATGTCAGAGCACAGATCAATGGCTGAACCACTTTGTCCCACAACAGCATAGCTGCTGCTGCTGCAACTAAAGGTGGTGTCAACCTTTTACACACCGGCTGTCAGTAAATATGTCCTAGCTTTCAAAGTGCCAATGTCCATTCACATTTTCCCACTGCAGCTGTGAGACAGATGATGCACAGCAGGCAATGTTGCCTCCAAACACTAGAGAAACAAGCCTCACGAAAGTTTACCTTCCATATTGAAGGCCAGGCCCAGTATGGAGACATGGGAGATCTGGCAGGTGCAGCATGGAGACACAGGAAGGTAAACTTTGTACATTATGTACCAACCCCCTGAAGTGCAGGACCAATTTCAACATGGTCTTTCCAGCCAGCAATCTGCTTCCTGTGAAGTTGTGCATAACAAACCATTGCCTTAAGTCGGGGGCCACTGTCAGTGTCTCCTTGTGTATTAGACCCATGTCAACCTGGCCAAAAGGGGAGAGGCATGAAGCAGCTCAGAGGTACAAGAAGGAAATCAAAAATCACTACGTCACCGGGCCAAGATATACAGGTGTCCACAAATGGTTTCGGAACATGACAAAAAACAAAAAAATGCTCAACTGCTTGGCTCTCTAGGCACGAAGCCTGGAACTAAAGGATGTGCTCTTCACTTTCCTGTGGTAGCTGCAGATTGTAACCCTATATAGGATCAGGCCATCCCTCCAGGCAGTGATTAAATTGAGCTTCTGTTATGGCATCCGTGTTCCAAAAACTTCTTTGGGCACCTGAACTTATAGGTCAGGAAGGCGTTCCCTGCCGGCAACATCAAAGAGCTATTAAGAAAGCATCTGCCAGATCAAGAAGTGGCATACTGTGGCAATCTAATACTTTCACTTGCAATCTAATCTAACGCAGCCAATCCAGAGAAAGCCCTTCCAAAAAGATCATCTGAAAGCACATAATACTTTAAGCTACAATAGTGTTCATCTTTTTTCCTTTTCCTCCTCCAGTTGTGTGTCCGGCAGAGCACACAGTGACATATGGCCCACCATGGCCACATCACTCTGCATACTTGTGTGTAGGAGTGTACAAATATTCGACAATTTTGAAGATTCAATCGAATAGCACAGTATTCAATATTCGCTTCAAACCAAATTTTCAGTATCCGAAATTTCGAAGTATTCGTCTCGTGCGAATAGTGTTTCTGGGATGCTTGCCCGCTTGCTTTATGTGGTTCCGGTTTTCAGTATTGCCGCATAGATGGCTTTTTTTTTATCGCGCTTTCAAAGCTTGGGGGTCAGTCAATATGGAAATCACAGCCAGGTCAGGGTGTGAGCCCAGCTACAAACTAAAGAAAAAAAGAGGTCCACACGCTATTGCAGAAAATTTTGCGTTCTGGCCATCTTCGAGCCTCCGCACTAAGGTAGTTGCTGCCGTAAGTCGCGTCACTGCCACCGTGTCAAGGCAGACGCACTGAAGGAAGAACACAGCAGACAATCGTCTAAGCTCCAAACCAAGAAACCTCAATTTATTGTCAGCAAACCCTTTATATATTCTGGCTGGTGGTGACATTATCGACGAGCTCGGACGCAGCAGGTATGCGAACGTCCTGGCCGCATTCATCGGATCGCTAGTTCAGTCCGATGGAACTCCACAGCATATTATTTGAAGAAAATCACTATTTGCTTCGAACCAAAAAACCACTATTCGCACACCCCTACTTGTGTGTACTTGTGTTATTCCTCACGCTGGCATTTCCACATCAGCCCTGTCCTTTTTTCCACCTCTCTTGACTCACATGTTTGTTTTTGCCTGCTCTTTATTTTGCAAGGTTACAATGAAAGGGTGCCAATCACAGATAAAACTAGACAAATCTCAGACAGAAGACTACAAAAGGTGCAGATTTCAATGAAGAACACGAACACTGCACGCACACAAATTCACACGCCCCTCACTTGACAGCTATACCACCAACAGCAGCCATTTTCAGCCCCATGGCAGCAGGTGGCACAGCTTCTGTGCCCAGCTAACTTGTGCCATTCTTATATGAATAAACAAATGCATGGGGCAGCCAGTGATGCCCGCACCTTTCCGAGGTCGAGGAAGCCCTTGCTCTGAAGCACCTGGTCAAACTCCGGAGACATGAGGCCAACGCAGTCCTGCAGCAGGCGGTTGGCCAGAGAGAGTGCCGACTCTGCCCATCGCACCCGGGGCAGGGTCACAGAGAGGCGCTCACAATTCAGAGCCATGTCAATGGCCGTCTCCGCTGTCTGCACATGGAGAAACAACGGCCAGCCCAGTCACAGGGTCCACAACAACAGTAAGTGCACGCTGATTCTGTCCAATGCAGCTAGTAGCCATTTTTTAACTTATCTAAACAAAAAAAAATTTTCAACAACTGGTACAAGAAAGAATGCAACAAGCCAACAAGATAAAGAAAATCTGGCAACAATATGAAGCAACAACTTTGAAAAAGAAAAAAAAAGTTAAGAATAAACAAGCAATAGCATGAACTTTCATGACAGTCACAACAGAAGCAAACGCTTTCTGAGACATTAATTGTTTAAAGGAACTGACTGTGCAGCATGTATTGCTAACCACATAGGCTGGCTATGTCAAATAAATATTACCTACAAGTCTTCATGAAGCTGTCAGCTCTCACGTAAAAAGGAGGGGAAAAAAATAAAATTTAAGCTGTCTACTTCACTGTTGGCTTGTCAATTAGCAGAAATGAACCAGAGCATGACTTGCGTTAGTCTGACAAACTCAGCGTTTAAAAGCAAAGCAAAGGGCTAAAAAAGAACGCCCGAATTAAACAACTGATTGGTGGTATTTAGGGTTTAATGTCCCAAAGCTGCACATGGGCTAGGAGAAACAGTAAGAAAGGGGTCCCGGACAGTTTTGACCCCCTGAAGTTCTTTAACGTGCAATGACATTGCACAGTACACGGGCGCCTTGCAAAGCAACCACCGGGCGCCTTGAAAAGCAACCACCATGACTGGGGATGTACCAGCATCCTCAGGCTCAGCAGCCAAGTTACTTGCATTCAGCAAACACCTAGGCATCCCCCAAAGCAACTTTAAGTACTTCCACACAAACTGATTTTGCAAAGTTACAAATAGGGCTAGTTGGTATCGCAACCAACATGATTGGAAGCACTAGGTAGTTAAATGGCACAGCCAGAACACAATTTGTAGGGTGCACATGTTACATGCCGGGCAGTCATCTATGAAACGGGCAGTAGCTGCTATTTTTTCAACTCCTATGTTAACTTGTCTGCATAAAATACCTAGCCTGGAAGGTGTTAAACAGCACTACATATGATGAGCTTGGAGAAACACTACGAAACAGCACTCACTCTCAGCTCATTTTTTTTTACTGCAGGATCTATAGAACAGTACCTCAAAGTGTGGATGTCTTTCAGACTTTTTATATTAAAAGTGCATTCTCCATGCCTGGCATATATATATTTGCTATTAATTTGTGAAGCAATAAAGTGGTATACACAGCAAACCCTATTAACTGGGATTCTTAAAACGGAGAAAAACTGCAAGATAGATGGCATTTCAAGAAAGTTAAGTACTGAAATTTTTAGTGTTCCAACTGTGCATTGTGAAGATTTAGACATTTCGTCAAGCTTTAATTTTTAGTGTGAAATCCCCCTTGCAAGCTGAGCACTTAACTACAGTCGACGACCGATTTTTCGGACTCTCTAGGGACCGCGAAAACGACCGAAAAATCGGGCAGTCCGGAAAACCAAATTTCACCGAAAAAATCACGAACCTATTACCACTATGCCGGAGAAAGCGGCCAATTGTATTGCACACATTCTAAAGCTCCTCATGACTATATTTCGCCGCGCGAAATACCGTATAAACGCGTATAAGGGCCGCACTTTTTTTTTTCCAGATTCGAGGGCCAATTTTTGGGGTGCGGCCCATACACGCGATATGTGAAAAAAAAAATTTTAAGTAAAAACACACCAACCAGGGAATGAGCGACATTTATTCCACGTTCAATCGTCACTCGCGAAGTATTTAGACTCCTGAGCTGGTGCTGCGCTCTGGTGCACGCTCATGCCAAAAGAAGCCGCGCAGCATGTCCGCTGTCAACGCGTAGCCGTTGTTCCGAAATTCCATCACATAGAGGAGCAGCTCTTCTTCCAGTTCAGGAAACTCGCACGGCTTGACTCGGAAAGCGCGCTTTTTGCAGCTTGTGTTTCTCTTTTGGTTGCACCATCATCGGACGCACTTCTCGGCCACGTCGAATTTCCCGCCCGCCGCACGCTTACCGACCGCGTTCGAGAGCTAACTCCCAGCCGTGTAGCTTAAGGTGCTTGCCAACGTGCTAAAACTGTGAAGCTCGGCGGCAGCACGCGAAAGCCACTATCACGGCGAACGCGCTAACACGCATGCTAACACGCCATGAAAGGCTGGAGCTGGCGATACTGATGCCGATGTGAACAGCGGAAAATCGCGACCGAGAAAAATGTTGATGATAATGATCACGGCGCCATCCATAGCTGGCACTTGGAAGCTCCGGTGCGCGCGCGTGGCCTCCGCGAACGGCGCAGCGCCGGAGCAGATCGCGGCCGCGATAAGATCCGGCGGCGCGCCCGAAGCGCGCTTCGATCGCGGAGGCCACAGCGTGCGCATAGCCTCCACGATCAAACGCTCCGTGATCGTATTCGCGTTCCATGTTCGGGACTAATGACTCGGCACAGATGAGTTCCGTGAACTCAGACTACGGTTCAAGTTCGTGCGGCGGAAAACATTCAGGGACAGTACGAATTCGAAAACACGCGAGCGCAATGTGCTGACTCGCGCAGAATTTCAGCGTCGCAAGAGGCTCCCTTTAAGCTTGAATTTCGTTTTGTTTGATCAAGTTTTCGATATCTCCTGCAGTCTGAATTAATGAGGTTCCACTGTACACATTATATGGCGGCTTGGGTACTGGCGGCGAGTGCGAACGAGGTCCGAAAAATCGAGTGGTCAGTTGCGGTGCGTCCGAAATTTCAAGCGCTCTTACACATTGGCTCTATGGGCCATATCGCGGTGCCGCGAAAAAGTCCGAATAATCAAGCATGTCCGAAAAATCAGGCGTCCGAATTTTCGGTCCAGCAGTACAGCAGTACAAAAAACAGAGCAGAAAAAAGAGAGTACACGATTTTGTTGTTAACGCGACACAGGTAGTGGCAGATTCAGTACACAAGGCTGAAACCAGTATGGAAACCTGTGAATAGGCCTACCAAATCTGGCTTGATGTTACATAACTGATGAAAATAAGTATAAAACACTGGGAAGAACTGGAACAGCACACCCATTACAAGGTATTGGTAATGCTTGATTTCAATCACTATCAGCATCACTTCTCCATTATTGTTTATCTGTTAACAATAACGTCATCACAGTCGAGCCCACTTATAACAAACTTGACGGTTGTGCAGAATGCGTTCATTGTATCTGAGGTTCATAGCAAATGGACTTCCCATGTTACAGCCAAAAATACAAAGTCGTACAGTGTAAACCCTCTATGTGCGTCTGTTTACTCAAACTAGGCCCTATTACGGCGCTTTCCAAGCTCCCAAGCACAGACACATGTACGCTCCTCACAGATATCCTTGCTACCAACAAGCTGATTTAGGGACGCGAGATGATTAATCATGGTAGAAGCATTCGCAGTAGCAGGTGGTATGTCATTCTTCTAGTCATTGCCATCATCAGATTCCTGGCAGAGCAAGAGTTCTCGTACTTCGCATACTACTACTTTCATCAGTGTATGGCTTTCCAATGTTGGCGTCATCCACACCAACGAAATATCCCCATGCAACACCAGATCAGGCCAGCTGCGTATCAACAATGCGCAGCTACAAATGCACATGTCCAATAACATTGTGTTCGACAGCATCCTCCATCGTTCTTAGGTCCCCAAACGCGCTGCCTTACAAAAGAAATTCTTGATGCACCCCGCAATCAGAAACACTCACGTGACCTTATCATTCCATCGTGGGGAGCAGAGAAATTCGAACAGGGACGCCACAGCATCTGGTCAGTCGACTGCTATCATCAGTATGTACTGGTGACGTACCGCTGGACAGGACACCTTGAGCATGTGAATTATGCCTTTGTCAAGTGGCTGGCCTTGCTCATCGCTTTTGGCGACCGAAGAGCATGGTCACCGCGGTGAGGGAAGGCAGCACGTGGTGCGTCGCACGGTTGTCGAGCACGAGAAGGACCATTCTATTTTTTTCCGAAATGTCATCATAAAACTCGACAAGCCACTTGACGCACAAGTTGCCTGTTATCCCCATGCCTCCTCTAAACTTATGCTAGTGACACTCTTCGAAAAAAATAGAACGAAAAAAAGTCATGCACCATTCAGGCTTTTGTGTCATGCACGTAGCGTACGAAAATGCAGCTTCCAAAGCACTGCGCCTTGCAAGTCTTCCCGATGACAAATGGCGAGCACCGGTCGCTGCCTTTCATGCTTGTTCACAGAAAGCCGCTAATGCGAAGCTTGCTCCACTTTCCACCAGCGCTAAGTGTCTCTTTTCAAGGCGCGCGTTTTTGACGGCCGCATCCGATAAAATGTTTTGTTGGCACTTCATATGCCCTGTATTTCTCTTTTACTGATGATTTTACTGTTCATGCTTTTTTTGTGTTGGCGCATTATTTTCATAGGTAGAGGAGCGCTGCCAGAGCTGATTGCGGAGGTCACGGTGGCAGGGAGAGAGTGACGCAGCGATTATAACGCTTGTCGCTCTCCGCTCCTGCAAGAAGTGCTGTTTTTCGACTGCGGGCCGAGTACAGCACCTAATCGTTCGCTGTGACCAAGTTGTGCAGCCACAGGTGTTCGTTGTATATCAGATTCAATGCGATTGCTCTAATGCACATTTTGACAGTAGCACCACCCTTGTTCGTAATAAGCGAGTGTTCGTTATAACTGCGGCCATTATAGTAAGTGGGCTGGACTGTATTTCATTATTAGCACAAAATAAATTGTCCACAGTCTAAAGGATTAATCGCCATCAAGGTGTATTCCTCCGGAATGGAACAAAATAAAGCCACCAACGTATTCACAAGTGCACAAACACTAACTTACAAATACCTGAAGCTCTCTTTCATTCAGGTCTAACAATATCAGACAAACTGCTTTCCCTGAATGGGAGCTCAACGCTCAAGTCGTCATGCATGTGTTTTATGTTCCCGCTGTTCCAGTATCTTGCGCTTGGTATCCAGACAAGCTGCATTCTACAGTGGACTCCTGAAGGAAAGGAAGAATCTGCTCTGCAAAAGCAAAAGCCCGCAAATCTGCCGCTATTGTGCACTGGGGTCCAAGCAGCAGCAACCCACCAGTGCCTGGAGGGTGGCTGTGTAGCACTGCTGCTGCCAGTGCTCGGGAACGGTGGCAAAGGCTCGGTGAGGCCACACCCGAATGTAGTGGCGTCCCGCCCACTGAACTGCCCGGGCTTGCAGCTCCCGCAGCCCACTGCAGCAAGGTGCCATCTGCAGGCACTCGGCGACACCAGCTATGCACTGGCTGCATGGCTGCCACAGGGAGAGCAAGGGACAGAGGCATGGGAGTTAATTAAGGCTCTCAACGAGAGAGAGAGAGAGAAAAAACAACACACAGTCTGACTGTCATTACTAGAGACTGCACCTTAAGGCACTAAATTTTTAGGGTGGCAGAAACAAGCACGTGAATCCACATTTTAGACACCAAATGGGTAAAAAAAGCAGGAACTACAAATTCCGCTGAAAATGCAACACGTTTTGAGAAAAGCGAGCATAAACTACCTCTGTGCCAAGAAAACTGACAATGCTACTTTTTTGATGGCAAAAAAAAAAAAAACTGCAGGAGGCAACCATTCATGCGCCGTCCACGAGCACGATTGGGATGTGAGGAATTGCAGCAAAGCCTGTGGACAGATTTCAGCTAGCCCGCTGCTTGCAATACAATATCTTGAAAGTTGAAAGGAACATGAGCATAGAGACAACATTTAATAACCATACTTTCTGGCTCACAATGTGACATACAGTCAAAAAGGCATGAAAAGACAAAATAAAACACATTCAGGGCTCAGAATTATGACGTGTTTCAGGTGCAAAGGCCCCGTCAGGCAGAGCACATCTGCCTTTTGCCCTCGTATCCTAGACCTTGTTGCCCGAATAAAAGTATATTTATCTAAAAAAATGAACCGAAGGCACTAACATCAGCCACAAGTGCACTCCATGAGAAACAAATTTAATTGGATGCTCAGACAGCAGCATCACAAAAACTGGCAGTAGCCATGAAGAGCGTTCAATGGCAGGCTAAAATGCTCTTTATGCAGTGTGACAGCAAGTTTTCACGCTCCAATTTTAAGGACAGAACTCACAGTGGGAAAAAAAACAAAAAAACTTGAAATTATCCAACTAGAAAAAATGTTCCACAAACACAGCTGCAATCAAACAAGAATCGAAAACCAGTTCATTCCTATCATACTTGTAAAACTTCCGATTTCGTGCGTTTCGGAAGCCTCAGCTTTTATAAACTTTTTCATACTGAAAGTAAGTAATAAAAGCATACAAACATTTACTAACTAAATAAAATGCTAAATTCCTATCGTGCAAGCATTCAGCAATATATCCAAGGAACAAACAAGTTATGAGTGCCATAAAATTTTTACCATTAGCTAGCTAATTGAGAGAAAAAAGGGTTAAAGACCACTTCTCCATTAAACTTCCAACTGATGAGTCGTTCAGTGACAGTAATGACAATACCCAAGCAGAGATCATGCAAACGTGCCCTATGAATTTCAAGGGAATTGTTTTATCGAGAGCTATATTGTGGTATGGCAGAAGACAGATATTTCCGGAGCCCTTCACTATGGCGTCTCTCATAGCCTTAGTCGCTTTGGGACGTTAAACCCCATAAACCAACCAAACCAACCAACCAGATGCGCTGACAACTTAGCCCAGGTGATCACCGAAATAGACACGGGCTGCACCTAAGAAGTGTCAGTCAGACAGCACAGAAAATCCCGCTTCACATACCGTCAGACAGCACTCTTACCACCAGTAAGAATGCCATAGGATGGTACAGTCAGACCAGAACACAAACACTCAAATGCCGTACTTTTCTACTTTGCAGCGAGATGTTGCTTTATACAACTGGTTTATTAATATATACTTTGGTAGATCCTATACCCAGAAATGTGGATAAGGCGAGTTGTACGCTGCAGCTCAAAGTACTCAATAAATCATTTTGTTTCGTTCAAAGTTGCTGTTCATGTTTCATTCTGGGCTGACTGTACATACTCCATAAACACTGCTCTCTCCTTGCCTGACAGTAACACCAGCAACGTATTCTTCCTCCTTTCATCATCTTCTCTGTTCAGAAAACATTCGAATATCAAACTTCATGTCAATTTTCCACTCTTTAAACCGTAGCCCAACTCGCTCAAAACATTTCCACATTATGATTTTCAAGCATGTGAAACTACTGTCTCATAATATGTACACAACAACACCTGTTTGTGCTATTCTCAACTCTGGTGAGATGTACCCTGCCATGCCTGACCCATTACATATGACATAGAAAGAAAATGAATGGTATTCTGCTGCCTATCGCACATATCTCATAGCCTTGGCATTCAATGGCTTGGCTTCAGGCCCCTAACTTTAATTACATTTCTTGTTTCAAGTGATGCTTTAGACACTAGAATACATTGTTCCCCACGTGGTATTCGCCTACGACAACCCAAAAAATTTATAATTGAATTCCTTCTCTTATGCTGTTTCGGTTTCATCAACTGAACAATGGCAGTGACGTAGTTGCTGTTTAGGTCACGTGAGTCACTATGTAGTTTTAATTGACTACAAAACTTAAGCCAGTCTGCTTCAAGATTAAGAACAACAATAACAACACATCGGCAATTATATAGCCGCTTTTTATGGCTCACGTGACCTAAACACCAACTATATGTCACAGCCATCATTCGGCTGATGCATCAAGAAGAAATTAAAATATAAATTATTTAGTGGTTGTAGGCAAACATCACAGGATGATATACGTATACTAACATCTAAAACATCAAACATGCCTAAAACACGCAAGCAAAAATATGGTGTCTATACTCCTTTAAATACCACAGGAGCAGTCTATGCAATAAGCTAGTACAGCATGTCGACAATGCATACTTGGTTCATATGAGCAATTTATGATCCGAAAGTGGCATACAGGCTCCAAGAGATGTCATAATGAGGGGTCATGGATTTACTTCGACCACCAAGGGGCTTTTAAAGTGATTGCACAGCACACAGGAATTTTTCAATTTTGCTCCCATCAAAATGTGGCCAGAATTTATCTTACAACCTCATGTTTGCTCAATAGCAGAATGCCTTAACCACTGAGCCACCACAGCGCATCAACTTATGTGGAAATACTAATGATCTATGAAAGTACATATGAAACGGACACTCCACGAAAATTTGACTACCAGAAGTAGTAAAATATGCACCAGAACTTTGGCAAGAAGATAACAGGCCAATTTCACAAAGCCTACTGCGTATGCGCGTGTTTACTGGAAGCCGCCAAGTGCCATCTTGGTTGTAGTCCTTCGTGGCGGCGTCTGCATGACAGCACGCCATATTTAGCGCTTTGACTTAGTCACAGCAGCTTTCCGCCATGTCATTTATTTTGGCTGGTTAAAGGAAACAGAGGCGCCATGACAGAGTTTTCAGGGGCGCAGTCCTAATCGCAACTGATGTAGTGCTGAGAGGGGGTGTAGTTGCTGCATACAGTGGTGTGAACGCAGTAGCGATGCTGCGCTTGTTACTCGAACCTTCATGCTTAAATGTTGCAGGCGATGATGAAAACGTGCTTGACCGTCACTTTTGCTCATTTTGCCTGCAGAACATTTCTATGCATAGCAATGCACAAGTTTGAGCGCCTTCATACAGTGCTTACACTTCCTGCCATCTCATTTTGCCCTGTTAATTTTCAAACATCCATCTAGGCATCCACTAGCCATGCCACAGAATGCTTGTTGTCTTTATTTCTTTGTCATGCTTCTAGCCTAAAAATGACCATCATCATCATCATCAGCCTGACTACGCCCACTGCAGGGCAAAGGCCTCTCCCATGCCTCTCCAATTAACCCTGCCCTTCGCCGGTTGCGGCTACCGTATTCCCGCAAATTTCTTAATCTCATCAGCCCACCTAACTTTCTCCTGTCCCCTGCTACGTTTGCTTTCTCTTGGAATGCACTCCGTTACCCTTAAGGACCACCGGTTATATTGCCTTCGCATTACATGCCCTGCCCAAGCCCATTTCTTCTTGATTTCGACCAAGATGTCATTAACCCTCCTTTGTTCCCTCACCCACTCCGCCCGCCTCCGATCTCTCAACGTTACACCTATCATTTTTCTTTCCATAGCTCGCTGCGTTGTCCTTAACTTAAGCTGAACCCTCTTTCTTAGCTTCCACGTTTCTGCCCCATAGGTGAGTACCGGTAAGATACAGGTGTTGTATACTTTTCTCTTGAGGGATATTGGTCAACTGTCCATCATGATTTGAGAAAACCTGCCATATGCGCTCCACCCCATTCTTATTCTTCTAGTTATTTCCTTCTCATGATCCGGATCAGCT
The DNA here is from genome assembly GCF_055824585.1 of Amblyomma mixtum. Taxonomy (NCBI): domain Eukaryota; kingdom Metazoa; phylum Arthropoda; class Arachnida; order Ixodida; family Ixodidae; genus Amblyomma; species Amblyomma mixtum. Next base: position 402,596,317 of record NC_143014.1, read on the forward strand.
GTCACTACCTGCCCGAAATAGACATTCTCTTACTACTTCCAGCACCTCGCCACCAATTGCAAACTGCTGTTCTCTTGCTAGACTGCTGAATATTACTTGCTATGCATGCATATGCATGCTAATTTTTAGCCCCACAGTTCTGCTCTATTTTGATATTTTCTAATTCCCTCAGGACCGAACACGATAATTCACGGGTAAACACTAGATGGCCGTTTTTTATTTTATGCGAAGCATACTACTTTAGCTACCACTTCAGCCCTTCACCGTGGTTATGCGCCTCCAAATCACGTGATACATGACGTCACACCACGTGACACGATGACGTCACGACAGTGGAGAAACGGGGGCCCACCTCGCGCCATCGCTGTGGTTGTGCGCCTCCAAATTACGCGACACGATGATGCTTCGCATTCTCCAGGCGTAACCAAGTTAAGCCTCAGCCATTTTTTTTTAAATACTGATTAAGCCAAGAGTGATGCTTCAGCATAAATGAAATGTTGCTAAGGTGTAATGGTCAAAGACCATTCTACAACAAAAAATAAGGAATTATTTTACATTTCCAATTTCATAGCCATGCTTTCTAATTCAACAAAATAGAGAAAGCACCATCGCTACTAGGGCAACTTGAGGGATTGGGAGAGAATACATGCATCAAGAACACACGCACTGTGGACTCCTGAATATAAGAATAAAACTTCACACAGTTCTTCACCCGCAACCTTACACTGGGCAGAAATTGCTGTAAAGATGGCTCAGCGAAGCAGCTCAAAGGCGAATCTAACTGCCTCCTTTTGTTGGCAGTTTAAGAGCCTCCCTCAAAGCTGAATGGCACATAAAAGGCTTTTCGGAGCTTCAGACCTTAAAAATTCACCATTTGCCAACGTACACTGATTACAAGGACATGACGGCTAAATATGCTGAATAAGGCTTCTTCAGCTGCCTTTCGTGACCAGCCCCTGCACTCTCTATTGGGGACCTTTTCATCTTTCCAAGATACAAAAAATCCAGCGCCCTCTGCTTTGCGCAGCTGGTGGAACACCTGGCACACCTCACGTGAACCCACCTGTCCCAAAAATTCAGCACTCAGGCAGATAAACATCGCCTGGAGATGCAAACATGACTGCTTCTCGCACGCACACCACACACCACGGCGAAGCGGCCACTGGCTGGAGTACCAAAACTCTCAGAGTGCATCGTAGCAGCCAGCCTATCAGAGATGATAGGTTCACTTGTTGAAAGCCCAAGTTTCTCAAGTAAGAGAAACTTGCGCGAAAAGCTGTGTGAAAAAAGAGTAAGAACACAAGCCTTTCTCACCCATCCATGCTGATGACCTCGGTCTCCTCAGTAGCAAAATCTTCCCTCAGAATGAGCGAGAAATAGTCAGACCGCGAGGCCAAAATGAACCTGCAAGGAAAAAAAACAATGCAATAGACTAATTAAACTGGTAGGCTTAATGAAGCCACATCAGCTTCACCTCTCTATTGCCAGAGACAACTGCTACAGGAAAATGCCAGCACTATAAATCTATCTGTAGTGTATGCCTTCAAAGGCCACCCAATTGCTAGGACTCCATCTAATGGCTCAGGGCAGTGCAAAATGTACCAGCAAAATACTACATGAAAAAGTCAATTTCCGTGGGCCACTTCAACATCCGCCGGATGAGTCTCCCCTGGTACACAGACTTGATACTCTTAATAACCCTTTGGTCGAGAGGCTGGATAATGGATGTGCATTTGGGGGGGAAAAAAATCAAGTGGACAGTCATCAGGAAGTCTTCGATGTGGTGGGCACTGCAGTTATCCAAAAAAAGGCAGATGGATCTGCCCTGCTTTGGCATATCTGCATCAAAGGCTTCCAGCCAGCTGGAGAATATTGTGCATGTCATCCAAGCTTTCTGATTAGCAGCGTACTCGACCAGAAGCCTTCGGTTACCTTTAAAGCACTGTGGCGTCGTGCTCTGGCTGATCACGAGAAGATGCTTGTCGGATCCGTCCATGTTTGAACACAAAAGAATGGTCACCCGCTTTTTGCTCAGCTTACCGCCATGACATTTCTGTCCCCTCAGGTCGAGCGTTTTTGATGGCAACATTTTGTAGAAAAAGCCAGTTTCATCCACATTATGAATATCGGAGGACTTGTATTCGTCCATTATGCTTTCATAACTTTCTTGCATCCAGGATGATGCTGCTTCACCGTGACGCTCAGAGGCTCCCCCGACAACACCTTGGTGAACGATGCAGTGCCATGCTTTGAATTGGCTTAGCCATCCAGCGCTTGCTTTAAAGTTGTTGTTGCCCCAGAATGCACGTGATGTGAATAGCCTTCTGCTGCAGAAGGCTTCCATACAAAGGCAGCGTGTTCTCTTTCGTGTCGAGGAACCACTGCAACACAGCCTTATCGACGTCTTCGCAGACCGGCGTTGCCACAGTCTTGTGCTGCACGCACACTCCGGTCTAAGTGCCTCTATGATGCTGCTTTTGGATTTCAGAATCGTAAAAAGTGAGCTGCACTGGATACTGAACTCCTCTCCAATATCAGACTTCTTTCTCTCTTTTGCAGCCTCGACGATGACTGCAGACTTTTCCTGCAGCACCAAGAACTTGCACTTTTTAACAGGAGGCAGCATCTTTCTGACACGCTGAACAAAACACTGGACGAAAGCAAGACACAGGCGATTTCAGCGTTTCAGCGTACACGCGGCACACGGCAAGATAGCGTGGTAGTGGGCAGTGTCAACGGCCAGCAAGGAGGAAAAAAAACTGCCAGATGACCGGCGGTGTCGTCACATGAAGCGTCCCGTGCCTACGTAGTTGCCATCAGACAGCCTAGCAAAAAGCTGCTTTCAGCTAAAAAAAAAAGTAACCTAGTTGCTATCACAATCATTATCCAACCGACAGAATGTAAACAGCAATGACCACACTGATGCTTGTTGGCAGAAACGTATGTGCTTTCGTTAATGACTGCGACATTGCAACTAGCGTGGAAACACAAGGACAGCGACACAAGAAACCGACGGGACAGCACGCTACCGAAGAAACCGACGGGACACTAGCGTGCTGTCCCGTCGGTATCTTGTGTCGCTGTCCTTGTGTTTCCACGCTAGTTGCAATGTCGCAGTCATTAACGAATTCACACCAACTAGCCCAACTGTCTTCCACTTCCATAAACGTATGTGCCTGACTTGTCGGATGAGTGTGCTGCTGCAGTTTTGGTAGTTCTCCATTCCCAATTGGCTGATGAGCCGAAAAAAATGTTGCAGATCACTACCTCAAACTTTTGTTATTGCGGGAATGCTTTTTAAAAACCCTTTGCTGCTGAGAGGGTGGAAATGCATTGAACTCTATGGAAGTTTGCTGGCGGACAAGATTTTTTCGTTGCCGCGACATTTTCGCTCTTGAGGGCTTTCGTTAATGCGCAATTCAACTGTATTAAATTTCCTGCATACATCTTGAAGCTTTAAATTCTATACTCTACACTGTACTTATTCGTAAACTCTGCTATTTCTGCCTAGTCTTCTGTGCTCACCACTCAGGCTATAAGCATTACGGTCTGAATGTGCATTATGAAGAAAACACTGCCTGGCACTTGCAGAAGTCCAAGAAGCTTAGGAATGACCTAAGCTCTTCATCTTCAGCTCTCAACAAAACAGCAAGGAAAGCAAGATGGAAAACAACAACAATAGCATCACTGATCCTGCTGAAAAAGCTTTCAGCTTAGACCACTTTTCACAAGCTCAGCCCTCAAGTTCATCTTGAAGAATTTGAGCAAGTCCCACTGCCATATGGAGATCCCATTTAACAAAAGCTGGCAGGTGCTATTGGGAAAGCCTGCTCATTCTACAGGAAGGGCAAAATACAAGACAGCGCATGGTGCAATATGCCATGCACTGCATGATGTGAGACAATTAAGCTCCCACCCCATTCATATTTTTTATAATTTTTAAGCCTATGACAAATGGTAAACTAGTGAGGCAAACACACCTCCAGCCAAAGCTTGTCCAACAAACGCTGTGGCTAGGAGATCATGAGAACATACAAAGTGTATTTCGAGGCATAATGAATAATAAAATGAGCCTCTCCCGCACCACTACTGTATCGCGGGTTCAAGCCAATCAAAATAAATGAATTGGCCCGTAGGCAATTGTAATTTCACCACCCGAAGGTGGAAAGAAATCAATAAGGGAGTACTACTATAGCGACCCACAGCCGGGGAGGCTCCCCTGACCTCCTCTGGGAAGTAGTGGAAAGGGAAATGGGACATGGGAGGGGAATGGGGACAGCGAGTTTTTTGCTCTGATCCGTGAGAGACACCCTTACAGCCCCTTCAACCGTCTTCACTGCATGTTTCAGATAATTTTAAGATAAGAGAGTGTCGATATTAAGTAGCCACTGAGGTCCACGTCAGCAAGGCACATGACCATTCAAATTCCATCACTTCTGTAAATGAGAGCCAGTACCTCGTTTTTGCAACCTCAAAAACTACTCAACTTCCCACATTAAGCGGTGCATTGCCTGTGCAGAATGTGACAGTTTGTCGATGAGTGTTCATACCTGTGTGCCCCGATGTCCTTGCCTTCTACGCGAATTGTGACGTCCGTCTCCACCTGGCCAATGAACATTCTGAGCAGGTCGTCCCCCAACTTGGAGCAGGCACCCAGCCTCTCTGGGCTGCAGCCTGACTCCTGCATCCTCTTGTCGATGCTTGACAGGCAGCTCACTTCAGAGACCTCCGAGTACACAGTCTCCGAATCATCATCCCCATCTCCAGGAGAGAAGGGAGGCTGCGGTAGGCATAGGCAGCACATAAGGAAAGAAGCAAGGATACCAGGGCACCCACAAAACACTCCACAAATGGTTACACTAATTACATTACACTTAGATATGGATCAATTTTTTGTTAACCTATCACTGCAAGGATATCTGCAACTATTTAATAAATGCTAGCCCATGATGTCACCCTTGGAAACACCCACAAAGCATATTGTATACCAGGACTTGATATCACGCAAAAGTGTCACCAGCATAGTGTTCACCACCTTGTGAGCTACTCTCCGATGCCAATCCATCAATTAGAATGTCCCTGTTTCACTGCCCATCAAACACTAAACAGCAGGAGGAGATCAGAAGTCTACCACACTGAAAATGCAGACACGATTAGGCATCCCCAGGATCAGCATCCCAGAAGTGGTATCAAACAAAATTTGAAGTCTGTGTTCATTCTTTTAAACCTGACTCTTCATGCAGTAATTTACAGAGAAAGAAGTGTTTTAGTTGAATTAGTCAGGTCTGAGGTCCTGTGCTTGGATAAAGTGGTGGACCCTTTGGTCACCAGCATCATGCTAATGGCCTGGGTTGCAAGATGCACATTGTGCGCCCATTGAAACTCCAAAGATAGGCATATGGAGGATTTCATAACCAACGGGGTCTAAAGAAGCCTAACCATTTCAAAGGACAGTATACAGGCACACTTGACAGCAAAAAAAAATAAACTGCTCTATCTCCTTCAGGAGCAAAATTATTAGCCAAAGGAGGGAGAGAATGCTAAAACTTCCAAAATTTTCAAACAAGCATGCCGAGACTGCACAGGAAAAATTGACATTCTTCCAGATGCCGAATTATGGAATTCCTGTTCAGACCTCATTTATCTCCACATTATGCAAATCTCTAGTTTCAGGGTCTAAATTACATTTTTTTTGACTGGCTCCATCATAAGGAGTGTTGCAAACAAATCAGCACATTTCAGGAATTTTAAAGCACTCATGCTTGCAAAACGAACAAAATGAAATGTGCACTCATCAAATCCAAACCAGAGCTATTGAAAAACGTGGGGGGTGGTTACCTTTAAACACAACTTTTCAGTTAATGTTGCACGCCTGTCTTGAAATGGTTATACGAAACATTTTACACATACAGTCTCAGCACTTTCTTTCAGTGCACACATCAGTGGACATTATGCCTTGTAGAGGAGAATCTGACAGTGCTCAGGTCACTTGTACAAATGCAAACACAGTGCACGAAGGGGCTATACTATCTGAGGCATGTACGCACCCTTGGTATAGTTTCCCTGGGCACGACTGCAGGAGACTCTTGAACCACACTTGTATCAGCCTTAGTCACAAGGACTTCCAATTCTGGTTTCTTGGGCGGTACTGTTGATGACACTGGTCCCACTGATGGCAACTCCTCAGCTTTTGAAAACGCATCCTTTTTAGGCACATCACCTTCCCGGTCACTCTCATGCTCTAGGGAATCACTGTCCTCGCCATCGCACACCTCAGACCTGCGGAATGTCATGGCATCCACATCCTGTGGCCGTGTTGACGACTTTACGGGCAATGCCCTGGGTGCTGGTTTCACAGGCTCTGGCTTTGCCTTGTGCCTGAGAATCGGGCTCATTGGCAGCAAGCAGACTTCGGGAGGCTGGAACCTTGTCTGGCATGTCGACACCCTCTTTGGTGAGGAGACGTCCCCTTCAGCAGTGGGACAGGGTGCAATTCTAGTAGTAGGCTGTTCTGTAGCTGGGATCTCCTCCAACACAACCAATATCTCTTCACGCTCAAAGTGTTCCCACATGCGGTGTTCAACAATGCTTCGCTGCCTCTCTACAGTGTTTGCACCATCCTTTGCAGGCTTTCCCTGGTAGTTACTATACGCTTCTTGGGCACAGACAACACTTTCACTGTGGTCATCATTGATGTCGATGAACATCGACAGTGACAAGGTGCGTGGCATAGTGCGAGAGGATGGCTTCTCATCAGGATGAGAGTCATCGTGGTGAACTGTATTGAAGTCAACGTACATGTAGCATGACTGAGGTCGTTTGGACGAATCACTATCTCCTTTGGGCTTGTTTGCTGGTGACCTTTTCTGGGCCTGGCCTGCACTAGCATCTCCACCAGCATCTATGTACATGTACAGAGACGAACCTTGGTTTGACGGCTCCCTGTGCTGCTGTGCCTGGGTTTCTTCTGGTTTTGTCTTGTTTATGTCGATGTAGAAGGGGAACAGCGCACCCGATGCGCGACGCTCCTGGTTTGACCCCAGTTCAGCTTGGTCAGCAGCACCCTGCGAGGGCACTTCCCCCACATCATTAAGGCTGTCGTACGCCACTGCCTCAGTAACAGATGTGTTCTGGGACATGAAGCCAGAATCATTCATCCCAAAAGCAACACCTCTCTTCTCGCCAAGTTGCCCACCGACCTTAGGTGATCTCGGAAGGCATTGGTACGACACCGGCATGGGAGCAGGAGATTTCTCGTGCAGGAAGAATGCAGGCATTGGTGCCAGAGACTTTCCATCCTGCTCTGTGGAGACTTTCAAGCCTGCTTTATTGCACTCCTCTACAATTGTGGATTTGTTGCTATGCTGTTGCTCCTCATGATTCTCCTGCACACCCATTATCGCTGCTGTCTCTTCCCCATTCCACTTTTCAATGGCTGCCTCGAGCGGCATCTGGCTCTGCAGATCAAATGTTCCACTCCGCACCATGCTGCTGCTCATGCTCACGGAGCACTCGTCCCGGTTGTCTGACACGTCATCGCAGGCTTGGCTTTCCTCGTACACTTGGGTGTTATCGCACAGGCTGTCTAGAGGTTCTTCTACATTTCCAGCTGTTGCACCACGGTTCTCACTACAGTTGGTGTCATTGTCATTCACAAAGCATGAGCGGAAATTCTCTAGGGAGTCCTCAGCCCCCGTCTGCTCGAGTGACCCAGTAAACACGCCGTCCTTGTCCCCACCTGGTTCATTGGCTGAGCCGCTCTCGGTTACTTCCCGAGTTCCCTCCCTGGTGTCAGTCTCGCCAGTCATGTCCTGAAAGTCATCATCGCCACCATCTTCATCATCTTCACCATCCTGAGAGAGGAGGGCTCGAAGAATATCATGCTCCTTCTTTCGAATGTCATCATCGGAGTACACGCTCCTGGATGAAATGCCAGACAAGAGAAAAAAAAAAAAATCAATCAATGCACCAGCCCCCAACATGAATGGGATGTTAAGTGGTTGCTTCAGTAATCAGACATATTTGCACAAATAAGAACATCGGTAGACAGGTCCTTAAGAACCACTTTTTTACTCCCATCGTCACTTTGTGTCAGTTCATTGGATATGGAACAGTACACAAAGGGAACAGCATAATGGGACAAGACCTTCATCTTGTGTGCTTGTCTATTAGAGCTGAATTCATATAAGATAGTTAAATATAGCGAACTATAAAAACTATTTTTATTTCTTCCTTCTTTCTCATCCCAAAGGTGACACTACGTAGTCCTGGTATCTGCATTCTGAGCTCAATACTCGTAAGGAATATTAGCCTGCAATGCACACCACACGAGTGAAGTAGCAAAAGCAGCTGTAGCAGATCTAGAGTGATAGAACACACAGGCACACCAGCCGTACCCACTGCTCCTGCTGCTTTGTGCTGTAATTACATAGATCACATGGTGTTCATTTTCACTGAGAACCCAAGTGCTACAATATCAGAAAGCATGTCTTAAAGATTCTGTTCATGGCCACAACTTTAAGGGGAGATGCGGGTCTTGAAATGATTAAAAAAATGCGAAAATTTCGATGTTGCAAAAATGGCAAAGCACCCGCGCAAAAAGGTTTAAGGCAATTACATATTTTCCGCCTACGAAGAGTGGAAATTGTGATTTCGGAGCGAAATGCGGCACAACTTCGCGCCCGTCGCTTCCCATGACCACGTTCCCGATGGCCACCATCTTAGTTTTGTTTGAAAACTGGGCCCCTCACCCACATCCTGGTATTTCTCACTAAACTATTATTGGAGCGTCCCCATTCCGTAGTTTTTTCCGGCCTCCACAACGACCTCCAAATAGCTGGCACGCGCACTTCAAATGAGATTTTCTCAGCTTCCTGACTTGTGCCACAACTAGCCTTACTATACTTCACAATTATGGTGCTTGGACATCACTGAACATTTTTATATGATGATGCACCTCAAAAACAGTATAATTAGCATAGCTCCAGATGGCAGGTCTTTGGCTACGGCCCCATGTCAATCGAAACCAAAAAACATTGAAATAAAGTGTCTGAATGACCTGTAGGAATTTATAGGTATTTATGCTTCAACAATTTTCACATACTATGGGAACTAACTGAGATACACTGAAACTAATTATAATGTTGAAAACAGGAAGAAACACATAAGCACACCAAATTTCATTACGATATCTTTTATAATAAAAATTATCATTTCAAGACCCGTGCCTCGCCTTAACACAGTTACAGTAGCCTTCATTGTTCCCACAGTGTCCGCTTTTAGGCACTACACTGAGAGTACGACTGCAAGGTATTGCTCTCACAAAGAATGAAGTCAAAGTACAGGCAAAATATGTCACCTTGCAATACACAACCAGGCAGCAAAGGAGAGTCCTATGATTTTGCAGCTGAGATGATTCAGGAAAGCAAAACCCATGAAATAAATCCCCACAAAGACTCATAGCACAGACAACACAGCAGCCACCATCGTGCCCCTGAACTCGGTTTTCTTGACGTTTCTTCTCCCATATAACACTTAAATGACTGTTAATCAACATAGCATGCCGCTCACATTCTGACATGGCCACACTGAATATAGAAATCAACAAAAATGGGCACTTATCCGAATCTATGTAATTTAGCAATTAGTACACAAATTGCAGCCAAATAAAGCTGCATTATTTCTGCAGAACTTGCAACGAGATGTCGCCCATGAACTTCCCAAGCAGACAAAGACACAGTTCGTTTTTATTTCAAATTTTTACCACACGTTAACATTAAAAGTGATGAGCTACTAGAAATAAAAATATCTATATGTATCATACATTGTTCCGTATGCATGTAAAGCATGCAGAACTAAGCGTTAAGAAATGGAAAATAATGCACCTCTGTCAACAAAGCAAAAATGTCTCTGTGTACATACTCAATAAACTCTGCTTCAGCCTGTGTCATCATACGGACAACTTCGGACAACCATTTCTTCAACTTTAAATTGGAAAGCTCATCCTGACCAAATCAGTGAAAGTGGCAGTGCGAAAGAAACGGGGATGAAGATGTAGAAACGTGGGCGACAGGACAAGCGCTGAACTACCAACTTAATTCTGTTGAAAAACAGGCCACATCTTATGCGTTCGAGTGCATCACATGTCCAGTTATTGATAAAGCCATGAATGCGCATACAGCCTCAACACAACATTGATTCTTGTTATCACTGGAGGCCAGATACAGGCAACCACGCTAGGGCATACCTCCAAAAGCGGAAGAAACGACTGAAGCACGGGCAGAACGGGTCTTTACATCACAGCAAAAGCAGAGTCCGATAAAATAAAACTGCTAACAACAAAAACAAACAATAAAAAAAACAATAACAAAAGAACCAACAAGCAAAGGTCTAGCCATTTAGTTGCACAAAAGCAGTGTCAGGTGGAAAAGGAACTAAGTAAAACCACAAAAGAAATGTAATCATTAGATGCCGCTGTCCAGAAAGGAGATTTGTGTTGGTGCTGTATGCGCATTCATGGTTGCATCGATAACCGGACATGTGATGCACTCGAACGCATAAGATGTGGCCTGTTTTTCAATAAAATTAAGTTGGTAGTTCAGCGCTTGTCCTGTCGCCCATGTTTCTACATCTTTATCCCCGTTTCTTTCGCACTGCCACTTTCCATGATTTGGTCAGGATGAGCTTTCCAATTTAAAGTAGAAGAAATGGTTGTGCCAAGTTGTCTGTATGATGGCACGGGCTGAAACAGAGTTTATCGAGTATGTGCAGAGAGGCATTTTCACTTTGCTGAGAGAGGTGCATTATTTTACATTCGTTAACGCTTAGTGCTGCATGCTTTTCGTGCACACGAAACTATGCATGATATAGATATTTACGAGTTTAGAGCTCAGCAATAAATGTATTTTGTTGACGTGGCCACATTTACATGCCGCAGTGTACACTCAAGCACTCTAGTGACACACCCCTTTACACTCCTGTCAATCTCAAGAGTACCGGCTTCCAGGTCCTGGCTCAAGTCGTACCTGGATCACATTAAAGGCCTACTTGACCAAAATTTTGCAAACCATGTTTTTTTCGTAGTACACCCCCGGATTATGTTAACCACAAAACAATACGTTAGTTTCAAGCAGTTAAGTTGCACACACAAAATTCAGAGTCTTCAATACCGAAACTGGAAAAACAGGCGTCATTACCACCCGCCGGAAGGGACGCATGTTTGAGACAGGAGTCCGGCCAGGTTCAGAGCGTCTGCTCGATGCAGCTCATGCAAAGCACTGGCAATGGTAGCGCGTACAGCACTTTACTCAATAAATGGTGGTTATGCATCATAAATGGATTGAAAGGCCCCAGAAAAAATTGGCAGTGGCTTAGCTCAGCTAGGCCAGGATATACATAACAGAAGCAGTTATGTCTTCTGACATTTTGGTAGTTTGGTAGCAACACGCCGTCGTCGTTCAGCAGCTTGGTGACGTCTCTTAGCGAGACGTTCCTCTCGTTTTTTGGACGTCTCGGCCATCCACTTAGCCTTTGTCGCCTCGTTTTCACGCTGTCAGCCGGCCGGCCTTGTGCCATGCGACGACTTCTGGATCGGAAGACTCAATTTCACGCAGCCTGTACTGCTGCCGTGATGAGTACGGCCGCGCTCCCTCTTCAATGGTGCGCGTCTGAGGAGCAAGCGCATCGCTTCTGGCTTATATCCCAGCTGCGCAGCGCGACTCTGCACATGCGCAGTGCAGCGCAGCAGCTGCAGCACCATGGTTGCCATGGTACTGGTTGCCTTGGCAACGGCGCATGCGCAGTAGTGACATTTGGCAGGCACCGCTAAATGCGCTTCTACTATAGCCTAGTGTAGCTTTTGGTGCAAAAGTTTTTAACGTGTTTTATTTGCTGTGGTAGACTAGAAAACTCCTCGCGCAACCTCAGCAAAGATGATCACGCAACGATGACAGTGAGCGTTGTTTGCCTGGCAGTATTTGATTACAGCCTGTGCAGAGTTTGGACATCACAAAGGAAGGAGGCATACTCAAACGGAGGCCAAGTAGACAAAGTGCTTGTACTAATCAAGTCACCATTTTTGAACGGGAACGCATGCCAAAAGCACACATGCGCTATGCTGTGCGTGCAATATGGTTATTCTCTTGATAAAAAAAAATAACATGCCTTTTCCTTTCCCTTCTCATTTTTTTATCCCCCATAGAAAAGTATTTCTGCCTGTGCGAAAAAATTTGGAGCAGGCGCAGTGAACACAAGGCAAATCAATAAAAACAGCTGGATGTCCAAAAAGGGAGCTCTAGAGAATTAAGCGCAGTGTAAAGTGAAAGAATCTATTAGAAGCAAAATTTGTGTTAACGAAATAAATATATATTTTTCTCTTCGGGGACTGTGGCATCAATGCGGTGCCGATGGTGGGCTTGTTCATCTGTGTGCCTCGACCAGGCAAGCTGCTGCGCGTTGCAAAATGCATACCGGTTACAAATGAGCATAGACTTATTCGCTGTGTTCATTACTGTATTTACAGAGAACCACTTAAAGCCTGTGTACTGCAGGGATGAAAAAGTTCTAATCTTTTCAACCACAAAGCTAGGCAGAACGACATGGTTGCCAGACCCCAGCTGACCATACGGCCACCACGCAAATTGCTGGTAGGCAGTGTATCTGCATCGACTGAGTAATAATGCAGAACATATAATCAAAATTATGTGTTGCCCTCCTTTGAAAATAATGTCATTCAAATAACTTATGTGTTCAGGTCACTGAGGTTGTGGAAACGTGCCAGATGATAACACTAAAGCTTCTTGTATTTGACCTCAAGTGTGAACGGTGTGAGGCAGTCAGTAAGAAAATTTGGTGTTTTCAGTAACGCACGTGTAGCCTTCCAGGATTCTGAGCTTGGCCTGCGAGTCTTCCCGGAAGCAGATACACTCGATGCCCGACTGCATTATTATATTTCCGGTACAGCTGCACCTGCATTAAATACTAATGTCTATTCCTTTTCAGACGAAGCAGACCTCTACTTAGACATCTGCCTGGTGTAAATAACATGACATCAGAAACACACTGCTCGATGAGCAAAGCCGTCAACTTTAGCTTCTGAGCCAGCTCAGCTAGCTTGTGACTCTGATTAGAGACTCCTCGCAGCCTTTCTTCTCCCAATTATAGCCCTCTTGGTACGTGGCATGATTTGCCAATTGGACCAGAAACACAACACGTATGTGCTCTGATGATGTAGACCAGAAGAGGTCTGAACAAATGTTTTAGGGGAATCCCCCAAGGTGGAGTAGATTTGTAATAAGGGAGCAATTACTCTGACGTACACCCGAGCGCAACCATACGGCTACAAAGGAAAGCTTTTCTTTGTAGCCGTATGGCTGCACTCAGGTGGACGTCAATGAGTAATTACTCCCTTATTACAGGAGAGGTCTACTGACAAAGCCCTGCCCACAAATGGGGTTAGTGCGAGAGAGAAGATTCAGTCGCCTACTGTTATATTTTTTTTTAAAAAAAGAAGGGAATACACGTTAAAACTTGAGCTCCAGACAGTTTACACCATCTTTCGAGATCGGGTGTGAAAGGCAGTGGCCGAGAGGTATACATGGTGCTTTCCGCATTCCTTGTATTCCTTTCCGCGGCCACGCACTTCGTCGGCATGATGCCAGCAGTTAATTTTTCTCGGACACCATCAAGCTTCACGGTGAAAACTGCCAGAAACGCACCAGAAGAAGGGCTTACAAGGGGCGCTTACTCACTTCAGAATGGCTGAAACTGGAGAGCCGACGATGCCCGTGTCTCAATTGTGCGTCATTTCTGGTCAGGTTAGTTGATTGTCCAACACACCGCTAGGGGACTGCGTCGTCTGCTACAAAGGTATCTGAACGCTTATGACTGAAATACTAGACGCTTCACAGCCCTAATATTAAACATAAATATCGTTCATAACATGCACACTATATCGAGTGCAAAATTAGCCATAGTCAACTTTCGGTCAAGTAGGCCTTTAACACACGTGGCAATGTTGTGTTGTGTTGAATTTATTGGCGCATAAGCAGCTAAGGCTATCATGCGCCAAGAAAAAGGTATGGAAAAAATGACTTGGGCAGAGTTTGAAAACAAAGTGGATAAAAACGGTGGTGTAAAGGGGCCTAAAAGTTATTTTTACTAACTAGCTGATGAAAGACAAGAATTTTAAAAATGTCTGAGAGCAGAAACTTTTAAAGGTTGGGTCGCCTCCGCAGACATCCTTGGCTCGGCAAGGATTCCGAGGCTCCTAACAGCTCAGATAAAGACCTCAGCCTCCCTCTCATGATTGAGAAAGTGGCTGAGGTGTATAACTGTATGTAGTGAAGCACAGGGTGAGTAAATTAGAGTTTGTGAAGAATACTGGCTTCCCTTAAAAAGCTAAAAACACAGGGTATACTGACAAGTGCATCTTTGCCTAAAATCAATGCTGGATGAAAAGGAATCTGTTCTTTGTAAAAGGTAGTAAAATGTTTTTTCCTTATAGATTCAAGTTCCGTACATGAGAATAATATGTGGGTTACTGTTAGTTCTTCTCCGCACTTTTCACAAACAGGTTTGTCTTCTTTTGTAAGTAGGAAGTTGTGTGTGAGATGTGTGTCCAATACGGAGACGGCATAAAATAACTTCGATGAATCGTTTTTGGTGTGAGCATGATTTCCATTCGCCTAGGATGGGTTTTACTAAATGTAGCTTATTATTTCTTTCAATATTCCATTGCGACTGCCATTTATTTCTAAGCTTGTACTGTACCAACTTCATACAATCATTGTAGGGGATGTTCACTTTCTTTATTTCTTTGTTCCGAGCTTTTCCAGCACATTCATCTGCTTTCTCATTGGCAGTGATTCCAATGTGGCTGGGAACCCAGCAAAATTTTATGTCTTGTCCCTGTATTATGGCGCTTGTTATGTTATGTATGATATCCCCGATTAGTGGCGTCACTGCACTGCTATGGTGAAGTGAGGTTAGTATGCTCAGAGAATCAGTGTAAATGATACTGTTCTGAATGTTCTCATTTATTATTTTTTCTACAGCCACCAAGACTGCGTAACACTCGGCGGTGAAAATGGATGTACACTCAGGTAGCCGTACTATTTTTTCCCAATTATTCTGAACTACAGCACTTCCCACGTAATGCGCCGATTTTGATCCATCGGTATAAAATGCTTCGTATTCTCCGTATTTTTCGTTGAGTGCTAAATATTCTTGTAATATCTGTTCATGTGGTGTATGTTTTTTCTGAAATTGTGTTAATGTGAAGTCGCACACAGATGGTAGGCAGTACCAAGGCGGGAGTGGATCAGGTTTGCGGGCAATATTAGGTAATATGTTTATTATGTCTAGTTCTTGGCATTTCTCTTCAAAGCGGAGAAGAAGTGGTCTGATTGCTAGAGGTTTGTTGGTAAATAGTGTTCGGGATGGACACTTTGTAACGAGTGGGTAACAGATGTGTTTAGGCTGGGAACGGATCTTTAAAATGTATGAGCATGTGAGCATTGTTCGTCTGTCTGCAAGTGGTGGTTCATTGGTTTCTACGTACAGGCTTTCTATTGGTGACGTCCTGTATGCACCAGTTGAAAGGCGCAATCCCGAATTGTGCACAGGATCCAGTCGCTTCATATACGATGGCCTTGCTGATCCATACATTATGCAACCATAATCTAAAACGGAACGTACTACAGAGCGATAAATGTGTAGAAGACATACCCGATCAGAACCCCAGTGTTTGCGTGATAGGACTTTCAGTATGTTCAGTGCTCGCGACGCCTTCTTTTTCAGTGCGTTTATGTGAGGCAGGAAAGTAAGTTTTTTGTTGAAGGTGATGCCTAAAAATTTGTGTTCGTTTTTGAAAGGCAGCTCGGTTTGGTTGAGGTGTAATGTTGGATTTGTGTGCAAGCCTCGTTTGAGTGAAAAAGTAAGGCCACTGTTTTCTGTGTTGAGAACTGGAAACCATTCTTGTCTGCCCATGTTGCCATTTTGTTGATTGTAAGCTGTACTTGTCGTTCGCATGTGGATATATTGGAAGATGTACATGCTATCTGAAGATCATCAACATACATTGAATACATAATGGACCTTGGGATTATTTTTCTAATAGGATTCATTTTTACAACGAAGAGAGTTGTGCTTAAAATGCACCCTTGAGGAACTCCATTTTCCTGAATGAAGTCCCTCGAAAGGGTCGAGCCTAGGCGGACATTAAATGAGCGGTTAGACAAAAAGTCTTTAATGCAGTTGAGCATTCTGCCACGGATGCCGAGCTCAGCTAAGTCCTGGAGAATCCCGAACCTCCAGGTTGTATCATATGCTTTTTCTAAATCAAAAAAGACGCTAAGACAGTGTTGTTTGTGTATAAAAGCTTCTCTGACAGTATTTTCAAGGCGGACTAAGTGATCTGTAGTGGAGCATCCTTTTTTAAATCCACACTGATGGATATCAAGCAGTTCACAGGATTGAAGAACCAAGGTTAGTCTTATATTTAGGACACTTTCGAAGGATTTGGCGAGGCAACTGGTTAAGGCTATGGGTCTATAACTGCTAGGAGAGGTTGGGGGTTTACTAGGTTTAAGAAACGGTACAATAATAGCTTTCTTCCAGGCTACAGGTATTTTCCCTGACATCCAAGCTGTGTTAAAGAACTTTAAAAGTGCCTCGACGGCAGGCTCAGAAAGATGTGCAAGCATTTCATAATGTACATGGTCGGGTCCTGGAGCAGTTTTTTTTCCGGCAGACAGTACTCTGTTGATTTCTTGGAGGGTAATTTGACTATTGTATTTTTCATTTGCACCTCCAGTTGTTGGCAGCCTCTGTTTTTCAGCTGTATTTTTGTATTTTAAAAAGGACTGCGTGTAGTGTGATGAACTTGAAACTGCAGCGAAATGTTCCCCTAGTATGTCTGCCTGTTCCTCTATGCTTGTTTGTGTGCCGGGTGTTGTTAAAAAAGGAATTGTGAAGGGTGAAAAGTTTCCATTTAATTTGCGAACCTGCTCCCACATTTTTTTAGATGTCATCTGACTGTTAATGGATGAAACATAACTCTGCCATGATGCTTTCTCGGCACCCCGACGGACGTACCGAGCTTTGGCTCTTGCCTTCTTAAAATTAACGAGATTTTCATGTGTCGGATACCGGCGAAATTTACCCCAAGCTCTGTTTTGTAGTTTTTTTGCTTCCTTGCACTCTTTTGTCCACCATATTTTATGATTTTGTTGCACCACTCCTGACGACTGTGGAATAGCTGTGAGTGCGGCAGTTATGATACAATTAGTGAACTTTTCATTTATCTGGTCGATGGAGAGATTATCTAAAAGTATATTTTCTAAATTTGCCTTTGCTCTAAAAAGTGACCAGTCGGCGAGGTGAAGCTTCCAGCGCCGTGGCCTTGTGGGGATTATTTCCGGTGGAGATGTTAAAGTGATTAGTACAGGGAGGTGATCGCTGCCATATGGGTTGTCAATGACATCCCATTTAAAATCATTAAAAACAGAAGATGAGCTAAAAGACAAATCTAAAAAGGTCATTTTCCCCGAGGCAGGGGAGCAGTAGGTGGCTTTTCCTGTATTTAAAAGACATACATTGTTTGTGAGGATAAAATCTTCGATTATTTGACCCCTAGAGTCACAGCGCTCACTTCCCCAAAAAGGGGAGTGAGCGTTAAAATCCCCGACTACTAGATATGGTTCTGGAAGTTCATCAATGAGGCCTTGTAGATCGTGGACTGTTACTGTGAGATGTGGAGGAATATATACAGAGCAGATTGTAATTGTTTTGTAGCTGACAATGCTGACTGCAACTGCCTCAAGTTTTGTTTTCAGTCTGATCTCTTGAGCAGGGACGCCGCTTTGTATGACAATCGCGACGCCTCCCGAGAGTCTATTTGCCTGCTCACGATCACGTCTAAAAGTTTTATAATGCTTCAGGATGTTCATATGTTGTGGACCTAGATTGGTTTCCTGGAGACATAAGGCTACGGGTGACATTGACCCTAAAATATTTTTTATGTCATCGTAATTTCTCAATATTCCTCGGCAGTTCCACTGAACTATAAAAGCCATGTTTATGTTTGGGGTATGAACGATTGGGGGTTTACTTATGTTCTGGGGCCGTTATGGTGGCCCTGCCTTTTTTCCGCTCAAGAGAGCTGTTCCGCCGCTGCAAAGCGGGCGGATCGGGAGTTACCTCCATCACCTCACTGGAGGTGCTGGAAGACCGCGGGGAAGCCGCGGATGTGTTTGTGTCAGGCCTCCCCCGACGGGGGGAAGTCCGGCGGGATGTCGACCCATGGGCCGGCACTCCCTGGCTTGGAGTTGGCAGAGCAGCTTTCGCTGTCCCTGCCTGGGGCGTGGGTGGCCCTGCTACAGGCGCAGTAGAACTGGCCGCGGCAGGTGCCGGAGTGCTGTGTGGTGCTACGCCCCTGCGCACCACATCAGCGAAGTTTGGTTTCGCTGTGAAGGAGAATGTGTTGTTAAGTGCAAAACGCCTTCTGGCTTCTTTGAATGAAATGTTTTCTTTGGTCTTAATGGTGATGATTTCTTTTTCCTTTTTCCAGGACGGACATGCCCTGGAGTATGCAGCGTGGTCTCCTTCACAATTAGCGCAGCGTAGAGCTGCGTCGCATTCCTCAGAATGGTGGTCCTTCGACGCGCATTTCGCGCAAGTTTTGCGGCCGCGGCAACTCTGTGATCCGTGGCCAAACCGTTGACAATTAAAGCACCTTCGGGGGTTAGGGATGTAGTGTCTTACATTTACTTTGAGGTATCCAACGTCGATGGTTTCGGGCAATGTGCATGTGTTAAAAGTCAGGACTAGGTGTTTGGTATCTATTTCTTTGTTGTCCTTGCGGATTTTGATGCGGTATACATCTATGACATTTTGATCTGAGTCCTTCCAGCATTTCTTTCTCTGTGAGATGTAGAAAATCATTTTCTGAGATGACACCACGGACAGTGTTGAGTGATCGGTGTGCAGTGATGGAGACAGGTGTGTCCCCAATAGACACTACGTTACAGAATTTGGTGGTTTGGACATTGTCTCGGAGTTCCAGTAATAAATCGCCACTGGTCATTTTTGATACTTTGTAGCCGGGGCCCAAAGCTTCTGTTAAGCATTTCGATACCATGAATGGAGAAAGAATTCTGGCCTGTTTATCTTGAACTTCACTGTGGATGACATGGAATTTGGCAAATGTTGCTTTCTTTTTCGAAAAAAAGTTCTCTGCTTCGTTCCGCACTCTTTTTAGAGAGCGATCAAGTTTGGAAAGGGGGGGAGCCATAAAAAATTGATGTTTTTCGGTCATGGTGCCAGCCACCCACCATGGAGTCCAACAAGGGGACGCGACAGGAACTTGAAAGAAAGTCCTGCCCACGCCAGCTGTACACCTTAACTATAACCTAATATGACTCAACACAGGGTAGTTGGTCACACACGGTTAACCCTCACCGCCAGGAAAAAGAGGAAAAAACCAAGAAGGGAGGAGGATACAGGAGAGTTGTAAGAAAGGAGATAGGAAAGTGAAAGATGGAGAGGAGGACAGGAAAAGGCGACTGCCGATTTCCTCCGGTCGGGTCAGTCCGGAGGTGCCGTCTACAGGAAGCTGGGGCCAAAGTGGTGTGTTGCCTCCGCCGAGGGGCCTTAAGGGTCGAAACGCTCGGCATCGGCTCAACCACCAGGATCCCCTTTTCCCCAGACACGGCGATGCCACGCACGGCTAAGCGCGGATGCTCGGGTCTGTGGTGACGCATGCTCACCATCATCCCCCTGCGGGGATGTCCCTGCGGATGCTCGGGTTAACCCCGTGGTGTCGCCACTCACCAACGTCTGCATGCTGCAGACGCCTCCCTGTGGGGAACACGTGGCAATAATCTCATCAGACAGCATCTTCACTGGACAGACCAAACACTTGGGTTACATTCTTCAGAGAGGCGTGACCAACACGGTGTTTTCAGTAACAAAACACTTTCCCAACAGGAGGATTATAATAAAATACACCCATACTGACAACATAATGCCTGAAGAATAGCCCTCACAAAACCACCCACGTCCAAGCCATTTCAGGATCTCTGTAGTGCACACAACATACAAAAATGTGAACAACGCTCCTTTTCTTAACTATAGCGGCTCACCTGAGGAAGTCCCGGAGCAAATCCTAGTCAAGAGGCACAGCAAACACATTTGCACCTTCCCCTGAAACAGCACACCTCTCAGTGAGAAGCTTCCAGAAGGCAGGCACCCTCACTAGAAGCACTGCCTTGTGGGCCTTCAGCACCAGGCCACCGGGAGAGTCGTCTGACAACGACTTGATGGTCACATCTGAGAAGAGGCCGTCTTCAAACAAGCTGCACAATAAGGCATCAACTATGTACTCAAAACCTCATAGGTAGCATTATTAAAGCACTGAAAACAATGATAAAGATTAGTGGTTGGCAACTGAGACACAATGATGCCACAGTTGATGTAAGGAGCCCTAGTAAACACTTCATAACACTAGATGTTTTCTAGCTTCCACAGAGAACCCATTGGATGGCCTAAATCAAACCTGACCACCACACTGACTGAGAAATATTCTTATGTACTCAATATAAACAGACAACCAAAAGTTTACAGGTGTTCACGCACACTGCACATAATTAAGGTACGCCAAACAGCTTGCATTTAGGCTACTCAGTTTGAAAGGGACACTGATGGCAAATCGAAGTTGGCCTGTATCGATAGGTTGAAAGGGACACTGATGGCAAATCGAAGTTGGCCTGTATCGATAGGTTATCATGTTTTAGTAATAATGATGCTGATTTCACTGAAAACAGAGCTTTTATAAAACAGAAAAGGCCAATAAATGGTAAAGAAAGTGCGCTGCCACCACAGGCTGCTTTCACAAACAAACTGTGATCAAACCAAGTGCTTTTCTTTTTCTGTTTGTGGATCTCTGAAGCTAGACCACATTGACATCAACTTTCAGCTGGCGATCACAGAGTTCCAAATGCACTCAACGACATCATCAATGTTGGGAGTGTGAATCAAGTGGTGGAAAAAAATGTTCCATTTTATAGCCCAAACTTCTCAGCAGTGAATACATCTTTTGCCACTTAATGACTGTCAATACAGCCACAAAGAGCCAAACCATCAAATTTTACAAATAAAAAATTGGGCGGTGTCAGTCTCAGGGTCTCTTTCAGTAGGAAGCCACAGAGGAAAGAATGCAAAGGCTGACAACTGTGCAAATCTCGCCATTTCTGTACTCTCACTGGCCAATGCTGCCTGACAGAGACCAGCCATACATGTAATGCATACAAACCAAGCTGCCATGCAAACCATGACACAGTTAGCTGCAACATGCAGCAGCAAAGACTGCGCTACCTCAGCATGTGGCTCTGTAGCTGCGCACGGATGCGGAGCTTGAGTTTCTCGTGCTCCTTGCCGCACTTGAGCAGGAAGCCTGGGCTCGGATGCAACGGGCTCCAAGCTGGGTTTCCCGCCGCCATGTGCGCATCGCAGCAGGTGCTTCACCCACCACAATGCTCAACCATTGGCCTGCACACAGAAAGCGCACCCCCTTAGCAGACTGCAGTCTCATACGAATGGTGTTGGAACAAAATGAGACTTCTGACAAATTTGTCCACAAATTTCATACTGTTCCGCAATTAAATGTGCGCCGCAGAATGCTTCTCTCAGCTAAATTGGTGAATTATTCGAGCTCAAATTTCAAACAGAAATGGCATTTGGTCAGCAGAATTGCTTTATGCTGGAGTTGTTTGGGGTACATGCCTGACTGAATTGATCAAAAAAGTCAAATAATCTCATCGTCTGCAGCGACAACGAAACAAAACAAACCGCTATCTGAGCGACTGCACCAGTGGCACCATCTTATTTGTCAGCCGTAGAGATTTGGCAAAAGTGGGGTGTGTTTTGCGAGAGATTTGAAGACGCTCTTTCAACTGCTTTATAAATGATCACAAACAACTTACTTAGGCCAAAACCACTAAATTCAGTCTTTCATAAAGAAGAGTCTTCAAACCTCCCGCAAGGCCCCCCCCGCCCCCCCCACCCCCTTGCCGAATCTCCACAGCCAACAAAGGAGACTGCACCACCAGTGCAATTGCCCAGATATCGGCTTGTTTTACTTTGTCATCGCCACACACGGTACAAATATCCAAATTTTTTTATTGATTCACGCAAGTACCTCGAACAGATGTAGCATAAAACAATTCTTCTGACCAAAATGCTCTTTCTGTACGCAGATTTGAGCTCAAACAATTCACCAGTTTAGCTGAGAAGAGCATTCTACGGGGCGCGTTTAATTGTAAAATGCAGGGACTGAATTACAGCCGTGGTGCCTGAACTAGCCATTTTCTGTTCATCTAAAACGCAATAAGAAAAAGAGACAGTCTCCAATGGGCAAGTGATAAGGTACGCATGTTAAAAAATAGTACAGACTGGTTGGTTGGTTTATGGGGTTTAACGTCCCAAAGCAACTAAGGCTATGAGAGACGCCGTAGTGGAGGGCTCCGGAAATTTCGACCACCTGGGGTTCTTTAATGTGCACTGACATCGCACAGTACACGGGCCTTTAGAATTTCTCCCCCAAAGAAATTCAACCGCCGCGGCCGGGATCGAACCCGCGTCTTTGTGGTTAGCAGCCGAGCACCATAACCACTGAGCCACCGCCGCGGCAAATAGTACAGACTATATTGGCTGTAGCAGCTAATGCACATCAATACCTAAACAAACAAAAGGTGTTCTGTAGAAATGACAGCAGGTGAATATTTTCGGACAGTATGTGTGGTACTGTTCTCAAGAACAGAAAAGTGCACAAAGACTAAGGTGGAGACAGAACAGGTACTATGAACACATTTCTGTGTGCTTTTATGTTCTCAGAAATGCAACTCCAACTTGCCCAATCAATAAGGCAATGCCAGTTAACATGCAGAAAGCCTTCTCACTCGTAATCACACTGAAAACTAAAGGGCAAGGATGGTGGCGAGGGGGAAGACAAGGAATAAGTAAAGGCAAAAAAAAATTATTTTTGCCTTAACTTATTCCTTGTCTCCCCTCTCGCCACCACTCCTGCCCTTTATTTTTCAGCGCAGTTGCGAAGGCTTTGCGTACACGTGAGTGCTCACTTAAATGCGAGCTTCAATATAGTTGTTGAAAATTAGAGCTCGTCCCGTCCACTTCTCTCCTGTGTCCTTGTGTTTTTGCACTTCCATACCTCGTAGTGAAAGCTGGCGTTGTGGCCCCTGAGAATACATGTAAACAAAAGTTTTTCAAAGCAGTTTTTCTGATTTCACAGGATGCCTATGATGTCATCCATTCATGAAGAAAAGCTGAGTACATCCTAGAACTTAATGCACAAGTATGAAATGTGATTTCAAAAGCAATATACCATTTTAAAACACTGCGATACGTGCATGTGGAAGTCATTCCCAGCTGGGGGTAGAGGGCAGCCCACAGACACGCATGCAAATACTTCATGGAGTATTTCTCATTTCAGAGTACCCATGGAGACGGCTGTTCGTTAACAGTTGGCGAGTACTTTGAAGAAGAGAGTGACAAAGTATGCGATGTTAAGTCATTTCAAAGTAGTAATCTTTTTAAAACTCCACAATGAACATGAGCTGTAAAGCCATACACACCCACAAATGGCACTCTATCTGCTGGGTGTTTCTCCGAATGGCACAAGCTTCTCATGGAGTCTGACATGCTGTCAACTGCGCTACATTGGCTAACAAATACAGTCGTTCAAACTAGCCAGCCTAGACAGCCCAGCACGAAGTTTTGCTATAGACAGCTCTACACGAAAAGTAGTTCTCAAACAGCAAGATAAGCGAACGCAAGCGATCCATGCACTGTAGCATGCGACAGCACAGATGACACCCCCACCCACCTCCGCTAAACTCTAGCCTCCGCAGTTCATGAGCACCACTTACCTATAAGTTATAAATTTATCATGATGTTAGTCTATAGAATTCTTTTGTTAACTCAACTTTCTCAGAAAATTGCTCCTTTCAAGCTTCCTTCATGCTTCAGCATTTATTCAAACTTCTCCATGGATGTCGTTCACCTGCTGCTTATTCATCAGTTTTGACAGTTTTGCTATAGCTCCATATCATCTTTAGGGTTCCGATGTACCATTGGCAGGAGAAGCAAGTGGACCAGACAAATGTCACTAAGGTTTTATTATAAGTCAGCTTAACACTGCACTCGAAAAATTCGGAGCACAGCAAGCGTGGCCTGCTACACTTAGCATCTAATGACAGAGAGAACTCATACTATGATGACCAGTTTCGAGAAGTAAAACTAACTCTGTGTCAATGGTCCATCCACTTTTTCTGTCTATTGTACATGCTATCACATTCCCCAATATGATCCTACATGTTCTGTGACAGTCTGCTTGTGCCCAGCCTACTTACCTTTCCTTCTACTTTACTAAACAAACTGAAATTTGGCAAGGTTGGTTTTCAGGCTAGAACTTTATCAAGCAGTTATATAACCAGAAAATTTATCTGGGAAGGGAGGGGGGACCATTGCTAATGAAGGGGAAGGGGGGGCCTTATTTAACTGATGGCACCTTTCATGGCAACAGAGGGCTGCTTGTTTGAGACGGTGATACCTGCTCGCATCTAAGTAAGGATGAAAAATGAACTTCTAGGCTCGAAGACTCTGTTCACAGCCTTGCTAGCGTGAAATTTAATCTGAAAAACTACACAGATCCAAAGTATCTGCCGTGAATATGTGCACATTCCTCTAAAGTGTCTGACAGTGCCTCAGTAAAGTCCAAAGAATCGTGCAAGTCCAAATTATTGGTGCGAAATATCAGTTGGCTACTATAATCAAATTACATGAAAATGACATTTTCAAATACTAGCTCAACTACGAATAGGAGCACCCACCGTTGCAAGCTGGCAGTTCTGTGCGGGGAAGAACAGGCACTCAGTTTTTCGTGGCTTCAGGAATTGCCGCAATCACCTTCGAAAAGGCACTGAAACTTGAGGTCTCCCCTTTTCTCTAGTCAGGGTCACCTGAGTTGCCGTCCCTTCAATAATTAAGCTGCACTGCTCTTGCGTGCAGTTTTCGACAAAATTTTATGTCACGAATTTTGGCTATATTGAAACCATTTCACAATTTTTTAACCTGTTTGTTATAGTGATGTTTACAAGCCTATGAAAAGATGAAGCCAGGATAACGAGACAATAAGGAGGTTCTATGAGGACATTACAGCAGCAATTAAGAAGTAAAAATACATCACACTATAATGATGGGTGCTTGACTGCAGAAGCAGGGAAGAAGCTTAGGTGACTAGGGATTTTGAAAATGTGGCATCGATTTTAGAAGTGAATAGTTAAGAAAAGGAAATGGGTACACAAAAACAAAACCGACTTCACACTGTACACCAAATAGCATCGTTCAAAGAGCAGAGCTGTCAGGGAAATGAGTGATTGGACAACCATGTGACAATGAAACTGAACTCATGTGAGTTGTACAAGATGAACTAGTGGGCGAGTTGGTCTGACATATCTAGTGAAGCAGCGCAACGGCACAGGGCCAAAGGGGAGAAAGGGACGAACACAGCGCTGTGTTCGTCCCTTTCTTCCCTTTGGCCCTGTGCCGTTGCGCTGCTTCACTAGACTAGTCATGTGAGTTACTAATCCTGCACCAAGTTTGCACCAAAATAATCAACACTGACCCCAAAAGCCTTCGCTAGGAGCAGAAAGGCATTCAGAAAAACGTTTGCAACACCACACAACAGCTCGCAGCAGATCCTAACCTGCAGATCCTAACCTGCAGATCCTAAGTAAGGAAACCATGGATAAATGTCACACTGTACAGGAAAATACAAGAGAGGAATAAAATGTTCCATTCATTTATAAAGAGTCGCGATGCGAGTGAACTTGTTCGGTACAAGAAATTTCGCAATAAGGTTAATATGGAAATAAAAACGGCCAAACTTAAATACTATGAGGAACTATTTACGCGTATTTTTAATGATCCCAGGAAAATTTGGCATGAAGTGAGAAACTTAACTGGTAAAAATGGGCAGGAACACACATTGCGTGTTACTCAAAATGACCATAGTCTGAATGTTAAAGATTCATTGGTAGTGCTGAATGAACATTGTATCAATTGTGGAAATAATGTTTGCAGTCTCCATCAGCACACTCTTTCTACTGTCCCGCCAAGTGAAAGCGTGGTAAACTCGCTTATATTGTCCCCTACCTCTCCTCATGAAGTCAGCAAAATTATTGATAAACTAAAGAATGATTCTGCCTCTGGTTTTGATGATATAAAAGCTGTCCCCATCAAACATGTATCCAACATTATTTCACTAGTTTTAACTCACATTATAAATTGTATGCTTGAGACGGGAATATTTCCCGAAAGCCTTAAGATAGCTCGAGTATGTCCTATTCGTAAAGGTGGGAATGATAGCTCAGTAAATAACTTCAGGCCCATATCTGTCCTCCCAATTTTTTCAAAAGTGTTCGAAACTATCATAAACTTAAGATTAATAAGCTTCATAGATAAATACAGTATAATGAGCGATGCTCAGTACGGTTTCCAGAAGAACAAATCATGTGAACTCGCACTACTCAATGTCAAGCAAGAAATAATAAAGAACATCGAAAATCGTTTATACACAATAGGCTTATTTCTAGATCTTCGTAAAGCATTCGACTCCGTTAATCATGACATTCTTTTATGTAAACTGCAGAGGTATGGAATACGGGAGAATGCGCACAAACTCTTAGAGAGCTACTTGACCAAACGGTATCAATATGTGTCTTTCAATAAACTGTCCTCGCCACGATCAGTAATTTTAAATGGTATTCCTCAAGGGTCGATACTAGGGCCTTTGTTATTTAATCTGTACAGAAATGATCTTCCATTAATACCTTCTTCACTTCGAATAGTCATGTATGTAGATGACACAAACCTATTCTTTTCAAATGCGTCACTGCCTCACTTAGAAAAAACAGTAAATGATTACTTAGAAAACCTCTCTTACTGGTTGGACACAAACAAGTTACAGTTAAATGTAAGTAAAACCAAATATGTGACATTTAAACCTATAAATAAACAGTCTTTTGAAAATATTGTAATATTATTTCGCAACACGCGACTGCATGAGGTGACAGTTCAAGAGTTCTTAGGCGTATGGTTTCAAAACGATATGTCCTGGAACATGCATGTGAATAAATTAGCTGCAGAGTTAGGAAAAACCGTGGGCTGTATGTATAAAATTGGTAAGCTCATTCCTTTGTGGTTGAAGAAAACATTGTATTCCTCTCTTTTCCTCTCCAAGTTATCATATTGTAGCCTTGTGTGGGGTACTACTACAGCTCATAACTATAACAAACTAACGATCCTCCAAAAAAAGGTGTTGCGAATATTTGAAAATTATCAAGGAAAACCATCTGATCTTTCAACAGACAAGCTATTTATTAAACATGAAATGCTTCCAGCTGTGCAAATATATTATTTCAAGTCATTACAATACATAAAAAACAATAAATTGTATCTCTCTGAAGCAAACCTCCAAGAATCAAAATACACCTTACGTAAACACACAAGAAGAATACCACTCACTAGGACCAATTATGGCAGACAGATCTTACATTTCCAAGTTCCTTATTTGCTGAATTACATAGGAGAAGAAATTAAATTCGAAAAACCGGAGTTTAAGAAATATGTCAAATCGTATTTGTTAAAAAAACCCAGTTCTTTTTAATAAGACATTGATGCATTCATTAATTTTCGGTGTAATCAAGGTGTATATATATTATCAGAGTACGGTGTGCTATGTGCCTGTAATCTGTGTGTGTGTGTTTGCAATTACATGAGTTTTACAGAGTGCCGAGATGTGCATTTAGCGTTTCTTTTTTCCCTTAAATTCTACTAAGTGTTGTCTAATCCCGTATATATATGTTCACTTTTATATGTTGAAATATTTATATGTTCAAATGTGTTTTTTTGTAATTTAGAGCTGTTTCCCTGTCTATCTTTTCTTTTTATTAAGTGTGCACTGAAATGCCAAATTGTGCTACCTGGGGCAGGAGCCTCTGTCAGGCTATGAGCCTTTAGCTCCTGCTCATTTTTTCTCTGTTGTGAGAAAATGAAAAAAAAAATGAAATAAAATAAATAAAATTAAAAGGTGCGCACATGTTACCACACATGAATTTTTCAATACAGTCGTGGGATGAAATGACAATTGATGCACTTGCAATGAGTAAAAGCACAAAAAAGCAAAGAATAAGCCACACAGAAGTGAAGGCAACGCTAAGTGCTTTTTTTTTTATCAATGGTATGGTCACAGTAGAACAGGTACAGCTGGATTGGAAAAATGAACAGCAGTACAACCTCGAAAACTGCAGTGAAATTAAGTGTACAGGATAACCTGGAGGTTCTCATGAAGCTGACAGCACAAAAAGGAACTGCAGAGCTTGGATTCATCAGGACCATGCCTCAGCTCAGTGTGTGGCCTGTAAAGCACTCTCTGGCTAACAAGGGAAACCCGGTACTAGGCACCCATTTTACTAACTAGATTTAGCTCCATACATTTTTTGTCTACTTTGTAGGCCAAAATCTGTATTTACAAAAAATATTCTAACTCCAGATGAGGTAAAAAAAAAATAGTGCTCTCAAATGAGCCAACACATGATGACCTCAACCACTACTTCCAAAAGCAAAAAATTCGTACTCAACAGCGTACCAACAAAAAAGAGCTGAGTATACTGCACGTGAGAACAATTAAGTTACAAGACTGCAAAAAGGGGGGAAAGTTTTTATGCATAGCAAATTTTATAGTAATAGCTCCCTCTACGGTAACACACTGAATTGTAATCAATTTGAGCAAACTGTTGCGATTTTTATGTTGTATATGTCACGCAAATACACATCTGATTCCTGTTTTGCATTTTATATGTATTGAATCCATGCTACGCCATATTTTAATCCTCTGAAATTTTTCTAAGAATTTGGGTGACAAAATTCAGGCGATATTTTTTTTAATTCTGATATTCAAGTAGAAATAAGGTTATTCAGCAAAAAGTGACATAATTAGTCTTTTTGGGTTTTGGGTAACTTTTCACAGTAAAAAACAAATACTATACTTTTTGCTCTTACTTTCCTAAACATGGAAGGTGCATAAAGGAGTAAAGGCACCTAATTTTGGCGGCATGTTTTATTCTCTACAACGATGGGGAAGACACCAGTATGCATGGGCCACCTTGTGGTGTTCACCTATGACTACTAAATAATTTATAATCAAATTTTTCTGTGATGTTGTTTCAGTTTCAACAACTGAAAGATAGCTATGACGTCAAAGTGTGGTTATATGTGATGTCAGGCATGGAAAAAGTGTGATATAATCACTGTGTCATTGTTTTAATTCACTACAGTACTGAAGCCAGCCTTCTTCAAGAACTGGAGTGGCAATGAATGTAGAAGCAGTGATTATATTGCAGTTTATTCATGAATTACTTGACCTATAACCACATTTTGACGTCACAGTCATCGTTCAGGTGTTGAAACCTAAACCGAAAACAGCGTGAGAAATTTATTTGTACTCTAGGAGAATACCACATGGTAATTCATGTATAATAATGCCTTACGTAATATTACAAAGAAGAAAACACGCACACAAAAGTAAGGTGTCTATACTCCTTTAAAAGACAAGGTACTATAAGTGATAATTATTGAGTGGGACATAAAATGGTACATTTTTTGCTCATTACTTATATAAACGTGAAAGGTGCACTAAAACTGGTTGCCACATCAAATATTCCTTTTTATTTCCCCCATTTTTTACAATTTCCACTTCATTATGATGCCCTGAACAGCACTCTCGTGTCCGCACAAGACCTGCCTGCCTTTGTCGGTATACTGTGACAACATTCATTCAAGGTCACTTGAAGCACACAAGAGCCTTGCAATAGGAAGTTGTTAGAGTGGGTATTGCTTGACGCAGTGACAACTGGACGTCTGGTCAGTGCCCGTGTCTTGGCCTCTCTTGCCAGTGTTCTATGAAGCAATTACTTTGGTGTTTTCTTTTATGAATTATTTTCAAAACTGCTACCCATTAGGCAAGGAAAATAAATTTGGAAAAGTATGCATTAAAGGCTCTCTAACACTGCATATGCCACATGAAGGAAAGTACAATTAGAGTAGCAGGAAAGAAACTGCTCATTAGTTTATGGTGTAGTAACCTCTGTCCTGCATTATTTCATGCGCACAAAGCAAATTACCCATATATGCTTAAGTTCACAATAATCAGTATCCTGGCAAATGCAAAAGACAGCACAATGACCAGGCCTAGTGAAAGGAAACTAACGTCAGTGATCACTACTAGCCTAACATTTGTCATTTCAGGCAGCAATGGCCTCACAGCCAGTAAAAAGAAAAAAAGAAATGAACACAATGAATACAGGAAAGTACTTAATTAAGAAGTACCTATGGCAAAAAAAAGATATTTTTTCACATATCAATGAGGACACATATGCAAAATTCCATATCTGTCCTCACTCATTATTGTAGAAAGCTTACAAATTAGTCATGCACACTCAGTTGAATGCCCCGGTACAACAGCATAGTATCTGAAGTGTAGCTTGCACCTGCACTGATGGCAATGCTGTCAAGTGACTATATTCTTGTCTATATATTACCTCGCAACAAAACGAGATCCCCAAAGGTAAACGGAACATATCTTAGCACTCTTTTTCACGATGCCACTATGCACTTTTGCTCCTCCAATATTTGGCTACATGCTGTTATTACAGCCTCAAAACTGCAGCAAGGGCCACTCAGACAATGGACTACACCTGCACTTCGGGCAGTGACACGCTAAAATTTCCCAATAGTATTGTGGTCGTGGACGCAATAGCAGTACATGCAGAGCAGCAGTGAGAACTGAAGGAAACAACTTTCACATTCATTTCAGCAATTGCTGAGCATTTA
Organism: Amblyomma mixtum; assembly: GCF_055824585.1. Classification (NCBI taxonomy): domain Eukaryota; kingdom Metazoa; phylum Arthropoda; class Arachnida; order Ixodida; family Ixodidae; genus Amblyomma; species Amblyomma mixtum. Next base: position 402,627,283 of record NC_143014.1, read on the forward strand.
AACTGAAAAAAATTGCAGGATAATCACTGAGAATCGAATCATAGTCTTGTGCATGGCATCTATTGCAGTTCAAGGTAATATACGCAAGAAATCATTAGAGTAACTGAAGCCCATTATGCCCAGCTTACCACGTTTGACTCAGAACCCAAAAATGCCAATAACTTTTGTTGTCTACACTGGCAAAAAAAGTAGAATCAAATTTCGTCATTATTATGAAAACCACTTTTCAAAATATTTTTCTTAAAGCGAAGTGTCAGCTGCCAGAAATGGCAGAAGACATGCTATAAAGGGCAGTCCGTGTAAAGAATTTATTAGGTTAATTTTCTCTTATAAACTGGACATAAAAACAGCTGCTGTACATCGGGTGTCCATGGGCCAATGCCAAGCAGTAGTTAACACCTTTTTCGCCAGGCACCCATTCTAGAACCACCAAAAATATCTGGAAAAATGAAGTTCAAGTGAAAAAGTTAGCCCTCAGAGCGAAGCAACCTAAAAATTTAAAACCTAAATACTACTACATTAGCAGATGACAGAAAGGACTTGAATTTCTGTACTGATTTATAAGTGGTTTGGTTAGATGTGTGCAGTTTTTTTGCTTTTAGAAATTTAGAAATTGAATTAATTCTAAATATATACGATAATATTCATAAATCTAGCATATTTTTACATTCTAGCACTGTAGGGGCCAGTAATGATGAAAGGCTGATAGTTTAACTATTCCATTTTATAATAAAGCCAGAGCACACATAAAGCAGCCATAACATATAAATCTAGCACATTTCTTTGAATGCACGTTACTTCTACACAGAACATTCAACGTTCAGGCATTACTTTCCTGCTCCAGGGTCTAACTGAAAATTGGTTTTGGGGAAAGAAAAGGGTGCAATAACTGTCTGACTTCTCAGTGTATGCCTCCAATGCACTGTGAAGGCTAGAAGCTGAAAATGCCAGTATTATAAGGAAAGGCAAGTACAATTGCTGCGTCTTTCCAAACCATGCCACCCATCAAAAATAATAAAGGAAGGCCATTCAAAAAACAAATAGAGGCACCACAGGTGCAATGCAATAACTTTATTTCCCGCACAAGAAGTCATGCAATATGCCTCACTAAACTGCACTGCTTTACAAAAAAAAATAAACAAGTGTTCGTGCTATGACCAAATATGATAAAATTTTGCAATATACTCAAACAAGCAAAACTATGCAGATATAAGATTTCATCACTGCTCAAGCAAGGTGAAAATCCTAATTGATCCATCTGGTTTAAGGAACAAGTTCACACTTTATATACTAACTGGAACCATTTAACAGGAATAAACTGGGAACTTCTTCCCTAGAACAGTTTTACCAGTCAGAATTCTCACCTAAGCAGGAGATTTTCAAAGCAACATCTTCTAGCAGCAGCAAAGAAAACAGCAGCGGAAAAAACACCAAACACAAAATCCACGCATAACTCCAAGAAAAGCGTGTTACGTGTTTATACACACCGCGCATACACGCCGCGGCAGGCAAAAGAGAGGGGCTTCGCTTTTCTTCTTTGGCTATTTGCTTACGTGTAATGAACCGCATTGAATAAATACATCCCTTTAAAAGGCGTACGAATTGCAACCTTGAAGCCCAAGGCTGCAAGTTTGCAAAGAAACCAGTAGCGTTCAACATAGTCAAGACGGACAGGCAAGGGAGCTTTTATCTACTCACGATAGGAAACGCAACCGAAACCGACATACATCACGACGTCGTATAAACTATTTCATAGATCGGAGCGTAATTATCGTGGTCGACGATAAGTGTACAAGATTTTCTTCTTTTTTAGCACACCTCTGTCTTCCAGAGTATTGGAGCGTATTCTACGCTGGCAGAACGCGCTCCAACAGATAACGCGCGCAAGAAATGCCACAACAAACCTAAGGGCCCAGCTGCAGTCGCGCGCCGGGCACTGCGCCGATTTTTGCTCTTTCCTTCACGCGGAGAGGGCGAAGCGGAACCGCACTGCCAAATCTGGCACCCTAGCGCCATGGCCTTGTTTGGAAATAGCTGCGAAAAAGGATGCGGAGGAGATTTCCTTCCTTGCCGGGGTGTGAGGGGCGAGGCGCGCCCGCCGGAGCACTGCAGCGAAGCCTACACCATCTCGGGACAGCCACCCAACACATGCGGAGGAACCAACATGCCGCTAGTACGCGAGCGGACGCGTTAGCTCACACAAACGCTCGTGTACTAGTGCGCAGCGAGACTTTGGTCGCTCGCGTGTCAAACGCTCGACAAGCAACAGCTTTCACACCAGACGCGAACCCATGAGAGAAAGCCAGCGCTTAGCTTGGAGGATGATGGTTTATCTCAGAGCCGTCAAAAGCTGGCACCAGCGCAACAGCAGCAGCAAGCGCGGCACAAACGGCGCGGCATTTTGAGTAGCGTCTCTCTACGCGCTGGCGTCCGCGCGTTTTCACCAGCAGCGGGCCGTAATCAGTGGTACACAGTTAATGTAGCGGTACATTACCTTTCTGGCGACTGCTGATGACAAACTCCACCACGGCTTACGACCGCCGAATTCACCCATTGTGAGCCCAGCGAGGCCCGAAGGGAGAGACAGAGAAGCAGCGAGCGAGAGAAGCAACTAGGGTGCCTCGGTGAGGCTGTTTTTACAACAAATCCGACTAGGGCGGGGCCTCGTCTTTTTTCACGTGACTAAACGTCACCAAGATGTCATCAACGATCGTGGCTCCTCGTCTTGGCTCGGCTAGCTTGTTCCGTGTTGATGTGGTGCCGGGCGTTGGACTTTCTTGCGCCGATTGTGTGGAACAGCAGCATATCGTACGCTCCTTCTAGCTCCGCGACGTAGCAGCTGCAGCATATCGTCAACGATCGTGGCTGCTCGTCTTGGCTCATCCCGTTCATGTGGAGTAGTTTGTACGGCAGGTTGCTCACTTACACGTGCCTTTCTAGAGCGCTTGAACGGCGCACCGAGGGGTCAACTTGCGTCAGCTACGACTGGCCTAGGGCTCGAAACAAGACCGTAATCGTGCATCCTCGGGTCGTGTTTAACTGCACAATAGAGCGCGCCGTACGAGCTGCCTGGACAAGTGTGTGGACTGTACTTTTTTTTTCGCAGTGAATATAAAATACGGGTATCCAGTGGTCAGCATGTCTTTGAGGAGGATAATGAAACAAGATAAGAAAATTAGTTCTGACGGTTTTTTTTTTAATGCAATGATGATTGCCACTACGGTCTGAGTAACCTCTACCTCCCAGCATCTTTCTACACGGACTACAAAATTGTAACGCGAATTCTGAGATTGAGTCGGTGCAGAAAGTTTTGAAATATTCATATTGTGAAGGTGCACCTTGCAGTGTGTTTGTATCATTGAATTCTGCCTTGTTCAACAGTATTATGTGGTATGCATAATTTGGATTTTTCCACGATAACTTTTGTGGATGCACAGCTCAAATCGTTGGCTTTTCGAAGATAAAAGGCTGGATGGCCTTCAACCTTCAGCATAGTTGCACTAGCAATTAGCGTGCAATCAATTTCCCTGGATATTTTTTGTGCACATTCTTGCTAGTACATCTACAGCGACTTATTCGAATTACACTCATTACAGCCTTCTCAAGCACCACAGATTGCTAGAACAAATCTTGGAAAGCTTGGCTTAGTGACAAGCCTATAACTGGTGAAGCAAAGGAAGGCTAAGCATCCTTTAAGTGCTTAATTGGCCTTGCATTATTTAAGTGCTGATGGTGAAAAGCCCTTGAACTCACTTTAGCCCTTTTTCAGCGTGCAGTCTAGCCAGTTCCTGGCGTATGCTGGGGAACGGTGAATATAAAGTGAATAATATAGGCCTCACGCTAATTTCTTTCCCTGTGCCAGTGCTAGCAAAGTTTTTTTTATGTACCGCATACCTCACTGGCGCCGGGCCAAAAATTTGGCAGAAACTGAGTGAGCAAAGCACAAGTGAAACAGTAAGAAAACTTTATTTTTCATCTCAAAATAAAGAACACGGTGTTAGGCCTTCAGTGAACAATACGATGTCAAGCAACAGATCCAGGGCAATGCACATTGCACTTGGAAGAGTAAACCTGACTATCACACAGATACCATGTGCTTCACAAAAAAAAGTCTGTTCAGGGTACCTAACACACATTAGGGAATAGCACACGAAGACTAAAGTAACGTTGACTCATCAATGTTAAAAATTGCCCGGAAATCATGGGATGACAGAGCTGCATACTTTCAAGAGACCACAAAGGTTCCTCTTCAAGCTGACATGGTAGTGGTGGAAAAGGTTTATTTGCTCTATTTTACAGTATTTCTTTGTGGCTTCAGACATGAAAATATTGCCCACTGCTCAAATTTTTAATAGTTGCAACTGACTGTGTGACAAGCAGTGCCAACACGATTACAAGGCGAAGTCAGGCAACCTGTGATTCACAATTCCGCTGTCAGGGCTTGCGTGTGCTGTTGCCTGCAGCCCATCCTCTGACTGAGACGATGACATTGAGCACCAGCATGGTCACCATCGCTATCACAGTGTGCCGATACAGTGCAAATATATAAATATATAAATTGGATTGATAAAAGACAAAGTGAACTGCTGGATATGCTAGTGCTTGTGGGCAATCTCCTTGTGTGTGGCACACTTTGTAGAACTCGTCAAACAGGCACTTCACAGAACGAGAGAATGAACTCTCCTTGTTCTTCTCAATGCTATGAATGCTTTTGAGCTGTGATTAACATATGTACTAAAGAATATTTTGCACCAACCTACCAATGTGTGAAATGCTTCCACATCACAGATCCTCCTAACTAACCAGGCATGCAATGACTAAAACCATAGGATAAGTGAAAAGGAGCTATAAACTCCAGGCAAAAGCATGTAGTGCAGAAACGGTATGCCATCCCTATTAATGAAGCGTAACTTGACAAGGTAGCCAAGAGCTGAATTTGTCAGAGAAATGTGTTTGGAAGAGAGGCAATTTCAAAACTCATTCGAACACACAGCATGTGACTATGAATGCTACTACAGCACACTGTGATGCATCTAGTCCATGGCAGAAAGAAAGTAGGCAGATGGTTTCTTGACACTCACTCGCAAAGTGAACGAGGGAGGGGAAAGCCTCAGGGTGCTTGCCAGCATTTCCACAAGAGGTCTTGTCTTCGTCTGGGCAAAGCGTTCATCACTGGAGGGGTTTAAATAGGGTCTTCATTCCGAGGAGGAACACTTGGCAAGGGGGGGAGGGGTGAAGTGGAAAGGGTGTTGTAAGAGGAGGGTGAATCTTGTCCAGGCATGATGGTTGCTAAATATGAATAACCAGTTGACCTGCAAAACTGTGAAAAGAAAAAGGCCAGCTCAGAAAAACGGAATCCGGGAGTGTGAGAGATAGTGAACTTGGGCTCCCAAGGCTCTGTGTCGAGCTGCGACAGGTTGCTTGGTATGACTGGCTGCATTGACCTGAAACACTCAAGGAAATAGGGCAAGGCAGAACGAAATATCGAGGGAGGGAGGGGGGAGGGGGCAAAAAGAGAAAATGGGGCAAGTTCAGAGAATTACAAGAATTGAGGCACTGTGGAATGAGCACCTTGCTGCCATGGCGGCATTCATGGTGGTTGCCTGTCACCTTTCAGTATGGCTTCCACACTGATCAGCAGCAAACATCAGCCACCTTTTTGTGGCACCTGCAATGCTTAGTTGCAGGGTTTCGAAAATGCTGTGCGATGCACCTACCACAAAAAACACGAAAAGAAGTGTTAGGTAAAAATAAGAGCTCCCGAAAAGAGCCACTGAGGAGAACTCCATCAGATTCCAATTGTTAGTAAAATCTGATATTCGGACTTTTTATGGCTATGCTGGCGTCTGCTCAAAAGCAAACATTTATTTCTGAGAAATTTTGAGTTAAAATAGTTTTGCCATCACTCTGATTCAAACTCGATTAGATCCTTTGACTGCGGCCAGGACAAGGTAAGCAGCGAGTAACTCCAGATATCCAAGCTGAACTCGCGCTTGATGTCAGCACAGTTTACACGCAAAAACAGCATTAGGTGGTAACACCTGTCTTCCATCTTTTTGTCTTTCCTAGCTCATAAAAGCTGTCTTCGGTCAAGTTAGTGCCCATGGGATTGAACGTGGTTGTCATTCAACACAGGCAAACATGAATGTATGCCCAGTGCAATTACAAATTAGGGCAAGCACATAAAAAAAATTTCATTTAAGGGTAGTACCAACGGAAGCAAAAAGGCTGAGAGAATGATGACATTAATTTTAATGGTGCAAAGCGCAGCATGGCACCAGGTATTTTTCATCTACACAAGTTGAGGTCAAAGGCCTGTTTTCTAAGCATTTCCTTTTCAATATGGACGTCATGAGTTTGAATACAGCGGTGACGAAATTTTTAAATCCTATTTTCTCAGTGACAAATGTGTCTTGCAGTGGTAAACACAAAGATGTTTTAAAGATTGCATTTGTAATGCCCTAACAAGAACATTACTTTGCAAGAAAGCATTATAAAGAACGTATCCTTCTTATATATTGGCACATAGTGGTGATGGCAGTCAAGGCAGTGAGTAAGAGAGCGAAAGAAGGCTTCCAAAAGAAACTGTTTGTTGGGCTGACCAGTGCCTACAATGAACTGAATGACTTGCTGGCAGTGAAAACAACAAGCATGTTTGCCGGTCGTTGAACCGAATGCCCGCTGCTCTCGGCCGTGCTCAATTTAAAGCTGACAACGAACTTTCGAGATATGGCAAGCAAAGTAACCACAACAGTCGAACAACATAGAATCAGGTCCGCCTGGGTGCGATCAATCGAGATAAAATCTGGTCGTGTTTTTCATCACAGAAAAAAAAGTGATAAAGTCGCATGCCGGCAGCTTTGAAGAATGAACAAACATACATTACAAAGCTTTGCGTCAATATCAATGCTACATGTGATGAAAAAAGACAAAGCGGACCAGGGGAGACAAGTGTGCATGGTGACACTAAAACTTACAAAGTTTTGTCCTTACATGCCCAAACTACAGGCTTCAGCTGTGAGGCACCCAAATTGGAACTTTCAGTAGTAAACCTTAAAGAACATCACCCTGGATGGCACCCCTATCGAAACAGTCGAAAACATCAAAGCCATAGGCCTCTGCATTTCCAAGAATGGCACTAACAGCATAAAAGTTATCTGCAAATCTGTGCAGAACATTGCCATCCTAATCAAATGCATCTCTAACTGCCACCAGGGCACGAGAGAGGCGGAGGCGAGCTGCCTCAGTCAAGCCTCATGCCTTGTTGAACTACCTTTCCATCCCCTACTTCTCCCGCTCAGAGACGGAGCAGGTGAGCAGCCTAATATGAGCGGCCTACAAAATGACGCTTCTCCTTCCAAAAACCAGAGCTACTGCCAAACTAATCCAACTGGGGGTACACAATACTCTACAAGAGCTAGTCGAGGCACACTTAATAGCAATACCACTGACTCTCTCTGACGATAACTGGCCAGCAACTCTTAAAGGAGTATAGACACCTAACCTCTGGGTACATGCTTTCTTATTTGTAATGGTGTGTAAGACATTATTATGCATGAATTACCACGTGGTATCCTCCTAAGCCTGTTAGACAATTTATAATTGCAATTCTTTCACGTGTTGTTTCGGTTTCAACAGTTGAACGAACGACGGCTATGATGTCAAAGAGAGGTTATAGGTCACGTGAGGCATGAAAAAAACTGCAATATAATCACATAGGCTGTCATTCTGGCTCTTGAGGAAGAGCTGGCTTCAGCACTGTGTTGAATTAAAACGATAAAGCAGCGATTATATCGCAGTTTTCTCATATGACCTATAACCTCTCTTTGACATCAAAACCATCGTTCAGCTGTTGAAACCGAGATCAAAACAGCATGACAGAAAAATTTTATTATAAATTATTTAGCGGTTTGTAGCCGAATACCACATGGTGATTCATGCATAGTAGCGTCTCCCCCATCATTATATACAAGAAAACATTCCACCAAAATTTCGTGTCTATACTCATTTAATCTGACTAAAAATTCACCTCCCTGGTCAAATCACCACTCTGTATTCCCTTCCTGAAACCATCAGCACAAATATTTACATCCTGCCACTCCCGAAAAACACTCACCCGGAGTACAATCATGAGCGACGCATTGCCAGACCTAAGGCCCTTCACAAGCGTTACCCCCCATCCATCCCTGCCGTCTATCGGATGCCACTGAATATCCTCAGCAGTCTGCATTCGTGATTGCATTGAGAGACAGTGCTCATAACTTAGTTACCAGTGTCACCATTCAGAGCCTGACCCAGACGCCTAATCTTCTACACGCCTAACTTTCTGCCGCCCCCTGTTAGGCTTACCTTCTCTTGGAATCCACTCCGTTGACCTTGAGGACCAGCTATTATCTTGCCTTCGCATTACATGCCCTGCCCAAGCCCACTTGTTCCTCTTGACTTCGACTAGGATGTCATTAACCTGCCTTTTGTTCCCTCACCCAATCTGCCGCTTCCGGTCTCTTAACGTTACACTTATCATTTTTCTTTCCATAGCTCACTGCGTTGTCCTAACTTCGGCTGAACCGTCTTTGTTATCCTCCACGTTTCTGCCCCATATGTGAGTACCGGTAAAATAGAGCTATTGTATACTTTTCTCTTGAAGAACCACTCTGAGAACCATGAGAGCTAAGATTTTGTAAACTAGGGACTGTCTATTTAGTTCTGATGGCTGAGAAGTTTAGGCGTGCTACTATGCCGAGTCGCATAAAAAGTAAGCATGCATAACGAACACTCCGCAATTTCGGCGGCATTCGAGTGATGACCTCAATCATAGTACTATGACAGATATACTTCAATTGCACTTTGAAATGCATATTAATATAGCACTTCAGTATTTACACACATAAATTTTTCCCAAACTGCACAACCCAAGGGAATCATTCTAGCAGAGCCAGCCCCGCCACTGAGATAACTGCAAGGTTAAGAGATGGTTGTGCTATGTTGATCAGACAATGCCAAGAAAAAACATTAAAATTGTTCAATAAAGCTTCAAGTGGGCCAGGGGCACAGTTTCAGCACTCGTCCAGCGTCCTCTTTTGTTTTCTTTGGTTTTATGGGGTTAACATCCAAAAGCAGTTCAGGCTCTGAGGAAAGCCGTAGTGGAGGGCTCCGGAAATTTCGACCACCTGAGGTTCTTTAACGTGCACTGACATCGCACAGTACACGGGCCTCCTGAATTTCGCCTCCATCAAAATTCGGCCATTGCAGCCAGGATTCAACCCGCGTCTTTCGGGTCAGCAGCCGAGCGTCGTAATTACTGAGCCACTGCGGTGGACATGTCCTCTTTTGTGCCTGCCTTGTGAGCACACTATACGACTTCCTGAAACATAACAATCCTGTCAAAGGAATTCTTGTAAGTTACACTGCAGCATTTTTAAAGTGTATGCATTTTTTGAGAACTATCTGCAAATTTGTTTCCTCCATGTTGCGATATGTACTGTCACCATGAAATGATTAAGGAACTGGAGTGGACAAAAAATTTTTACGGCGCAGGCACACAATCCAGCCGCCTGAAATGAGTTGGTGCATGGAAGCAAAAGCATGCTCTCTCTACTGGCAACAATACCATGCAACTGGGTCACGAGGTAGAGCCGCAATAATATTTTTTTCCGTGAACATACGTCCCACTTTGGTCGTGACGGTATAATGGGGGGGCAGCTGTGTAGTAGCAGTCGCTCATCACTGCAAGAGTACAAAAAGGAAGGGAAAGATGTTGCCAGCTGCGGCAATTGCTATCGAATCTGTTCAGCACCAGAGCCAGAGCTGCGGCCGGCAAAAATAAAGCATGGAGAGGATAGCAAGGAGAAGTACAGAGGGAAGTGACAGCAAGAAAGGACATTAACCAAAATATTTGTCATCAATTATTTAAATGCAATCTTTTCAAGTTCTCTTGGCAGCAAAAGTCCGTGGGATGCGATTTCTTGGGAAGACGTTCATTGTAGCCTCACCTCGCTATCCAGTCACCTGATAATGTTACCAGTGGAAGGAGCATGTAAGCCCCAGTATTCATACAATTCAGGCTTGCGTGACTGAGTTGTAATAAATTTTTTTCTGCACACCCACGTCCCGTAAACTTATTCTGGCAGGAGTACGGTAACGAAGTATACTTATAGGCCAACTCTGTAGGTTTTCGAAACATTACGAGTTGATAATTGCATCATATTTCTTGGAGTCCCCTCGCTCTGGTACTAAAAACTGCTTTTCAAGATACCAAGAAATATTCAAACAGACCAAAAACCAGGAAACCAAAAATGTGTTTCGACTAAATGATTACTTCATGACAAACTCTCCGATGATGTCACGGATACTGTTGCAAAATCTATCACGTGCAAGCTGACTAGCTAAACAGGCAACAGCAAGTGAGAGCTTGAGGCCATTATTGTGCTGACCAAAAGCCAGTTCAAAATTTTGTCGTTCAGCAAACACAGAGCAAATTTTGACACTTCTGCATCCAGTGACATCACACGCACAAAGCTGCCAGTAGAAATCTCCCCAATTGGGGCCACAAAATGGGTAATTTTAAAATTCATTTCTGCTGCAACAAAACAAAGCACCGCTGCAAAATTCAAGAAAAAATGCCAGGGTTGCCCTTTAAATACAATGGGATAGCACTGCCAGGTACCCGACATCAACATCGACACAAATGCTTTATGTTTTCAGATGTGGTTTTAGAAAACGGTGGCCTTATGGTAGAGCATCCGCCTCGCATACGGGACGCGCTGAGTTCGATCCCTGGTGCCGTCCCACCGGGTACCCACCGGTTTTTAATGGGTACAAGATTTCCCCGGCCAGGTGCTCGGCTTTTCTGGGAGGAAGTACTTGGGAAAAGGGTCTCGGACCAAACCATTGCGCTGACTGGAAAGTGATTTGCTCCGCCGTCAAACAACCCAAAATCCGGCCCGTGCCAGCTTGCCAGCTTGTGGCCCTTTTTTTCTTGCAGACAGACAGCCAGAAGAATCGGACTTGCCGAAGACCACTGTGATACTCTGAAGTTTTTCTCCAGAATGAAGGATCGCTTACAGTAGTGTTTGAACCTGTATGTCTTGAGACACGCTGGTTAGAGCGTACGAGCATTGAGTTGAACTCTTCACTTTGCAGTGAAACACGAACCACCTCTGCACGCTGTGTGTTTGAAACTGGGTTTGCCCCCGAAAGGGAGCAGCGGGGTTTGCGGAGCCTCCTCCAAGCGCACACCCCTGATGAAGATGGGCTGGGGCTGGCTTGTACCCATTTTTACCGGTGGGTTTCGAACCAACCACCTCCCGCAGCTGAAGCGGACGCCACTAGGCCACGACTACGGTTCAATCCGGATGTGAGCTGCGATGCAAGACCAGCCTGTTCTTACCCCCTCTTTTTCCCGCTCACACTTGCTTTAACCTTCCTAGGTTTGTCCTTGCAGGGTGGATGTCACCCTACGTCACAGATACAAAACTGCTTGCAAGAACCATACCTGCACAATATACAGCAATTATGTAGCACACTGGATGGCTCAACTGACTGCACATGCTGCGCGTGATGGTTGTTTGCATCTGTTCGCAACACAGGTGCAAAAGGGGCACCTGCAGGGGGCTCTGGAGGTGGTGGCAATGTGCATGCTGGTTGGAATGTCTGAATAAATTAAATATAAAGTCTAATATTCCAGGAACAGCTGAGACACTTTCAACTTTAAGAAATGTGCAATGTGGAGATCAGTCACGTCCAAAGTTGCGTGCAGTATAAACAGAGTGAAAATGACACTAAGTGCGCTACAGCACAAATTCAACAGTTGAGCAGATCACATACATTGAGAATGCCGATGGCCTCCACGAGGGCACGGACATTTGTCATCGGTGCTAGGGGTACCTAATGGCAAGCAGTGGTTCATCATATTACGAGTTCTTCCCTTTTATTTAACGACACTCTTGAAGTTGGAGATATTTTCCATGTCGGTCAGCCGATCTAGGACTCCTTCCACTGTATCTAGACAAGAGGTGTAATCAATGTTGGCATGGTTTGACTAGCAAGCGTATGAAGAGAACAGAACTTTGGACGAAAGCTTTGCAAGAATAACTGCTCGGGCACCTTGGTAATTAAGTTTTATTCAAAAGAAACAAAAAACACGCTTATACCTCCTCAGCAAAGACGCACGAGCGCCAGTGCGCCGTCGTTTTTCGCCCTCTTTTCACTACGCGCTGCTGAAACAAGACAGGCTTGTTCCTACTAAACAGTTTCGGAAGAACCAGGGACGAAGAAATCGACGACACTGCATAAACAGGGCACGAAAGTGAGCGCAATGAATTTCCTTTCGCAGTGGGCGTACCGCGTAGAGGGGCAGCACTGACAGGGGCAGCAAACTCGACCAAACAGCGCTTCATGACATAACTAGCGCGTACAAATTCTGCCACTAAAGTAAATACCTTACTCACCTTGCGAAGCTTGGCGTTGCGTTTCGAAAAACCCGTGAACACAGCTACAGACAAGCAATATCAAGACCACGACTAGCGAGGATGCAGAAGACGCAAACAGCGCATTGATACAAATATTTGAAAGTAAACATTGTGATGCTGAGTTTCTCCAAAATGTGTAAATACATGATACAAATTGTTTTTTTTTAATTAGCAATGACATGTTTTTTTTTTTTGCACATAAGCTGTGTGTAGATTCGTTCTCTTCAGTTTGATGGCAAACTCTTTGCTCTCGCGCTGTAATGGCGACGAGTGCAAGAAGGCCATGCCGCCCCTCTCCCGCGCGCGCTGTTTAAACTTGGGTGGCATCAAAAATTTTGTCATTGGCGTCGAAAAGTGTGAAATTCTCTCTCAAACTGGCGCATTTATTATTATGGACACAAAGACAACCGTTCTGCGCCAGATACGCATGACTGTTTTCTACAAAACATCTAATGGACCTTGTAGGCACACAAGCGATTAGGTATAGTCATGGGTATAGTGCACGACGTCCAAGCTCCATGTCCAAGGCAGTACAAGGCCATTTCAGGAGCCGTTGGAATCGTGTGCTTTGCTTCATCATTACATAAAACAACTATGTATATGACTTGTGTGTAAAATTTTCAAGACAGCTATACAGTTTTGGTCTTATAAGCGTATGGTAGGCCAATAGCTTGCAGTTGCTAGGTGCGCCTCTAAGTTTATGGCGAAGAACACCAAGTTTACGTAAAGCTTAGGATTTAATGTGGTCTGTATGGTCATTCCATTTGAGTTGCGAGTTTAGTACAATACCAAGGTACTTATACCTTGGCACTTCTTTAACTGAAAACCATTAATGCAATAGTTGAAAGAAAATGGATTTTTGTTCCTTGTTATCTGCAAGAGCACAGTCTTTTGAGTATTTATTCCCATGCCTCATTTTTCACTCCAGGAAACGACACTAGGCAGAGCATTATCTAAATGTTCCTGGTCAGAAACGAAAGATACGGGAGTATATATCATGCAGTCATCGGCAAACGGAAATTAAAAAAGTAGGGGTCCGAGCACACTTCCCTGACGTCTTGCTCCAATTCCGACATACTGTTATTTGCGACTATTATTAGGCTGAAAATAAAGAACTCGCAGAGCTGAGCTAGCTACGCAGCTAAATTTCATTTACCTGTCTTACAGGGGCTTTCAAGAAGGCAATATTTTATTGACACCTGCTTACTATCAATACTGTTACAAATTTTCCTTGTTGGGAGTGACATATCCTTTGTGTGCAACCTTCTAACTTTTCTATGACCATATCTAAGAAAAAAGTAAGCTGAGATGCATTGTTGTTTCCTTGCAAATGGTCAGACTACACCGAAAACACTAGGAAGTAAGTTTGAAATTTCAACTGCGTATATTCTGTTCAATGTGCACATACAAAATGCAGCCCTTTGCAGACATTGTCACATAGTATATAATTAGGCATGAACATATCTGCTGCATGTACTATACTGCACTCAATATGAGCTGCAACTCACAATATGTGGTAGGATCTCAATTCACAAAGCATGTGCAAACCAGCCATGTTGAAAATTTCTGCATTTACTAGACAATAAAAATAAGTGACATTAATGAATGTGTGGCAAAGTTGGGTGCTTTGTTTTAAGGTACATAGATTTGGTATCAAGTGGGAACCTTGGTTCGCTCACTGTGGACACAGTGCAAGTCATATAGAGCGCAACAGTACATAAAAACAGTCACACAAAAACATTACGAACATTAAAAGGAAGCAGAGATACACAACACGTACAGCAAGTGTGTGACAATGTGCCATGATTTATGGAGTACAGTCTGCACGCAGTGTATTTTTACTAGATTAAGACTGTGCCTGGTACACATTCCACTGGACCCAGCTGTAGGAATATGTTAATTGCATTTGTCCCCAGAAGTGCACATATTGTGGCAAACATGCCTCTTTTTAGAGGCACCACGACTGTTACTACGAGGGGGTACCCAAAAGAAACCGAAATAATTCTTTGAATCGGCACAGCTTCTGTGGTACCGCGTTTTGCCGCTAGGAACGCATAGAACGAACATTCCAGAGTCAGTAAGCCGAGTGCCGTCGCTGAAGGAGGTCAGACTAGTTTAGGCAGAGTTTTAGAGTGACGACTGTTTTGCGTGAGTGTCGTTTTTGCAATGGCTGATTTTCGTGAACAGCGTGCGCCGGTGAAATTCTGATTTTTTCTCGGAAAAAGTGGAACGGAAACTCTTGAAATATTCAGAAAGACGTTCAAGGACGATGCTATGGGGACAACTCAAGTGTTCCTGAATTAAATCCTGAATCAAAGCAACAGTCATGCCAATGAAAAACTTCAAATTCACCTCTCTTCAAGAAAGCTCGTCAGGTGAAACCAAACCTCGAAACAATGCTGATTTGTTTTTTCGACGTGAGAGGAGTCGTCCATTCAGAATTTGTTCCGCAGGGTCAGACAGTTAACCAGGCTTTCTGCTTGGATGTTTTGAAAAGATTGGGCAACAGTGCTCGGTGGAAGCGGCCTGATTTGTGGCGGTCGGGTGACTGGTTTTTCTACCATGGCAATGCCCCTGCTCACACAGCCCTGTCTCTACGACAAATTCGGACCAAAAATGGCATGACCTCTGTTCCTCAACCCTCATACTCACCCGACCTTGCCACGTGCTACTTTCTTTGTTTCGTAGAATGAAAAGGCAGGTGAATGGAAAGCGTTTCGCTGATGTTGCTGAGGTGAAGAAAAAACGACGGAGGGACTGTCAAGCACCACAAAAGATTAATTTAAACAATGTTTTGAAAAATGGAATGAAAGATTCGACAAACATATCATTGTAAGTGGAGAGTACTTTGAAGGAGATTGAAGGTCTGCGCTGAAAAGGTGAACAAATAAGTTCAAACAAAAATAAGTCCGGTTTCTTTTGGGTACCCCCTTGTACACACATATGCTTCACTGCATTCCCTATACTGTGGGACGAGGCTCCCAGCTGTACATACAATGTGGAAGTCAGCTGCCTATGATTGCCTGCATCTGTTATTTTCACTTCAAAAACAAGTCAGCGAAACAATATTCTATAAAATCAAGATTCCAACTAGAGCCACTAAGCAAGCATAAAAACCAGTCAGCTATGCAATGGTGACAGAATTGTACAGTGAAAGTTTGCCCATAGAAAAAATGCTGCATTATAATGAGGATCATGTTGGACAGTAGGGCAGAACATGCTGTGGGCACTTTTGAAAACAAGAATAATGCATAGTCTGCACCTGTTGATAGTCTATCAAACACAGAATATTAACTCTTAACCTGAATAGATCATAGATTCTATACAAGGAATTATGCTAACTCAGACAACTTTTAACGCCAATAAACATAACATTACATCAGATGTACACTACAACTACAACCAAGAATACAGCACAAAAAGGTTTTTTTCAGAAATGGTACTTAATGCTAAAGTTTTGCAGCACTGTACTATTACAGTGGCGTAGACAGAAATATTTTTCAAGGGGTGTTATATGGCACAAGTAAAGAAATAAAAAAGAAAGCCTGCACCCAAACAATATATTGCTCACTTTTCTGCTTTAATAAAGCCGAAGGGTTAGTGGTTTCGTTAACTGCAATATATACAGAAAAATACGAGTTCACGCAGGACTCTGAGGACTTGATTCACAAAGAACAGCTCTTTTCTCTCTCACACACACACACAAAAAACACGTATGATAAATCGTGGCTATTTAGAATATTTCCACATCATCACCATCATCAGCCTGCCTACGCCCACTGCAGAGCAAAGGCCTCCCCCATGTCTCTCCAATCAACCCTGTCCTTCGCCAGTTGCGGCCACCGTATCCCCGCAGACTTCTTAGTCTCATCCGCCCCCCGCTACGCTTGCCTTCTCATGGAATACACTCCGTTAGCTTCAAGGACCAGCGGTTATCATGCCTTCGCATTACATGCCCTGCACATATCTTCCTCTTGATTTCGAGTAGGATGTCATTAACTTGTATATTTGTATTTGTTGTATAATTTCACATAATATACAACAACCCAAAAGCTTCTGCTCTACAACGAAGTCGGCAACTGCGAACAAATAGCATTTGTCAAAACTTCTACACCATGCATGTGAACCTGTGCCCGGCCGCAGAGGCGGTTTAAAAAGAGCACTTTTTATTTTCGTGATAGTTTATGAAGATCTGAGGACAATGCAAAGGGTGAAAAAGTAGGCTGATGCGAAAAGGCATATTTAATTGGATGAGCTGTGCCTTTAATTAAAAGCAGTGCCATATGTATGTCGTTCGATGGTGAAGGAGAGTGATTCTTTTCTGCAATAATTTCCACTTCTGGTTATAGATCCATGAAAACATCAGTCTTTTCGAGAATAAACTGACACTCTTGTTCTTTTCGTTTTTTCATTTTTGTGTAAATAGCATTACGGGCAAAGAAAAGGCCGAAAGGAGGGGTTGAGAGGGGATGCAGCGCTCAGATAATTTCGGGGGGTGTTCTGTCACCGAAACAACCCCCTGGCTGTGCCCCTGCTATATTATTTCTTTGGTGTGGGAGAGGGAGTGCACATCTATCACACTAAGCCAGCAGGCTGAAATGTCACTCATGCTGCAGGCGCCTTCGTTTTGGGAGGGGTTTTAAGGAAGAGCACCCCTTTGTGGGTGAGCTACGAACATGCACACCAGAACACTGTGGCACACTGCTTGCTAGCCTGGCAAAAGCACTGTCAAGCAGTTCACTAACTTCCGACAGCACTTCGTTGCTGTGGCATTGGAAGAGAATCGAATTACATTTCTCCCACTTTTCAAGAACACTTCTGTGCAGTGCCGAAGGCATTCTGTTTGTAAGTAACGGCTCAGGCGAGGTCAGGTCCGCAACACTGGCTTCGTGTGTACTGGCATCACTGAAGCTAGCTGTTTCTGTTTGTTGTGTGCCAATGTTATGTGTGTCCAGTGTTATGTGTGGCCCATTAAGATATTCATGAGGCAGTGAGAGGAAAGTTCTTCCTTCAACAAATTTGAAAACTGCACAGAAATGCTTGCAGGGGCATTTGTGCTTGCAAAAATCAAGGCATGAGCATGAGGGCTTGTTGAAGTCAACAATGTGAGATGAATCTGTACTCTCAGAGCGAACTGAAAATGTCCCATTGATGGGCAGCTCAGCTACATCAGCACGGGTATATTCCTCTGCATTTACAAGCCTTCTCAGCATGTGCTTAATGAAGATGCGCGGGCATCCATGCAGATATGCAGGGATATTTTCTTTGTACTGCCTGTATAGCGCTGACTGCCTCATCTCTGACTCTATCAATTTTTTCTCGCCATCTGGCAAGTATGCGTAAACGAGGGCTGTGATAAGGGAGGTAAGAGATCGCTTCCCACTTGCACTCTTCACATAGTGTGCCTTGAGCACTCTTTTCTGAGCCTCGATCCCGTTGTTTGTGGTAAGCACAACATCAAATCCAAGCCGGTAGTACAGAACCCACAGCTCTTTCACAGAGAGCCACACTGTCTGAAAATAAGTTTTGAGCTTTTCATTTCTCCAGTGCTCTGAAGCCATGAGAGCTTCCAATGAGCTCTCAAATTCATCTGTATTAGAAGCGTTCCCAACTCTCTTCATTAGGTTCAGGGCATCATCGGGGTGTGACACACCATTTTCTTTTCGGCGGAGCCACCTCTGCCATGCCTGGCCCCTGTGGAAATCGCAGATTGATATCTTACTTTCGGGGAACACTTGGCGGATGGCACCCATCTCTGCTTGACTATAGTCAACCATCCAGTATTCTGGAGATAGATTTTCGCACCAGTTTCGAAACACACTTAAAGCTTCACCTATGCAACAAGCAGTCTCAAACTGCACAATGAACACACCAGCAGTTGCATAGCCTAATGGTGTTTTCACTACCAGCATAAAAAGTGGCAGTGCATAGTCACTGGTCTTATGTGTCGAATCTAAACAAATCACTGCAGTGCCATACTTTGCAAGCATGTTTCTCATAAACTTCGACTGGAAACAAAAAAGCAATGTCTCCTCACACTCACTGGCGACATTCTCTTCCATATCATCAGATGTGCTGCAGCCTGAGTTACTGCTTGCGGCATATGGCCGGTACACTATTGAACTCTCAGGCTGTTCAGAGCGGATTTTTTTTATCAAATTAAGAGCATTTGTCTGGTCAACAGTGCTGAACCGGTCTCTTCTGAGAGCAGCTTGGATGTGGTTGCTGATGTCCTTAGAAGTAGGGAAAAATGCCCTGCTGCTGCTGTCTGGTTTTTCAGCACATGGAAACAGTACATCATGTACATGGTAATGCAAACATTTTTTAACATCCGACACGGATGTGATCCCTTCTCTAACCAACAGGGCTATCCGCTCAGCTAAGCTCTTATCCATCGTTTCGCTGAACCCTTCAATGTCGCCAAACCCATGGTTAGTGTGGCTAGTGCTGGCAGCAATGGCAACATAAATTCTCTTCTCGGAGACTGCTGCTTCACTTCCTTGCAGCTGGGTAATCTTTGCTGATTTTAATTTTTGTTCTTTCATTCGCCCACATGGGTGAGGTATGTCCACCTAGAAACAAAGCACCACAATTTCAAATGTGTAGGCATAAATGAAAGCACCAATTTGCTTTTCTTAATAGAATTCACAGCACACACATCGGCTAAATTGCACCCATTGCCAAGTTGGCTCGAATGGGATAAAACAATGAAATGAGAAGAAAAAACTGCGCTGATATACTGGGAAATGCCAGACTTAACAAATGTACAGCGGGTGTTTTTGGCTAAAAAACAAATGAATTGACTGTCTTTTTGGCTGCAAAGAATATTAGCTATGTGCAAAAAAATGTTTTCTCATGTATACGTAATAAATGCGGTGTTAAAGGTTAAACTGAGATGAAATTGTCCGTGCATAAAAATTTCTCTGCATTTACACCTGCACACATATATTCACAGAATCAGATTACCAAATTTTAGAATTTGGTAAGCAACCTTAAACAGGTGGCAGTTTGTGCCAAAAAAGGTACCTTAAAAATACTCAGTCTGGGTTACCCGGGTTCGAACCCAACCGCAGCGGCCGGATCTCGATGGAGGCGAAACGCAAGAGGCGCCCGTGTGCTGTGCGATGTCAGTGCACGTTAAAATGTCCCCAGGTGGTCGAAATTATTCCGAAGACCTACACTATGGCCCCTCTTTCTCTCTTTCTTCTTTCACTCCCACCTTCATCTCTTCCCTTAAGGTGTTGTTCAGGTGTCCACTGAGATATGTGAGACAGATACTGCACCATTTCCTTTCCTCAGAAACCAATTTATCAATTTTACGGTCTCTCTCTCTCTCCAAAAAGAGATACCCATGACTGGTACAGGAGTCAGTACTCTCATACAGGGTACGGATTAAACGATTATTGGAGTCTCACTGTCTCCCTCTATCTACACATCCATCTATCTGTAATTACAATTACATATAAGTCTGTAATCGCATAACCAGGCCTGGGGTGTGGCTTGATCGAGGTGTCCAGAACCGACAACGCACTCCCTAACCAGAACAGTATTAGGCCACCTTGGTGCAACACACTTGACCACAATCTCTTATCCCAATACACCTATTAACCCTCGGCCTTCAGTCCCAAGCAGGTACGGAGCAAGTGACCAAGGCAGCGGTCAGATTTATGACGCAGAGAAGGGTGCTAAGGAATCTCTCGCTCCAAACAGGCCACCATTGCAAACTGAACCTGGCAATGTTTAATACTAGAACCTTATCCAGTGTGACTAGTCTAGCAGTGCTTTTCAAGGAACTAGCTGGTATTAAATTGGACACCATAGGGCTTAGTGAGGTTAGGAGGACAGATGAGGCATCATCATAATCATCATCATCAGCCTGACTACACCCACTGCAGGGCAAAGGCCACTCCCATGTCTCTCCAATTAACACTGTCCTTCGCCAGTTGCAGCCACCGTATTCCCGCAAATTTCTTAATCTCGTCCGCCCACCTAACTTTCTGCCGCCTTCTGCCATGCTTGCCTTCTCTTGGAATCCACTCCGTTATTCTTAAGAACCAGTGGTTATCTTGCCTTCGCATTGCATGCCCTGCCCAAGTCCACTTCTTCCTCTTGATTTCGACTAAGATGTCATTAAACCGAGCTTGTTCCCTCACCCACTCCTCCCTCTTCCGATCTCTTAACGCTACACCTATCATTTTCCTTTCCATAGCTCGCTGCGTTGTTCTTAACTTAAGCCGAACCCTCTTTGTTAGCCTCCACGTTTCTGCCCCATAGGTGAGTACCGGTAGGATACAGCTGTTGCATACTTTTCTCTTGAGGGATATTGGTAAATTGCCATTCATGATCTGAGAGAACCTGCCATATGTGCTCCACCCCATTCTTATTCTTCTAGTTATTTCCCTCCCATGATCCGGACCAGCAGCCGCTTACTGCCCTAAGTAGACGTATTTCCTTAGCACTTCCAGCATCTTGCCACCAACTATAAACTGCTGTTCCCTTGCGAGACTGTTGAACATTACTTTGGTTTCCTGCATGTTAATTTTTAGCCCCACCATTCTGCTCTGCCTGTCTAACTCATTGATCATGCTTTGCAGTTCATGTCCTGAGTGACTTAGCAAGGCAATGCTATCAGCGAATCACAGATCACTTAGGTATTCTCCATTAACTCTTATCCCCAGCTGTTCCCATTTCAGGCCCTGGAATACCTCCTGTAAACAGGCAGTGAGTAGCATTGGCGAGATGAGGCATTTACAGTGATAAAGGGCGGGTACATCCTATGCTACCATAGATTAGTGGAGAGATGAGAACGTGTGGATTCCTCATCAATCAGGATATAGCGGGCAACATAGAGGAATTCTATAGTATTAATGAGAGGGTGGCAAGCCCTTAATTGAGCTTAATATGAGGCAAAAACTTAAGGTGTTACGGGCCTATGTGCCTACATCCAGCCAAGATGGCCAGATTGTCAAAAGCTTCAATGAAGACGGAACCAGCAATGAGCAAAGTAAGAACACAGTACACCGTATTGATATGTGACATCAATGCCGAGGTATAGGCAATGAAGCAGGCTGGAAACAAGGCAGTGGGAGGCTATGGCATAGGCTGTAACTATAGCAGCGGGGAGTTATTAGTAGAGTTTGCAGAGAAAAGGGAATATGTGTACTTGAGGCAGATAGAAACTGGAGATTCAGATCATGAGAGAGAAATAACTAGAAGAACAAAAATGGGATGGAGCGCATTTGGCAGGTTCCCTCAGATCGTGAATGGCAGTTTACCAATATGAGTGAAGAGGAAAGTATCTTACCAGTACTCGCTGATGGGGCTGAATTATGGAGGCTAACGAAAAGGGTTCAACTTAAATTGAGGACAACGCAGTGAGCTATGGAAAGAAAAATGATAGGTGTAACGTTAAGAGATTGGAAGCGAGCAGAGTGGGTGAGGGAACAAACGCGGGTTAATGACATGCTAGTCGAAGTCAAGACGAAGAAATGGGCTTGGGCAGGGCATGTAATGCGAAGGCAAGATAACCGCTGTTCCTTAAGAGTAACAAAGTGGATTCCAAGAGAAGGTAAGCCTAGCAGGGGGTGGCAGAAGGTTAGGCGTGTGGATGAAGTTGAGAAGTTTTTGGGATAAGGTGGCCGTAGCTGGTACAGGAAAGGGTTAATTTGAGAGATTAGGAGAGGCCTTTGTCCTGCAGTGGGCGTAATCAAGCTGATGCTGCTGCTGCTGATGATGATGAAAAATGCATCTAATTACCAGTGAAAAAAGCTGGAGGCACAGAAAGTAGGGGATGCATCTTCAACCGATTCTCAAGGAGTGCTTTAATTTATTTCTTGATGACTTTCAGTCCTTTTTTAATGCTTGTTATTAATCCAGGGTGAGGCTTTGAAAAGTGCATCAGAGAGGAAAGTGCCACCAAACCCTGGAACTGACCCGGCATCTTATTGGCAGCACTGATACGCACGTTAAGAGAATCCTGGAACAAGGATCCTGCATATATGTTTACAATGACCAGTGAGTTGTCGAAAACAAAATAGAGAGAGAGATAAAGAGGAAAAAGGAAAGGTGTTGTGCCTGGCTACCCTGCACTGGGGAGGATGGATGGGGGATTGAAAAGAGAAATGGAGGAGGGGTGCAAAGGTATTGTTGCAGCCTGTGTCCCACTGATTAGCCACATGGGCACCTGGCTTTAGCTAGCAACACTGCACCACGACTCTGAAGACTGGAGGGGAACTTTCATTCTCACTATCCAAACATAACTCAGGAGAAAAAAAAAATCTAGTTGTGGAGTGAATAGTCAAAAGCAAGCTTATTTGTACTTGAATTTGAGCTCAAGAATAGTACCTAATTTTCACAGCTTGATTTTCAGAAAAAAAAGTAGCAACAGTTTTTGTGCAAAAAAAAAGAAATAGATGCGAATGGTTACAGAGCTGCTTGGCCCGCATACTGATGTGAGAATGTATTATTAATGTAGAAAAACATAGCTGAACTCCTAAAATAGCCTTGCTTGTTATGCACACATACCTTAAAATCTGGGAACAGTTCAATCCACTTCAGGCTCAAGGTTGCAGGGCACCCTTTTTTTTTGGTGCCTTGGACATTCAGCCGCTTTTTTTCAAAGGTCTCCTGTGACCAGTCATTCACAGTAGCTGGAGCCTAAATATAAGAATAAATTACTGAAATCAGTATTGTGTCCCCTGAAAACAATGTACTGGAGGAGGCCACATCATGCAAGTGCATAACTTTTGCTAAAAGAAAGCAGAGATATTGTATGCCCTTGACTGTTTCAACACTGTTGTGAGCTGCCAACTGATTAGCAACAATTAAGAAATTACAGAGTAAGAAATTAACTGGAACAGTGTGGCATATACAGACAAGAGCGATTAGAGGTTGTGGTGAGTGACCTTCATCCTGTGGATCTCAGATCCACTGTTCCAGATGATGACCGACAAAACACACTTGAGGAAGCACTGGTTCATTCACATTACTCTCACACTGGTAGCATCTAGACAAAATCATTAGGGTTCATGATCTACAGTGAAGCACCTGCATGCATGCAGCCTGCACGAGATAGATGTCGCTGTGCTGGCTCCTTTTAAACGCCTTTTCATTAGTTACATGGCTGCACCCTTCTGCACGCAGCCATATTTATTACCACAGGGCTATGGCGGAAGCCCTGTGGTAATAAATAGCCTGTTTTTTTTTGTTTTCCACAGTTTTTCATTATGTTCATTTTTGAATGGTTTTGTGACAATTGTACATAAAGCATGTGGCGCCATGTATGAGATCATAATTAAGATCCCTTATATAGTTTCCCGCGGTCCCGCGAAAGATTGCGGATTTCTGTGCTAGCAGCCATACTCATATCTTGATAGGGCAGAACAATGGGAAAATGTCAGTTTAGCTTATTTTCACGAATATATGACGCGAGGGGGTTTTCCCCTTAAAGAAACGCATGCAATCAACGGATGCGTTGATATATTATTTGAAAGGCAACGCTTCAGATGCACGGGCCACAGTACGTCGAGCCTTTCTTTGCTTTCCCTGCTACACTCGGTGCCTACACTTTCTCAACAACCTGCGCCTCCTGCTTTCCATCTGTTGCCGCCCGGCCTCTCCTTTGCACTTGCTCTACGCACGAAGACTTTACCCCGAAGCCATTTTTAAGGTTTGGCTTCTCCTGGCGGCTCGAAAGTCTAGTGGCGAAGGTCGCCTTAACTATACCTTCGAACAACTGACACTAGCAACTATAACAAATTTAAAGGGCATATTGGCGGGCTAGTTGGTTTTCTTGCATGTTTAGGGAACAGTGCAGGTACGAGACACACGGAACATTCAAAGCCACACACGGGCGCTGACTATCTACTCATTAAACCTCTCGCGCGCCAAGCGCCGATACTTCTTTGATGTACTGAAAATACAGACAGTTGCGCAAATCAGAGAAAATCGAAGAAAAATTCTCTCGGCTTAACCGCGCGTTTGTTCGGGCTCAAATTTCGCACAGAGGTTGCATTTAGTGGTCAGTTTTGTTTTATACTACATTTAGGTGGGGTACTTGCCTGATTCGAGCAGAATTATTTGGAAATCCCCATCGTCTGTGGCGACGGAGAACCAAAATCGAAAGACTTCGCAGCAATGGTACGCGTGGCGCCATCTCGCAGCCATCGGAGAAACGAGCTCTCCACTTAGCACAGCTGGGTTTCTCCGGTGGGTGCGAGATGGCGCTACGGGTACCATTGCTGCGATGTCTCAGTTTTGGATCGTCGTCGCCACATATGATGGGGATTTCCAAAAAATTCTGACTGAATCAGGCAAGTACCCCACCTAAATGTAGTATAAAACAAAACTGACCACCAAATGCAACCTCTGTGCAAAATTTGAGCCCAAACAAACGCGCGGTTAAGCCGACAGAATTTTTCTTCGATTTTCTCTGATTTGCGCAACTGTCTGTATTTGGCCTTCTCGGGGGCGATCTGTGCGTGTCCTGAAGCCTCTCTTGGAGCAATAACACAGAATATCATAGAAATAATAATACACGTAGTACATCGCATATTTTCACGCGCCACAGCACAACATATCCATGTATCCCGGTAGGGTTGCTTCACCGCACAGCAGCATTGACATGCGGCGAATGAGCACATTACAACGAAGCTATCACCATCATGCAGTGACGCTACTACAATAATAATAACACAGGCAATACCCAAATGAAAAGTGTGTACGTACTGGGTTGTCACTTTTCCAGAATTCTTCTCCAAACATGCAGACCTTTACCGTTTCTTTGGTCACTCTAAACGGTACGTCAAGACCAATTTTGTTCCCGCGGTGAATCATCGAAAAGACGAATCGCGCTGGCAAAGAAAAAGGAGAAGAGAAATGGATTATCTGTATTAATTAACCCGCAACAATAAGCGTCCATGGAGCCGCGAAATAATCTCATCAAAACGCGCGAAAGGCTGAGGCAGCAAATTGTTCCTTAACAAAGGAAAACAAAATTTTGCATTTCAGCACTGCAATGAATCTGCATTAAACAGTCTTTGAGCGATTACAATAGTTACGCCATGTACTATATATACAGATATCAAGAAGCATCCTCACCTTTTGACGCCGCATCGAACTCCCTTGACGTCCGCACAGAGTATTTCTCATGGCGAGCAGCCAGAGACCTCTCAAATTGTAGCAAGTCATTTTCAGATTTTAAATACCCGTGCCAGTAGCCGCCTTCATTGTGCAAATTGCTGAGGTAACGCCGCAGAATGAGCTCCTGTCGTTCAGGAACGTCGCTCATCGCTGCGCGAAAAGTTGGCAAAACGGAGCGAAAAGTTGCAGACGAGTCTCGTCGCTTCGCAAAACGGCGGGAAAAGTTGCAGACGGGGCGCGTTGCTTTTTATTGCATTTTCTTCAGAAAAACCGTGACGCCACGATCAGGGTTGGTGACGTTTAGTCACGTGAAAAAAGACGAGGCCCCGCCCTAGTCGGATTTGTTGTAAAAACAGCCTGATGCGCGCGCGCTCCGCTGAGGGTGAAGACAACTGCGTCGTCTGCTACGGCGGCCGCCATTGCCATGCCCACTTCAAAGGCGCGGGGTGTGCGCCAACAGGCTTTGTGCACTTGCCGCTGCAAAAGCGCGCTTGTCTTCGCGGCCAAAAGAAAACACAACTGCTTTTCACGCCTTTTCTAATGAAGTGTCAACAGAATAGGCTTGTAAAGGACAACTGTCCAAATATTTTAAGATTTGGACGGTCGTTTCTCCTCGCACACGACGACTCGGGTGCTAGATTGGAAAGAGTTCATAGAGCGCACTAGGAACCTAACTGCAGGATTAAAATAATTAATAATAACAGCAATATCATAAGCAGGTAGATTGCATTCAATCACTCAATTGTGTAACTAATTAAGAACGCTCCAATCGCCTTATTCACATTTATTGTCAACCTCGGAACTAGAATGACGATTTTTTGTAGAAGAAAAAAGATTAATGTGCTTTACGTGCCTTGTCCTAAGAAATAAAAGCCAGCGCATTCGCCACACGTACACGAACCAAATATCGCAGTACCTGGGGCGCGCATGCATGTATTGTGCATTGAAAACCCCAGATATCTCCAGTATCTTGATACGCGTGTAGTCGGCCATTCGAACTTGGCGGTACCACTGTATATTGGTCAAATGATGACAGTTATTAGACGCAGTGAAAATACATCTGTTTATACTCGAATGGAATCGAAATTTTGGTGTCATTGACAGGTCAATGAACTAATGAGAGTCGACTGCATTAGTATAATTCAATGCACACTGAAGACATTGTTTAAAGACAAAGTAACAATCTATCGCCGCGATCAGAGGTTAGTTGAAACCAAACAATCATTAATCGTGTTTATAACCATGAAAAATGTTTATTTGCCCTGAAAAAATATTTCAGGGTACTTTGAAGGCACGTCTGCACAGACATCCTTGTCTTAATCAATCAGTCAATTCAAAACAAACAATGCAATTTAGGACACTTATTAGGTGTAAAAATAGTAACTCTGCTAATGCTAGCAGCATGGGTGTACTTCAGTGTGGATAGCAGCTTAGATTTAATTAAATCCTGCACACGTCTTGCTTGCGTGACCATTGAGACGAGCTTTCTGAAGGTGTCGGAGGAAGATGCGCAGTCTCAATCTTGCGTACCTGTCAGTCAATGTTTTCCAGATTTCTTCGTAATGGCTTGCACAAAGCTTCAAGAGCGGCCGGTATGTTTGCATGCAGCAGACTTCCTAGGTATGCTGTGAGCGGGGAGAGGACTTCATTGTCACTAGTTTGCCTGTGCGGTATTAGTTTATTCCAACAAAGTGCTCCTCGTAGATTTTGAGCATGTGCATCACGTCATTACTGGGATAAATTAGGTTGTCACCTTCTGACACAAATTTCTTCCGAGCAGTCAGAGGCGCATATTCATCACTAGCATATCCCAGTAGGGCATCCTTGCATTGCTGGCAGCTGACAGGCGGCAAGATTTCTTTCAAAATGAAGCCTCCTATGTAGTGCAGAATGCTGCACTCTCTTGTGGACAGTTCTTCTATGAACAGAATTTCTGAGTCATTTATCTCGTCAGCTTCCACTTCTGTCCTTTCTTTCTTTGCCTGGGAAAGAAGGTCTACCAGATATTCGCGGTCATCGAGATCGTAGCTCGTCGTCCGTGGGGTAAATAAAAACTGGCTCACGCCCACAAGCCTCAGAGCGCATTTCATGTCATACGCACTGGGTACAGGTTTTCTCAGTCGAACCACCGAAAAGAGGTTCTCGAGACAATCCTGTAAGAGTCTACTGGTAAGAAAAAAATCGTACCCCTCATTTCCCAGCAACACTTCTTGGAGGTGGTGGTGCACTGCGGCACACAACAACCCGGCATTATTCGATGTGCGCCCGGTCAGCACCAAGAGAAAAGGCGACAAAGCGAACGCACGTGTTACGGCCACCACGCCGCCGCGAGAAAGGGCATGGAAATGGCCGCCGATGGTCGTGGTTCAGTTCCTGACACAACCGCTGGAACTCAACGGCAGCCACCTCCTTGGAGAAAGGAGGTGACTTGGTTGCCAACACGGCAGGTTGGCTTCGCTAAACTCATGGCTAAACTGGCCCAGTGTTGTGCTAGCATTCATAAATATATTCAGAATCACAACAAAATTGTATTTTTATGCATAAACGTTTTCAATATTAAATTTTTTGTTCTTTTTTAGTGATTTGAAGTAAGGTTTGCAGTTTTAATTTCAATTAGTTCGAAATTGGCTATTGTTGGCTGTTGGCTGGCAAGCCGTCTGCTGAAACAAAGTAAACCAAGTGAGGCACCTTCTAGCATTCTAGCACAAGGGGAAGACAATGAATTACGCATTTTTTGCTTCCTCTAGTGTCGATGGAGTCGAAACACAAAATTCGCCCATGTGCTGTGCGATGGAGACCTCCACTACGGCACCTCTTTCTTCCTTTCCTCTTTCATTACCTGTTTTAGCCCTTCCTTACGGTGCTGTTCTGGTGTACACCGAGGTGTGTGTAATAGTTAATGCGCTATTTCTTTTCCTCAAAAACCATTCTTCAGTGTCGATTCTGGGCGTGAATGCTGGGCATTCGGACACACAGCTCCTGGAGCCGAAGTCGATCACATTTGATGGTCGCATTAATATCTTACAGATATATTTATCTGTTTATTTTAATTTATCTGCTGCATCGGCTTTCAGGGATGGCGACATGGCATGGTTGCAATGGAAAAGCGCCCTTGAACGCAGCCTGCCAGCATATATATTTTGGCGATAGCCTTGAATTACTTGAATTACGCAGTTACGGTGCTGCCGACATACTCCCATTTTTCGTTTCTTAGAATAGAAACCGAATGTAATCTAACCGACCTACCTAATCATGTTCCGCCGCGGTAGCTCAGTCGTTATGGTGCTCGGCTGCTGACCCGAAGATATTTCTAGTTCACTATACCCGAAGTACGCGGCTATACGATCCCGGCCGATGTGGTCGAATTTCGATGGACGCGAAATTCTAGAGGCCCGTGTACTGTGCGACTTTACTGCGCGTCAAAGAACCCCAGGTGATCGAAATTTCCGGAGCCCTTCACTAAAGCGTTCCTCATAGCGTCACTTTGGGACGTTAAACCCCACAAACCGAACCAAACCTAGTCATTTTGGCGAGCAGATGACACTTGTGAAATATTAATTCGGAATGGCGCGGTGAGCTGCTACTTTTCCGAAGAAACACCAAAATATAACTTTTGTGTGGTCAATATTGTCCGGACGTCTGTGTAATGCATCCGCGCTTACAGAACAAAATGGCTGTTCGCCAAGAAGTCATTTTTACTGAATGCATTTTCGCGCAATAAAAGCGCTCACGACAGATATGCAAGCACCATTCACCTCTTGTTAACGCGCGTAACTAAGCTGTAAAGCAACGTTTATAGACAGCTGTAAAGCGCATATCACGTTACAACTTTTTTGACCGCAGCGCCCTCTGCTGCTTTCGTCATGCAGCGCCTCAGGGAGAGTGCACTGGTCGACCCACTCAACCAGGGTTGCCAGGTTTGGCTACTTTGCGCCAAATTGGCTACTTTTGGGACCCCTTGGCGACAAAAATTTGAATTTGGCTACTTGGCTACTTTTTGGCTACATTTGAATTCGAAGTGAGGACTGAATAATAGACCTATTTTTTCGCCAATGGTCCCAGTGCATCTTTGCTGGAGAGCGTTAGAATGCCACACGTAACTCTGTTATTCTACGGTGCCTGCCCTGTTAAAAATATACCTGTAATCATCTCCTAGACATAAAATATTTCTCGCTCCTGTGTTCACTTAATGCTCGCAGGACTTGTTCTCCCAGCCGAGACTCCGAAACTGTGGCTCTGCTATGCAATGCGAATATGTAGCTTCCTTAGAACTAGCAATAAGAAATGTCATATCTCTAGTCACTGAATGCACCTCAGGTAAACAGGGAAGTGTCTTGCTACTTATCTGATACACCTGTGTGTTCAGTTGACAACTGGTTCAAAGCGAGTTGATCAGCCGCACATGCCAGCCCGACAGCCACTTGTATGATGCTGAGAATTGCAGTCCTGATTGAAATTTTTCAAGGCACATGGTTTTTTTTTAGCTGCGAGCGGGGAAGACCAAAAAGTTTTGAAACGTGATGACGAAGGATCTAGCCATAAGTGGCTGAAAAACAACCCATTTGACCTGAAAAACTTTGGCCAAGGCCGCGTGCTTTCTATGCCTTCAATACATATGAACTGCACGTGGCACGCGGCGATCAGTCTGTTTTGCAATAGAAAGCTGAAAAAAAGATCGCAGGTGAAAAACCGAACAAGAAATAGGCGCATATGAAATCATGCCCTTGTTTACAGAACAGAGAAAAAATTTCATAAGAGAAAGCCATGCATGCCATATTTAATGGGAATGCAAATTGTTATGAAAGTGGCTTAGGAACCCAAATTATTTCACCTCTGCAGAGAAGGAAAACTCTTCTGGTTACTTTCCCACACTTTCACTCCCTTTGAAATTCCTCGCGTGTTTCCGTGGTCCTGTCCCATGATGTTCATGTATTTCCTTTCATTTGATTTGATGATTTTATACTTCAGTTATTCGCATCCAGTGTTAACCTGCATTCGGCAAGAATTACAATTTTTTTGTGCTGCTTTTCTGCCACTTTGGCGCTTTTTTGGCTACTTTTGACACTCCGGCGGCACGTTGGCTACTTTTTGGCTACTTTTGCGATTTTTGTGGCGCTTTTTTGAGTTTAGGACCTGGCAACCCTGCACTCAACTGTTTCTCTGGCTTCAATTTCTGCCAGTATGGACGACTTGTTTAGTGTGTTTGACGATGCGCCGAAATCTTCTTCAAAACTGCTTTCTTCAAGTTCCGTTAAAAAAGATGTTAAACAAGAAGAATCAACGTGCGAAGATGCTGGGTATGTTGCTGTTTAGTGGGTTTTTGATGTTTCTTGCGCCCGCTACCTCTCCCGGAACCAGTGACCGTTCGTCACGCTGTATTGTTCTGCGATATTTCGTATTTGAAATTAATGGACTGATTTAGAACATGTCGGAAAGGTACTGGTAACGCGAAAAAGCTTTCACCTTTCCTGTCTCAAACTCTGTTTACAGCGCCAACGATTTTGTGCAAGCGGTTATTGACGGCAAGAGGTCTTTCGACGGCGATCTCGAAGAGGAGCCCATCAGTAAGAAAAAGAAGATCTCGGACATTTGGGAAGACTTTGAGTAAGTTTTTACCAGCTGTCATTCCTCACATGTCTCGTGTTGCTAGTTCAACTTTTGGTACGTGATCTAAGCGTAACGTTTGCACGAACTTGACGTCATTTGCGTGACATTCCTCTTCGCTTTCAGTCCATCTGACTACCTTCCGCACGTTCACGTGCATACCGTGGAGGGAGTTGAAGGATGCGTTCACGAGGTGAGCTTGCTTGTATAATTAGCGCGGAGAATGCCGAATGCGACCTCAGGCGGTGGTGCGGTCTTGTCATGCCGGCTCGCCACACGATAGTCAGCTGTATTTCTAAAGGTAGTTTGATGGGTTAATGGATACTTTCCGTCCCAAGAGAACACTTCTGGCTATGAGCGCGCCTTAGTAAAGGGTTCCGGATTAATTTCGGCTGCCCAGAGCTCTTTGAAGGGCATAAAAACCTTGATGCGCCAACTCTCGCAGCCGCCGCAGACGGGATCGAATCTTCAATCACGTGCTCAGCAGCGGGTACTTCGAAAGTTTGATGAATCCAGTGTGACAACATTCAGTTCTGTAGTCGTCCCTTGTGTCGACACATTTCACCTTGTCTAGTAGCTGACTAGTGCATCGTCTCTAATGGCATGTTAGTCCGCTGTTATTTTTATTATTTTTTTCCTTTTGTGCTGCTGGTTACTTTGCTTTGTAATTTGTTCGTACCTTAATGCTTCCTGAGGCTATACTAAGTCACCTGCACTCTATACAGTCTAGAATACACACTACCTGCCATGATGGCTGAGTGGTTTTGGCGTTAGGCTGTGATCCGAGGGTCTCCGTTATGATCCTGGTCACGGCGGCCATATTTCCATGGAGGCAAAATACAAAAACGTCCTTGTGCTGTGCGATATCAGTGTGCATTAATTAAAGAACCCAGGTCATCCAATTAAATCATAGCCCCGCATTTCAGTCCCCGTAGTAGCCCATGAGTCGCTTTGGAATGTTAAACTCCACAATTGCACAAAAACCTTCTAGTATGTTCTGGTAAGCAGCTGATGAGATTTAAGCTGTGGCATGAAGGGTCAGGATGGTTCTTGTGCACTAAGGGTTTGCTTACACATAAATATACATTCATTTGGTTTTTTTTTGTGTTTAAATGGTTTTAAAGAGTTCTCATTTGTTATCACATTTTTAATGCTATGATGCTATGGAAGAGCAAATAAATGTTCATTGTTTCTTTCGCAGGTTGCACTGCCCGAAGGAATGGAATATGTGCCCCTGAAGCGTAATGCGGATGGGCCTGCAGCTCGGGAGTACCCGTTCATACTCGACCCGTTCCAGAAAGAAGCAATCCTCTGCTTGGAGAACAACCAGAGTGTGCTCGTGTCGGCCCACACATCAGCCGGCAAGACGGTTGTGGCTGAGTGCGTGCCTCACCTTTCACGTGCTCAGAGCTTCCGACTTGGGAAAGTTTAAACGGAAACTGGGGACAAATTGAAGTTAGCCTGTACCGATAAATTACCGTAGTCCCCTTCTCTATGTGAAGTATCACCGCAACGTCGACTGGCTGCGAGCGTCATCATGTGTTAAGTGGACACAGTGCAATCTCATGTTAAAAGGACGAAGAATGTGGCAGCGTAATCTCATACTAAGCTGACTAAACTGGATCAGGTGATATGTGTTTCAGTGCTAAAGCATCTTGGAGACGGCTGTTGGTGTGAAAAGACGTGTTGCAGCAACTGTGTATGCCAAAGCAACAATGACGGCTGCTGCTATCACATTCTAACAACAGAGGCATTACTCTCAGTCAAAACAGAGCTTTTATCAGCTAGAAGAGACCAATAAGTAAAATACAGGTGTTGCCATCACTGGCCAATTCAACTAGTAAACTGGGTTTTGTCGACAGTTTTTTTAGGTGCTGATCCCAGAGGCTAGGCTACGCTGCCATTCACTTCATGACTGGGCTCTCTGAGGCCATTTTGGTGTATATGTCATGAGTTTGGACCAGAAGGTAGAAATACTTTTAAAATGCAATTTTTTAAGCAGTAAATGCATCTTTTGCTGCCGCAGAAACATTGATAGACTGAGAAAGAGCAGTTGAATCGATTTTTACACACAAAAATTTTACCGAATTGCCCTCGGCGACCATTTAAAGAGTAGGGGTTTGGGCTGTCCACATGGAATAGGTGGAGCTGCACTCAACAGAGGAATGAACATATTTCAATCCCCTCCCCCGCCGCTCTGCATTTAAATGTTTGCCGTGTCACTGTTTGCTCTTGCAGGTATGCGGTATCACTGGCGTTTCAAGAGAAGCAGCGAGTCATCTACACAACGCCAATTAAGGCGCTCAGCAACCAAAAGTTCCGCGAGTTTTCGGATGACTTCAAGGACGTCGGTTTGATGACTGGTGATGTCACCATCAATCCAAGTGCCAGCTGCCTTATAATGACCACAGAGGTGAGTTCTGTTTCCTTTGTTCATTATTTGGTGTCTTTATTCTCTCCGTGGTGGGCTGCAATGGTCAACTGCGGTGTTCAAGGACTATAGACACCTAATTTTAGCTCCACCTTTTCTTTTCAAATGATGTGTTAGACATTAGAATGCATGGACCACCACATGGTATTTGACTGTGACCGTCAAATAAACTACAATTGAATTTCTTGTCTCATGCTCTTTTGATTTCCATTTGATCAGCCAAATGATGGCTGTGATTTGTAGTTGGCTTTTGTCTCATGGGGCATGGAATAAACTTAACATAAGCACTGATTAGTAACTTTAATTCAGTGCAACACTTAAAGGGGCTGCGAAACACTGCCTGGGGGAATACCGGCTGTACTTCAGGTGGGTTCTTTATGTCACACAGATGCTGACTTAGAAACAATTACAGGAATCGATGCACAGGAACGGGAGTTATTCAGTGAAGAAATTTCAAAATACAAGCAAACAAAACGCTGCCCTCAACTCGATTTTGGCGGGGCTTCCCACTCCTATTTCGCTCTCCCAATGACGGCACCTGGCGCAACCAATCAAAACAGCCAGCCAGAGCACGTCGCGGAAGTTTGTACTCCATGCTTGCCTGCTCTCTGTAACTCATTCTTGCTGAGACTGGCAGCGTTGTTTCCATGCCAGAGCGCCCCTGGTGGTGTATTTTTATTTTACTTGCTTTGCAGGGCTTTTATCAGACAAACAAGTTGTTTTTGTTGATATAATATAAAACGTAGACAGGTGACAAGATGTGTCTCTAATTATTCACACAATTTGCAGTATATTTACTGTTTTTCCGGTCATCAAGCTCGCGCCAGGTGATGTCATATCCGCTGGTAAAAACCCGCCACTGTATGGCGACACCATCAGAGCCATGAAGTTGTTTTTGGGAGGACATTAAAATATTCAAAAACGGAATATACGCGTTGTTACCGACGCTAATAGCACCATTATAACTCACTGTATGCAATCAACAGGCAAAACAGTCAACTAAGATTGTGTTTCTGGGCCCCTTTAAAGCAGCCTGCTTCAAGTGCTGAAAGACAACAAACGACGTATCAGCTGTTATTTTGCCAGTTTTCTCAATGGAACTGCACCAACAGCACCAGCAAAATTCACTCCACCTGCAGGCTTGCGGAGCGTCGATGCAAAGCATTGCACTGCAAGCCGCTGAACACCGTGGTGGTTTCTATGGGAGCTAAAACAGATCTGCCTGACAAAAATACTAGCCCAGGACAGCATAACAGCAGGCTTCTACTGTATTGCTTTTTAAATGTTTGGATGGTGAGTGTGTTTATGTCAACATTGTTTTAGCTAACAGTGTTCTCACAGTGTCCTTTTTTCTTGCCTTCCAGATCTTGAGAAGTATGCTGTACAGGGGGTCAGAGATTATGCGTGAAGTAGGGTGGGTCATTTTCGACGAGATCCACTACATGCGAGACAAGGGTAAGCAAAAACTAGTATGGTCGGGTGTCATTACCCTATAGTATAATGAGTGCAGTGGAAATATCAGTCAGAGTGGTACACTCACAGGCACATAAGTACATTCACACAAAACAAACCACATGGCCTTTCTTGCGGCCAACTGTTCTGGCTGGCTTATGCGTGTGTGTGACACCATTTAATTCTGAATGCCCCTGCGTTATGAGGATGTGTTTTAATCTGATGCATGAAAGATGGAAGTGACACTAATTATCAAATGATAACAGGAGTAAGATGTAGATTAGAAGTGCTGTGGTGACAATGTGTAGGCTCTGAAGAAGTTACTCTGTGTATGTTTATGTGCCGCTTGTGCAGAGCGGGGCGTTGTTTGGGAGGAGACCATCATCCTGCTTCCGGACAATGTGCGTTACATTTTCCTCTCGGCTACCATCCCCAATGCGAAACAGTTTGCCGAGTGGATTTGCCACTTACACAAGCAGGTGAGAACTTGGGTGTGTGTGGTTCTGAGGTTTCAACATCGGCTTGTGTCCTTTAGGTGTTGTTGTCAGTTTCCATTATTAGCAACAAGTGAAGGGAGTCCTTGTGTCTCTTAAGAGTTTGACTTTCTTCACTGAATGAATCCTGCTGCTCTTGAGTGCAATTTTGGTGAAATTTTATGCTACAGATTTCGGATGTATCATAGTACCTAACAAATGCACTCGAATCAGTTCAAAACTGCGCCATTCGCTTCGTTCATTCTGCATATTCAGATACGATCAGCGTTTCATCTCTAAAGAATAATTCCGGTCTCGAAAGCCTTGAAACTCGCCGTCGCGTCGCCTGCGTGTGTTTGCTCCACAAATTTTTCCATAGCACTCTGAATAAAACACCTTACATTTTTCATCCGACCCGCATATCTCACCGCACTGCACACCCGTTTCAGATCGCCCGGCCTCTATCGCGCACTGCAACTTTTTCAGGTTCCTTTTTTCCCCGCACCATTGTCGACTGGAATGCCCTCCCCGCCGATGTTGCCGCCATCACGTGCCCATCTTCATTCTTATTCGCTGTAACCACTTGTATCGTACTGCAATGACATGTATTTATTATTGTTGAATATATTAACCCACCCCTTATGTAATACCCCCTGAAGGGGGTCTTTAAGGTGAATAAAGTGAAGTGAAGTGAAGCTGACGATTTTTTACCTGCTTGCGATAACGATTCTTGACTGTATTTAGCCATTTCACAGATGCAAAGTGCAAGATTACTATATAGAAGTTTTTTTTTTACCATTTTGGCATTGACTATATCATTATGTGAGGGTTGTGTCAACGTGTAAAGCATCTTGCTCTGTTTTTGTCATGTGTCAAGAGCGATAGCGTAAGTCGAATCTCTCATTAGGGCTGAAATAATTGTGCTAGCTCTAACCTTTATCATACCGGGCTGCATAAACTGTGCTTAAATTCTTGCCTTGTAGCAGTTGAATGCACTCTAATGTACAGAATCCAGCTTATGGCCATAGTGCAGGAAAGCCTAGTTTCTCAATTGGCACTATGTTGATGTGTGTATTGCAAAGTGAGAAAAAAACAGCGCAGGAACAGGGACACAAGAACAGAAGACGACGGGACAGGCGCCGACTAGCAACTGAAGGTTTTATTGCACGGAACACGAAAAAATATACTCTACAAACAACCAGGAGCATGCATGATCGACGCCAACAACACTGATTAGATGTTACAATCAACCATGATCTTCAAGAAACGATATCTCACAGTCATGAACAAGGACAGATGGAGTGCTTACGCATGTGTCGTGGTTTTTGTGAATATGAAATGCTTCGCTAATTTCCCTAGTTAATCTATCTTTGTTATTGTATAAGAAGCGAAGCATTTCATATTCATAAAAACCACGACACATGCGTAAGCACTCCATCTGTCCTTGTTCATGACTGTGAGATATCGTTTCTTGAAGATCATGGTTGATTGTAACATCTAATCAGTGTTGTTGGCGTTGATCATGCGTGCTCCTGGTTGTTTGTAGAGTATATTTTTTCGTGTTCCGTGCAATAAAACCTTCAGTTGCTAGTCAGCGCCTGTCTCGTCGTCTTCTGTTCTTGTGTCCCTGTTCCTGCGCTGTTTTTTTCTCAACACTTGTTGTTGGGCTAATTGTTCATACATACTTCTAAAGGAACCAGTGCACAAAACACAACGTTCCGTTGTGTTTTGTGCGCTGGTTCCTTCAGAAGTTTTTTCTCAAGATGTACCAACTAGCTCAACTCGCCGTTTTACTGTATTGCAAAGTGCAGTTCTGGATTGTGGACTCTTCTTGTTTTTTTCACGTTGCTCTCCTTTCTGCATTTCACGCGCAGCCATGCAATGTGGTGTACACAGAGTATCGTCCAGTGCCCCTGCAGCACTACATCTTTCCAGCTGGTGCCAGTGGTCTGTACCTGGTCGTGGACGAGACCGTAAGTTGCTCTTTCTTCCTTGCAGTGTTTTGCCCCTTGTGTTGGTTTTACCCTCCTGACAATTTTTAACTCTGTCATCTCTCCTTGCAGGGCAACTTCAAGGAGGAAAAGTTCAATGAAGCGATGGCTGTCCTCCAGAATGCAGGAGACGCTGCCAAGGGAGACTCGGTGCTCAAGGGGCGCAAGGGGGGATTCAAAGGTGCCTGCCTCTCTTCACTGGCTTATTTTAGAATTATTTGTTTAGCGCTCAGCTGCTGGCCCGAAAGATGCGGGTGCGATCCCAGCCGCGGCGGCCGAATTTCAATGAAGGCAAAATTCTAGAGGACCGGGTACTGTGCGATGTCAGTGCACGTTAAAGAGCCCCAGGTGGTCGAAATTTCCGGAGCCCTTCACTACGGCGTCCCCGTAGCCTGAGTTCCTTTGGGACGTTAAACTCCAATAAACCAAACCAAATTATTTGTTTATTATTCCTGTAGGGTCCTTACTCGGTTAAAAAAATGATAAATTTGAAGAATTGAGGCTGTACACTCATTCCACTCGCAGGCAGTCTTAAAGAGAAACAATTGAAATGATGTGGTATGGGCACTTTCTGGGTAAAGTGTGTCTGGGAAGTTGTGGTGGGAAATGCGGTTTCCGGGAAATAACATTTCCAGTTGCACTATTTACTGATTTTATTTATTTTTACCTGGAGACTGCAAGAGTGTCAGGAGACATGACTGATGGCAACAGACTGTCTGACTTGGTGAACAGGTAGAAAATAGAGTGCATTTCATGATGACAGACCGCATCAAGAGTGCACTTTGCAGGCTGGGAAGTGTGTGGTGCATAGAAGTGACAGACACTGAAATGAAATGAACTGCGTTAGCAGAATGCTTTTTTAAGATGATGGTTTTCTGATACTTTTCCCTTTTGCCGCATTCCATTACCTGAAAGTTCCATAAATTAATTTCGCTTTACTTTGGCTCGATTTCATGGCTTGCTAATAATTTTTTCATGCTTTTACATTTAATACGTTACACACATTTCGCCTTACTTGGTGCTCTGTGTTGGGCCAGCTGATGATGCACGCTCGCTGACGTGATCCGCTGACATGTGCTTGCTTTCGGCACCACTTTCACATCCTCTACACTGGCCACTTGCTCGGGGGTGTTGCTGCAGCACCCACCTCTCTACTTCTGCCAGTGCAGACTTTCCCTCATTTCTCATTGGGGGCAGGACTGGTTCTCGTACTCGCCTCGCTGCAGGTGCAGGAGGCTTCACTTGGTGGCCACACAGAGACACACGCCGGCGTTTTCGCCTATTCGCTCGTATACTGCTTATGCAGTAAAAGATCTCGGAATATAACTACGAAGCACTAAACTTGGCCTTGGTGAAAGTTACCTTCGGGGATCATTCGCACTGTTGTCTAAAGTGACATTCACACGTGTGATGAAATCCCTCTCGAATCAAGGGCGACTGTGCACACGTCATGCCTTCGAGGAGCCTCGTGGCAATGCAGCTTCTGGTTTTGCTTTGGCGGCGAAGATCAGGGTTGTTTGCTTGGCTGGCACAAACAGACCCTTCCCCTGCCATTTATTTTTTTTTTTTTTACAGCCGCATTTTTTTATCGTCTACCTGCCTGTGTTCTGTGGGGCGCCAGCGTTTTAGCAATAATGTCCTCCTCGGCTCCTAGCTGTTTGTGTGAATTTAGCGTGGGGGAGCGAGTTCTTCCAGAAGGCCACACACTGCACATCTTTCCGCACCGGCATCCCTCCTTTGATTACCTCTTCAGCATCACAAGCTCACCGCCCAGCTAAATTGTCAGCATATTGTTTTGTTTTGTCTCTTTATGCATGTGCACCATCGTTTTTCAGACTTCTGTGAGAGTGTTTTGTGTTTTTTTTAATTGTCCTGTGTAGGCAGCTGCTTTGTTATAATTTCTTTCGTAACTTTCGGTATCTTGTCCTGTCCGCAGGAGAGTCCAACTGCTACAAGATTGTCAAGATGATCATGGAGCGCGACTATGCTCCTGTCATCGTCTTCAGCTTCAGCAAGAAGGAGTGTGAGGCGTATGCGACCCAAGTTGCCAAGCTGGACTTGACAACTGGTGAGTTTTTGCCCTTCCTTTT